>NC_054387.1:56856696-57177634 GCF_017654675.1 Xenopus laevis
TTTTTCATATGAATGTACTGTCTGCAGAATAAAACACCTGGTAGGGCATCCTCTCTACTACCATGACAATTAATTATAGCAACCAATAAGATATTTGCTTTTGTTTGCTAACTTGTAGGTGACAGTTCAATTCTAATTGCTGATGGGTTGCTATGAGCAATATCACCAGTAATGTTTGTCTCCAATGTTAATAAATACATCCCCTAGAGATCATTTTATTAAAGAAACTTACATTCTACTGTCTTCTCCTTTAACTTTGTTTTTCCATGTTTCCATTGTGTCCCTGCCTTCTTGTAGTAGCAGTTCTGCATTGCGGGTTTACATTCTCTGCCTTTCATAAATCTGGAAAATCTTGATCTGAACACAAGTTAAAAGTCCTTCCAAGGTCCAAATCGTGTTTCTTTCTGGTCTGTGCCTTTAAGAGGCGTTTTATTGACTTTATTTGAACTATGTGCCCAACAATTGTGCTTTCCATACAGCTCCTTTACTGATGTTATAAACAATGCTGGTTCCAGGACTTGCACCAGGGCTGCTGCCTTCTGAGCTCAGGGGAACTGTTGCTAAAAAAAACTATTTTTTCCAAGTATTTAATTTGCTTTGCACAGTTTATGCTTTACTTGTGTACTAATGTCAGTCTGTATTATAGAAACCTGTTTCTTTACAGGCATATTCACACTCATTGCTTGCAACTCATTATTAACCTTCAAAGGGGAAACAAACCCTTAATAAAAAAAACCGAAATTTATAGTTTGTAAAGAAAATAGACAGGGGAATAGAGGTTGAGTGAGGAGAGGAAGAATAATAGTACTGAGAGTGGGCCCCTGGTCTAAGGTTTTGGGCGGGCCTCTGGTCTAAGGCTTTTTTTTAATAATTATTTTTTTTATGAGTTTTTTGTTACATAAAGGGGGAAAAAAACAAACAAACAAACTCAAAATTATAAAAAGGCACCTCAAAATTAAGCATTACAGTTAGGCAGGCTAGTAATTCTAACACAATCCAGTAACTGTGCATCATGGAATTGGATTACATATTGCTGCAAGGATATAGAGGTTTTGGAAAATGCCATTCTACACCATGTGTAATACATTTGTACAATTGAATCCTCCCTGTTTGTATACCATTTAATATAAGACAATGACTGTGTGCCTTTAATAAACTGTTTTAAACCAAACTGCTGTCATTCTCATTAATTTGTTAAGAGAAATCCAGGAGAGTGGAGGAATATAAAAGAGCAAAGGGAAAGTACTCCATATCGTATACAAGCATACAAATTATACCTTTGCCACTGGAAGATGTTCATCTATCTATCAAGCCATTGGCAGGATGTGGGCGGAAGGCTAGACTTCCATTTCATGGCTATCAGTCTTTGGGCAATATCCCCAATTTGATTTAGAAGTAGTGCTAGTGGGTCCATTGGTATAATGAGGGCTAAAGTGTGACTTGTTACCATACTCCAGTAGTGCTGGATATGAGGATACTGCCATACCATATGAATAAAGTTGGCAGGTGTGAATCCACATTTAGGACAGCGATCTGGTAGGTTATTGTTTATCTTATGCAGCCTATGAGCAGGGCCGCCATTAGAAATCACGGGGCCCCGTACACTGATGACCAAGCTCCACCCCATATCCCGCCCACTCCACATCGCAGTTAAAAGACCACACAGACATCAGCGCTAAAAAAGTAACCCCCCCACACAAGTTGTAAAAAGCTATTGATGGTCAGGGCCCCCTTATAAAAAATTGGGGCCCCAAAAAAAAAATTTAAATTTTTTTTTTCTTTAAAAAAACATTGGTGGTAGGGGCCCCCTTATAAGTTAAAAAAAACTTGGGGCCCCAACAAAAAAAATGTAAAAAAAACCTAAAAAAACAAACAAACATTGGTGGCAGGGGCCCCCTTATAAGTTAAAAACAAATTGGGGCCCCAAAAAAAAATTTGAAAAAAAAAAATATTTTTTTTGAAAAAAAAAAACATTGGCAGCAGGGGCCCCCTTATAAGTTAAAAACAAATTGGGGCCGCCAAAAAAAAATGTTTTAAAAAAAAGATTGGTGGCAGGGGCCTATAGAATTTTAAAATAATACATTGGTGGCCAGGGGATTAAAAAAAAAAAAACCACACAAACTGGTGTTCAGTAGAATTGAACTCATGGCTTCAGTACTTCAACTTCGCCTCCTTTCGTGACTTCGGGTCTTTGCACCGCTTCAGGAATTCAATTTCGGCTGTTTTCGTGACTTCGGGTCTTTGCGCTGCTTCAGGACTTCGGCTTCGGCTGTTTTCGTGACTTCGGGTCTTTTCGGCGCTTCGTGACTTCGGGTCTTTTCGGTGCTTCGGGACTTCGGCTTTTTCCGTGACTTCGGGTCTTTTCGGCGCATCGGCTTCGGCACTTCCGCATTCGGCAACGCAAGAGGCAAGACGTACGGCTCGGGCGCTCGTAAGGGGGGCCTGGTTCTTCAAAAAATGCAGCGCTGCCGGGCCCCCCTTCTTGCCCGGGCCCGGTACGCTTGTCCCCCCTGTCCCCCCCTGATGGCGGCCCTGCCTATGAGGGGTCAGGTAAGGCAGGTGTAAGAATCTAAATTGTATCATCCTATCCCTGACACTTAAGAGTGGTATAAACTGATTCAAAGAGTTCCGGCCATGTTTCAGTGTCCATACTCGGTATGTCCACTAGCCATTTCTCCTTAAATTTCAGGGTCATTAGTTGTTTTGAGGTGTATATAGTAAAGTAGCGATAACTGTTTGTCTAAGGTTGGTCAGTGTAGCAATTGGTTAGGTGCAGTGTCTAACACTGCAACTCCGAACTGAGTTTGGATGGCATGCCTCAGTTGCAGGTACCTGAAGAACATGTTATGTGGAAGAGTGAATTTCTTTTGCAAAGCTATGAAGGTTAGAAGTCTACCCTGATCTATGACATCACTTATATATTTAATTCCCCAGAAGGCTCATATCCTAGGGTCTGGGATACTTCTTAATTGACTGATATTTGGACTGAACCATAATGGCGTATATTGGGTGCACTGCTTCTTGGAAAACCGGTGGAGAGCCGACCTCCAGGAGAAGACAGTCACCTTCATGAGAACAGTAACCCCCGTATTTTGCTTAATACATCTGTATAACAAGTTTTTTAATGCCTCATAAGAGCAGGGAGGCCTCTAAATTAGTAACAGCATTGCCCTGGGATAGGATTGTCCACCATGCCGCATGCACTACCTTAGCGGCTAAATAATATAGGGTTACGTTTGGAGCAGCCAGACCTCCTGTGTCAATAGGGAGTTGTAATGTAGAAAGAGTGACTCTGAGTTTTTCCAGCCCAGAGAGTTTTTCAAAGTGTCATGTCTTCAGAAAAAGGTAGAGGGTAAGGTTAGAGGTAGTTGTCTAAATATATACAGGAACCTTAGCAACATAAGCATCTTAAACAGATTTATACGCCCTAGAACAGTCAGAGGAAGGGTGGACCAGATTGGAATTTTGGATTCCAGATTGCATATTAGGGGATTTAGATTGAATTCTTGGAATTTTCCTAAATTTTTATGTACCAGTAAACCCAGGTATCTGAACGAGGTTACCTGTTGTGTTGGGAATGGAAGTTTCTGTCGATCTACTCTTAAGTCATCTATAAGAAACATTGCTGAAGTAAAGAGTATGATTGTTGATTAGTTCAAGGGCAGTCCCAAATGCTACATATGGATTTTCTAAAAACAGTTTAGCCTTAAGCCAACAACCTCTGGGTTCTCCTTAATTAGCATTGCCAAGGGCTCCATGGAAAAGCAAACAACAATGGAGAGAGGGGGCAACCCTGTCGAGTTCCACGAGAGAGTTCAAAGGGCTTGGAGAGTGTGAATATGCAAGTTAAGTCTCCGGGCTAAGATTTTTGCATCTACATTTATCAAACAGATGGTCCGATATGAGGAGCAGTTAGTAGGGTCTTTTCCAGGTTTTTGGATTAGAATTATTAGGGTTTCTCTCATGGACTCAGGCAGTGTCCCCCCTCAGCACTCCATTATACATCTTGGTCAACAAGGGAGTAATGTGTTTGATTTGTTTAGCGTACCACTCAGTCGGCAATCCGTCCAGGCCAGGAGTTTTCCCAGCCGGGAAGGAGGCTGTAGCCTCAGTTACCTCTAATTCAGCAATTGGAGCATTAAGTAAGGTACGTTCCTCTAAAGTCTGGGGAGAGGAATGGTGTCTGCATATTCATGTATCTGTTCGGGTTAACAAGTAATAGATGTCTTGTATAGTTTAGTATAGTACTTGGCAAAAACGTCATCAATATCTGAGGGATTTGAAACCGGACTGTCCCTATCATCATGGATAACTGCTATGGAGGAAGAAGGGGAGAGATCTCTAGAAAGTAGTGCAAGTAGCTTGCCATTTTTATCACAATGGGCAAATATATTTGCTTTCTGGTATAGTAATTGCCTATTTACAAGTTTTGTTTGTGCTAGTTGAAGTGCTGCCTGAGCATTCAGCCATTCCTGTTTAGAAATGGTTGTATGGGATTTAATGAAAACCGATTCAGTATCCAGCACCTTGCTTTCCAGATTGCAAATTTCACTTTGGGCTTGCTTCTTAAAGTTCCTAATGTGGGAAATATATAGGCCTCTGGAGTAAGCTTTGAAGGTATCCCATTCTGTCTGCAGATAGGCTGAACCAGCATTAATTTTGATGTGAGATTCTAGTTGCGCCTCTATAGGTTCTGCTATGGAGTCAAATTTAACCCAGAAGCTGCTAAGTCTCCAAATGGAATCTGATGGGTTATCATTTGTTGATAGGGATATCAATACTGGGCAATGATCCGAGATGCCTCTAGGTAATATTACTGCCGACACCAAATTTTTAACTATCTCAGGTGAGCCTAGTGCCAGATCAATCCTGGACATAGTATTGTGGGATGCTGAATAACACGTGAAGGATTTTTCGTCCGCGTGTTTAAGTCTCCAGAGATCAATTAATAGAAAGTGGAGGTTCACATAGCTAAAGGTGTGGCCCTATTAAGTTGGGGACATAACATGTCTTGTTTCTCTGACATCACTGAATTAAAATCACCCATGAACAGCAGTGGTAATACCGGAAAAGTAGCCACCTTTCCTATAATGTGGAACATCAGTTGCTCCTTCAATGGCGGAGGTGCATATATGTTAATTATTAAATATGGTTTGTAAATTAGAGAACATTGCATAACAATATATCTACCCTCTCTATCAGTTGTTAACCTATGCAAAGTAAAAATACACTAATTTGATACCAATATAGAAATTCCTCTAGCATAGCTAGAGTATGCGGAGTGATATATTGAAGCTATCCATGATCTTCTCAGGGAAAGAAGTTTTGAGCCGTCCAGATGTGTTTCCTGTAAAAAAAAGTATGTGAGGTTTGGCGTTTTTAAGCACCTGAAACACCAACCCTGTCTTAATTGGCCTACCCAGACCCCTAACGTTCCAGGAAATGATGTTTACCATAGCCATATTGCAGATGGGAAAAAGTGTGAGAGCTGGGGGAAAAAGTGTGAGATGCTGTAGGAAATAAAGACTGACCAAGTCGGTCCATGAAGTGTCCCACTTATCTTTCAAGAACTTTCCATATTGTAAACATAGTTCCAAACAAAGTGAAGAAGGAATGACAGCAACATAACAAACCCAAACAACTTTCCCGCCCAACTCACTCTACAGCAACCTGAGCGAGCCATTCTCCCGAAGCTTTAATTGCTCTGAATATTAAGTGGGGGTAGAATCAGAGGGCTTTCAATTCAGTTCTCTGAAATAAACCTGTTGATTGTGAAGTGAGAGTTAAAGCATGTAGAGAGTATAGCTCCACTTACCAACTGGCAAAATGGGTCAGACAAGTTCAACTTGTTTTCTTAGCTCAGTCCGGTGGTGGTCTTTGCCATGAAGAGCGAGGCGGTTGAGGTAACTGCCTACCCTCTCCGCCGGTAGTGACTACATCCAAGTGTGTGCCTCCTCTGGTGTAGCGAAAAAACAAGTGCGGTCATTTGCTTTGACTTTAAGGCGAGCCGGGAATAAGGGATTTGACGTATGCGCAGGGTTTCTCTAAGCGAGGTGAATTTTGTTCTTTGTTTCCGGATCTCTACCGAAAAATCTGGGTAGAAGGATATTCTTTTTTTTTTTTAAAATCTTTATTTTTTGTCAAGCAAAAAAGACATTACAGCAATTGCACATATTTATCGAAAACACAGCATATAAGCCTAACATTGCTAAAACATATTATGTATGTAGCTATTGCAATTATCATCTCTTGCATGTTAATAGAAAATCACAGATGTAGGCTAAGCAATGTATCTTTTCATAAATCAGACAGATCTGTCTTCGGTACGCTGTCAGTAATATGCAGTCTTTGTATAGTGCAACCTGATCAAAAATTATGTAAAGGGGGATAAGTAAGGGGAGAAAGGGGGGGGGGGAAACAGTCCAGGCTTATCGATATACCCTGAAAAAGCATTGAATCACAGTAGAGAGTGAACAGTTTGACATTACAGATATAGTTAGGCAAGACAAACTGCCAATATTAAACAAATGCAAATAGTAGCAAACATGGTTTGAACCAAAAGATAGCCCTGTCATGGTCTGGCAGAGAGTAGCCAACTTAGCAACGGGGTCTAACCCTGAAGGATATTCTTTGGTTCTCAAACATAATGTTTTCCAGTTTCCTTGCTTCTTGGAGAAATTTGTCTCTGTCTCAGCGATGAAAGGCCGTGGTGGTGAACCGGGTGGAGGGTGGCTTGCCAGGAACTCTATGTGCCCGTTCTATAACAAAGTTAACTGAGAGCGTGTTTGGTTGGAAGAGTTTGTGCAGCCATTGCTCTAAAAAAGTTTCCACCTGTCTTCCCTCTGCTCTTTCTGGTAAGCCAATTATGCGGATAGTATTCCTTCTTAGGCAGTTTTCAATGTCCTCTGCCCTTGCCTCCAATGCTGCCAATCTGCAGGTTGTGTCCTCCAGTCTAGCTGGTATGGGGTGTACCAGGTCATCTAGATCTGAGATCCGTTTTTCTGCCTCTGCAGTATGGTCTCTAATATTCTGTACATCTTGCTTTACCAGGTTAAAGTCAATCTTAAACCTGGTCAAACTCAAACTCATCCAGCTTGTTAAGTACAGTGTTATGATTCTGAACCAATAACTGCAAAATTTGATGCAGGTTAGGGTCTGGTACACTTGGTATGTCAGCGTTATTGATTTGTTCCATCTCTTGCATGTTTAGTGTACAGGGATTGACAGCAACTTGTGTCGCAGAGTCTCTGGCGAATTTGCTTAATCGTTGCTGTGTCACAGTACTCACAGAGAGTGTCTCCCGGTCAGGTCTTGGTGTTTCAGTGCCATTTTGTGTGGCGCATGGCGTTGCGTCCATAGGCCTACCTCGTGTCCGACTGCTGCCATATTTCCCCATATGAAACTGCACTTGGGACTGGTGGACTGATTGCTGCTTGCCCGTTTAAGTGTGAGTATTTAAGGGGGTTCTGTATCCCGTCTGAAAACTATGTTAATATCAGGGTGTTGCACGGAGCTCTCACAAACATGTCCTACTCAGTACGCATCCAGGCCACGCCCCTCCTGATCTAAGGTTTTTTGGTGGGCCCCTATTGTCCCAGTCCAACATTGAGCGCGAACGTGCGCCTGCGCGCGTGCGCCCTGGCGTGGAGGGGGGGCAGTGACATAGGGGAGGGGAAGCGGCAGAGGAGAGGGCCGGAGTGGGGAAGGGAAGTGGCAGAGGGCTGGAGTGGGAAGCTACAAAGGGGAGGGCTGGAGTGGGGATGGGAAGCAGCATATCAGCAGACAGGTAGAGGGAAACAACTACAAACTAGGGTTAGGCAGAAACGGTACTTGCACAGCGCCCCCAATTGTTGCACCCTAGGCAGGTGCTGACAATAAGATAGGATTTATGCCCACAGCATCTAGTGCAGTCATGCTCATTAATACAAACCTACACAAACCAAAACATGATGCCCTGAGAATGTAGAATCACATGGGCACTGTACAGTATGTTGACATTTCTGCGGAACTTTTATGTTGACATTTCTGTGAAAATGTTGTGGAATTCAGAGAAAGAACAAGCAAACGACTGTGTGTATTTACTGTCACCCCCAGGTAGCTGTTGCATTTGCAACAAACTGTGCTCAAAAGATCTGTTCAAACACACTGGCATTTCTGTGATATTGACTCTCACTCTGCCGAATCCCAACCCTTGTGTTGTATGACTTTATTGCGCAAAACACCACATAACCACAATTATTTACTCAAAAAAATGCATTTGGGGTTTAGCATCTGTTTTGATCATTGAGGAAGTTTGGGCTCCAATCTGACTTTGCAGATTATGTCTTGGCTCAGAAATTTGGCAAACTTTGTGTGTCATATTTATATATTATACAAGTAGTGCATCCATTGAATATGCACAGATGGTTAATTCACTTCTGCTAATAGTGATCCTAGTGGGTGTGTGAAAGTGATAGGGACCTTAAACTGTAAGATCATATGGCAGGAGTTGATGGGGCACTACACTGTAAGCTCTCTGGGGCAGGAACTATTGGGAAAATGATATTGCAAGCTCAACTGCAGTATATGTTGGTGCTATATAAATACATGATAATCTGTTCCAAAGAGGTTAAATTTGGCTGCGGAACATTCGCCCCATTTGATAGCCACCCGCCATGTTTATTCAGTGTCTGTTGCATGGTTTGCTCAAGGATAAAACAGAATTTTTACTTAAGGTGATCTAGTATCTTCGCACACACAGTTTTTCCTTTTTGATGTGGAATTTTATTTATATAAAAGTGGCATGCAAAACTTGCTTCTTCTTATGCAAGTACATATATATAGATTGGCCTCACCCGGCTCACTGCACTGTAGTGGTGTGCGGGTCGAGAAAATTCTCGACACGCACCCGACCCTAACCTGCCCCCTCTATTTACAGACTCGCGCCCGCCGCACAGTGGCATCACGAAAGCGAGTCAATAATTTAGGGGCCGGAAACCAGCAGTGCTAGGTCGTTGGTGGGAAAAGCAGGAGAAGAGCTCAACCTGGATCCGACCCGAAGATTTTGTGCAGGAGTTGGCCTGAACCAACAGGTCCCGTGGGTTTCGGGGCGGCCCGCACATCACTACTGAATAGCTGCAATTCTTATCCGACTTTAGAAGTGGGGTTGGGACATGGCAAATGGGCCCATGACCTACTGTAGGGGGTAATATAAAGATCCAAACCTGCCTGACCCATAGGTAAACATACAGCTTGCTGTTGCACTTTTGTATACTTGTGATCTAAGAGATGGGGCAGGGCAGGAGCAAGTATATAAGGGACAATGGCTCGCTAGGTCGGGCTGGGTACGCGTTTTTGTCAACCTGTGCATAACTAAAGGAAAAGTATCCAGAAAAACATTTCCGAAGAAGAGAATGGCCCAAACATTTCCACAGTTTTCCCAATGACAATTTAGAAGCTTTATCTATATCTGGTATTAAGAGGGTATCTCTCAGCAGAGATCTTACACATCCAATGTATACATCTTTTAAAACCAAAATCAGAATTTGATGTTATGTACTATTTTGATCATGGAATAGTTTTATTTTTTTATTCCTTTCCTTTTGAACACTCATTGGTTGCTTTCCATTTACCTCTAATCTCCTGTGTAAGACCAGCCTATGATTAAGTGCAAATGACCATACCTTAGATGATTTGTGAATAAAATTCCTTTTTTTGCTGTTACTACGCCTGTGTATGTGGGTTACTACGCCTGTGTATGTGGGATTTTGGGTACCTGCTCTAACATGTTTTATTCCTAGCTCAAGTGCTGATCTTAACATCAGTAATCACTACTTAGAGGTTAAGGACAGGCAATAGTTTTCTTAACGTAATGGTTCACCTTTAAGTTAACTTTTTATATATTATAGAATGGCTAATTCTAAGCAGCTTTATTATTTCTTATTTATAGTTTTTGAAATATTTGCCTTCTTCTTCTGACTCTTTCCAGCTTTCATATGGGGGTTACTGACCCCATCTAAAAAACAAATGCTCCGTAAGGCTACAAATATATTGTTATTGCTACTTTTTATTACTCATTTTTCTATTCTATTCCCTACGATTCATATGCCAGTCTCTTATTCAAATCAATGCATGGTTGCTAAGGTTATTTGGACATTAGCAACCAGATTGCTGAAACTGCAAACTGGAACGCTACTGAATAAAAAGCTAAATACAAAATGAAAACCAATTGCAAATTGACTCAGAATAGCACTCTCTATATCATAATAAAAGTTAATTTAAAGGTGAACAACCGCTTTAAGAAAACAAAAAATTACCACCAGGGGTCTCTGTTGCACTCTAGTCTATGAATACATTTTTGTATACATTTTACTTTAGATACATGGTGCCCATGGTGAGTAACTGAGTAGCAGCTCCCTGTCACTTGTATAAATACAATAACTATTGCATATTCATAAAAAGGTGAGTTAAACATATTTATTGGATTTTATTCCTGGCTTAGTGGGATCTTCTTCATCATCTGTGACAATGTGATCAATAACACTCACCTGGGGTTTTTATCAGATGTAAACTAGGAACCCAGAGGCAGCTTCCTGTTCTGCAATTATAAAAGCAACTTTCTTCCCCTTTTTCACTGTAAGTTCTGTAGATTCAAGAGAAAGTGAATTAACAGTAAGTAATTGCAACCTTATTTCACAACCCTGTTTCTTAACCTTGGCTCCCCAGATGTTGTTATACAACTCCCTGCATATTTTGATGTTTAATAATATGTTAATAGGCGAACCTCCTAAAACCACTAGCATCTGCACATGTACAGAGCTCTGGTTCTCATCTCATGCTCCTAGGCTGCTCTCTTTCCCAATGTCAGTGGGGAAGGGGCTTAATTGGGGGTCTCAAATTATTATTCTACCTAAACTGTTCATAGGACCAAAGAGCCAAAGCCAGAAACTGCAGTGATTAGTACAAATCTCTAGCTTCTGCTAATATTAGAAGTGGGGATGCACCGAATCCACTATTTTGGATTCGGCCGAACCCCCGAATCCTTCGTGAAAGATTCAGCCGAATACCAAACTGAATCCGAACCCTAATTTCCATATTCAAATTAGGGGTTGAAAGGGGAAAATATTTTTTACTTCCTTGTTTTGTGACATAAAGTCACGCGATTTCCCTCCCCGCCCCTAGGACTCGGATGGGCTGGGCAGAAGTATTCGGCCGAATCCGAATCCTGCTGAAAAAGGCTGAACCCCGAACCGAATCCTGGATTCGGTGCATCCCTAATTGGAAGGAGCAGCCTGCATGTAGGATGGTAAGTAAATGTAAAAGTGATGATTCTGCGGTCGGTCAACATGAGTGCAATGAACAGGCTTGTGCTGAACATACATTTCGCCTATTGTTTTATTTAAATAGGTTGTTCACCTTTGAGAAAACTTTTAATATTATGTAGAGAGTGATATTCTAAGATAATTTGTAAATGCTTTTAATTTTTTGCTATTTAAGTTTTTTGAGTTATTTAGCAGCTCTTAAATTTGCATTTTAAGTAATCTGGTTGCTTGGGTCCAAATAACCCTAGCAACCATGCATTGATTTGAATAAGAGACTGGAATATGAATACGAGATGGTCTGAATAGAAAGATAAGTAATAACATTTATCAATAACAATACATTTGTAGCCTTACAGAGTGTTTGCTTTAGAGTGTTTGCTTTAGAAGAGAGCTTTTTTATGCAGAGCTCATGATCCATATTGTGACAAAATATCTTATGGGTGAAGTATTCAGTAAATCTCAACAACCTTAGGTTTATGCCTTACGATAAGAAAATTCTTAATTTAAAATAAAAGGTACATTAATATGTTTATGGGTATCATCACATCCCAGTGCAACTCAACTGCTACATAAATCCCAGGCCTGGTCCTACACTCGCAGCCACTTTCCTTTGATCCAAATCTCGCCTCGTTCTACCCAGAAACTCGTGGTTATTGCTGTAGTGCAAAAAAGACAAATCCGGCTCTGAGTGTGTGCTTAATAGTCATAAACACGACAAGGTGCGGGTATCGATTCAATACTGAAAAGCTTAATGTAGACTTAGGAGGTCTCTGAGGAAGTGCTTTGTCACGAAACGCGTCAGACCTCAGACGCCATAGTTATTTGATTGTATGTCTTAAATAAAGTATTTACCTTTTAAACAATCTGGAGACGAGCGATCTGTGTTCATACCCAGGAGTGCGCGGCCTGCACGTCGATTGTTATTGCTGTAGTGCTCTCAATTACCCGCTCATTTTACCCATAAGCCCCTGCCTGCACACCTTCACTTACCCACAAGCCCCTACAACACCTAAACCCTGTTACCCCCTCCCCAAACCCCCCCGCATGTACCCCACCTCAAAACCCCCTGCCTGTACCCCTCTACTAAATAATAAACCCTGCAAGTACCCCAAGACCCTTTCCCCAAAACGCCTTACCTCCCTCCCTCATACCCATAACCTCCTGCCTGTGCACGGAGACCCTCTTTCTTTATCCCACCCAACTGCCACGGCTGTAACCTAAGCTTTCTCTCTAGCCAAAGCCCTGCTGGAAACTTCTGCCTATTTTCTAACTCACCCATAACCCCCTTTAGGCACCAATACCCTTTCCTTATGATCCTGCCTGTACCCTGACATTCTCTCTCCTCACTCATAAACCCACTCATTAAGTACGTTCCTCTTACACTTAGTAGTAATGTGAAATAAGGTGCCCGGGGCATACACTCAGTATAAACTTAAATCTCATGCCAGATCTCCCCACACCTCACAAATGTTTCTACAGAAGAATAGAGCTCTGCGCCTGCGCGGTTGGCTCTACACTGTGTCCCGCCCATTAGGGGACAGCTCATAGTAATTATGTCCCAGCCCGGCAGCCGTAGCGGTTCCAGGAAGTTAGGGAAGGAGGAGCCGCGCCCGGGAGCTGGGAGTCAAGGAGTACGAGAGGAGCCGGGAGCGGGGAAGGGAGAGTAGGAGGTGAGTGGGATGGGGATTTGACGGGATGTGTCTTGTGCTTCCATTATTACCCTTGTAATGTGAAACCGGGTGGTGTTAAACCACAGCTCGAAGTTCCTGTCCCTCTGTATCGCCCAAGCACCTCCCTATTTGCCTGTCCTCGGCGCCCCACCAACAGCTCTACGCACAGAATTCACTACAGCCTGACCCTAGCACCCCCCTACACCCATGTAATGTGACTCGTTGCCTCCTCCCGCCACTTCCGTACTGTCCTGTCACTCATTCATTACTCCAGAATCCATCTACAGTCCTTCCACTCATTCCTTACTCCCAGAATCCATCTACAGTCCTTCCACTCATTCCTTACACCCAGAATCCATCTACAGTCCTTCCTCTCATTCCTTACACCCAGAATCCATCTACAGTCCTTCCACTCATTCCTTACTCCCAGAATCCATCTACAGTCCTTCCACTCATTCCTTACTCCCAGAATCCATCTACAGTCCTTCCTCTCATTCCTTACACCCAGAATCCATCTACAGTCCTTCCACTCATTCCTTACACCCAGAATCCATCTACAGTCCTTCCACTCATTCCTTACTCCCAGAATCCATCTACAGTCCTTCCTCTCATTCCTTACTCCAGCATCCATCTACAGTCCTTCCACTCATTCCTTACTCCCAGAATCCATCTACAGTCCTTCCACTCATTCCTTACTCCCAGAATCCATCTACAGTCCTTCCACTCATTCCTTACACCCAGAATCCATCTACAGTCCTTCCACTCATTCCTTACTCCAGCATCCATCTACAGTCCTTCCTCTCATTCCTTACACCCAGAATCCATCTACAGTCCTTCCTCTCATTCCTTACTCCAGCATCCATCTACAGTCCTTCCTCTCATTCCTTACACCCAGAATCCATCTACAGTCCTTCCACTCATTCCTTACTCCCAGAATCCATCTATAGTCCTTCCACTCATTCCTTACTCCCAGAATCCATCTACAGTCCTTCCACTCATTCCTTATTCACAGAATCCATCTACAGTCCTTCCACTCATTCCTTACTCCCAGAATCTACCTACAGTCCTTCCTCTCATTCCTTACTCCCAGAATCCATCTACAGTCCTTCCTCTCATTCCTTACTCCAGCATCCATCTACAGTCCTTCCACTCATTCCTTACTCCCAGAATCCATCTACAGTCCTTCCACCCATTCCTTACTCCAGCATCCATCTACAGTCCTTCCACTCATTCCTTGCTCCCAGCATCATTTACATTCCTGTCATTCATTCCCTTCTCCAAGCACCCCCTACTGTCCTGTCGCTTATTTCCTACTCCCAGCATCTCCCTACAGTCCTGTCATTCATTCCCTTTTCCCAGTATCCCCCTACAGTCCGGTTGCTTATTTCCTACTCCCAGCACCCACTTCAGTCCTGTTGCTTATTTCCGACTCCCAGCATCCCCTTACAATCCAGTCATTTATTCGTACTTCTAGCATCCCCCTACAGCTCTGCTGCAGCTCATTTCCTACTCCCAGAATCCCCTGCTTCCAGATCTTTCTTGAACTACACATTCCAAAAGTGGAGATGTTTGGGAATCACAAGCTTAAACATTATATTTAGATCTTTATTGTGCGTCTAAGCTCATTTGGACACATAATAAAATCTTTACAGCAGTTATTTTGCTTTAGCTTATGATTCTCAAACTTCTCTATAGGTAAGAACACCCATACTCCATGTGTGAATGTACACTTACTGAGTGCCTCAGCTGTAACAGCACGTAGCTGTGTTGCCTTTTCTTTGTGCGTCTGTATTAGGAAATTGTGGGTCCCTCTTCTGCATTGTTGTTGTTTTTTGGTTAACATGTCATGAATGGACGTTGTGTGCCAGGTGAACACAAATAGTTATGTCTTTATTATGAGGTTGATTTGGTCTCCTTTGTCTTCAGAACCCTGCCCAGCATGGACTATTATTACTATTGTTATTACTCTTGCCTAAATAGTGATCCATCTTTAATGAGACAATGTGCTTCTCGCTCCCTCCTGCTCATCTGCTTTTGAGAACCTCCCTTGGGACCATACAACACACAGTGGGTAGAGTCATGCACATGCCCATTTGGACTGACCCGTGCCCTAATCCAACCTGTAACCTGACCCACGAAACCTCTCTGCTTCTTACCTGTCCCTGATGCCTGGCCCTACAGAAGTTGCTAACTTCAAATCTGGCCCAGGACCCACAAAACTGGAAGTGATATCACTGTTAATCACAAGTGACATCACTTCGTAGGTGAATCAAACTGGTCGGGAAAAAAAAAATCTTTTAAAGGGTTGGCAGGAGAATGAGAGCCTAATCAACCCGGTTGCCCAGGCAGGATAAACCTGCTTTGTGGGTATTCCATGAGTACCTGACTGCTTTAAACATTTTCTGCAGGTACTCAACCCAATGCATGACCCTAACATTGGGGTCTTAATTTGCAATATACAAACATCTTGTGGGTAGCATATTTGCCACATGGTATACATTTGCTTGGCTTAAATGGCTTTTATGCCTTTATGAGACCCACTGACTCCCAGGAGATGTTGCTGCCTGTCTTGTCATAAGTCCGCCACCATATTTATTTCCCCCAGATATATCTGTTACTGTTGCATTTGTGAAACTGCCCCTCCTCCCTGTGATGCAGCCATAGGAGCAGATGTATAAAACATCATACTGGGGATTCCCAGCACTTCAGCAGTTTTACCATTTACTGACACTCTCCTGAGAAGTAAGTATTTTAATGAACAGATTTACTTTGTGTAAATACCTATGTAAATATTCCCAAAATAATGTGCTGTACAAGATATTGTATCTCAGCAGCACCACTGAGCTCTAACAACCCTCTACATTGCTAATCCCCCTGAATATATTGGTTTAGACAAATAGATTGGAAAATATTGCATTTCGATAATTTGTTATTGAAAGATTTACAAATTAACCTTGTTTGGGGTATGTCTCTTAGGGGGTATTTTGTATAATAGATTGTGTACCTGTAATAGACCCAAGAATGGGCTTTCTGGTTACCAGGTGCAGTGACCTTAGCAACCAGATAGTGTGTATAGAGCACCCATAAGTATTTCTTTGCTAGTAGTAGAAATAACAGTTAATGTATCTGCTGGCACATAGTATACTTTGTTACCTATTAGACCAGGCATGTCCAAAGTCAGGCCCGGGGCCAATTGCAGCCTGTTTTCAAATTTACACCGGCCCTCAGCCTCCATCATGAAATTAATAATATTGTAGCTTGCCAGCACAGTGCAATCAGGAATTGCGTAGCCGTAGGAGTAATATTTGGGCACATTAGTGAAATGATCTAAGACTTGGTCTATACTGCTGCCTGTGTGCTGATGGTGTTAGCAATAGACAAGCATTGGCACTTAGTGACGCGGCACTTTCGTATAATTCTTTAGGGCTGAAGGTGCAATAGACGTACTGACGTGCCGATAGACGTACTGATGTATGCGAGAGTGGTGCGTCACTACGTGCCAGTACGTGTCTATTGCTAACACCTTCAGCGCACAGGCAGCAATATACACCAAGTGGCAGATCATTTCACTAATCATGTGCCCAAGTATTATGCCTATGGCTACACGATTTTTTGTTTAAATGAGGCACAGAGATTAAGTCCAAACAGACTCCACTTCTCCACTCTCTAAACGCCGTGTACGCGTCCATCTCGAGTAGGGAATGATCCTGGTCAGGCTGAATGGTCGGCCCCCCACACATTTTCACCTCACCATATCTAGCCCTTGTTGCAAAAAATTTGGACACCCCTGTATTACCTGTATTAGACCTTACAATAAACCATTGATTTACTTATTACATTTCCTTAATGTATTTAATTCATTAAGCCCAGAGGCTGGCTCTTATGTCATAATTATTTGTCAGTTAATCTGATTTCATCTTGGCATCCAAAATATAATTCATCTTGGAATTTGCAGTGGTGGGGGCCATATGCTCAGGCCCTTGTACATGCAAGTGACCATCTGAAGAACTGCGCACTCAGTATGGACTGCTCTCTTAATTATACAGCAGTAACAGATAGTATAAGGGAGCTGCTAAAACGCCAGGGAAACTTGGGGCGACTTTGGAAATTGAAGTGCCGCGAGTGCCTTGGCGCTGGCATTTTAGCGGAAGGCAGTTCAGGGAGATTGTCGCCCCACAGAAGACACCAGGTGACTAAATCTCCCCGAATCTGCCCGTGTGCTAGCTCCCTAAGGGTCCCTCTCATTATAAATAGACCCCCCCCTGCTGTTCACCCGTTCCCAGGTAATGAATGCTCCTACAAGGCAGGACAGGTGGCTGGTAGTGTTTCCAGTGTAGTTACAGGAATGCCCGAGTTCCCCTTTGTATGTGCTTCGGCCTTCCGTTACAGCTGCGTTGTACACTTCCGTTCTTCCAGCCTGGATACTGGTCTGACTGCGTTTAGTATAAAGGTGGCCATACACGGGCAGACCTGAGTCGGCAGCCTATTGGTCTGTGTATGGGGCCCCCCGACGGGCTTCCCCGATCGTGATCTGGCCGAAAGTCGGCCAAATCTCAATCGGATGGGACTTAAAATCCCGTCGGATCGCAGACGCATTTGTGAGCCCTAGGGCCCACGACCGGATCAGCCCAATATTGCCCACCTAAAGGTGGGCATATCAGAGAGAGATCCGCTAGTTTGGCGACATCGCCAAACGAGCGGATCTCTCCGTGTATGGCCAACATTACTGTACACACTAAATTGTTGCATGTCAGATACACACCCCCATGTGCACCTCTTTTACCTGGGCTTTAGTCAGCTCCAGCACTATGTTTTGTGCCTCTTACCCAACGCCTGTCAGGAGTCCCAGACAATTGTTATTCAAGAAAAGTCCGGAGCCTATATTCAACTCTGTGACTAGTTTGTCCAGTAAGAACAGTACCGTTACAGGGCCAGCGACACCAAACAATGGGCAGTTAATCCTTTGCATTGGCATATAAGTTATTTATAACTTGTACACTGTGAAAGGTTGCTTTTGAAGCAGAAGCCCTGAATTTTATTGCAGCAAGTCTGCGGTCAGCTTTGCTGCTTCTCATAATCCGCTGCTTGTCTTGCTTGCTGAGTTCAGGGAGAGCTTCTGTACCCACAGTTAGTTTCTGTTGATGTGCTTGCTGACTTTAGGAGCTCCAGCCCTTGGCCTGACTGAGCTCACAAGGTAGGATGGTTATCTCCTAGGGTCTCTAAAGCTGGCCATAGACGCAAAGATAAGACGAAAAAGTTTTTGTCGGACATAACTTTCGTAGTATTGCTGTCTGTGAATTAATGGCCCGAGCATCGTGTGATATGTTCTGTTAAGTACTATATTTAATCTGAACGGTTAGTTGCAGGTCGAAAGATTGGAACGGACGTCCAATTTAGCCTAATAAACTTCATATCTATGGCCAGCTTCAGGGATCATGATTGTGTCTGGTGGTTTTGTGAAGCTGAAAATGTAACCCCAGGGCAAGTTATGTGAACATAGAAAAGCATGAGGCCTCAGGGCGACTGATTTTATACAGGTTTCATAACCCTGAGATTACTCTATACATTTTAGCAGGAGGTACATTATTTATTATAATTTACAATTAAATGTATATAGCTTAGTCAAGAGCTTTCTCTCTTTGCTGCAGAAAAATGGCTTGCACAAATGTGGCACAAAATAAAATAGTTCCGTATTCCATCTGAATCATAGCCATAGTTCAGGAAAGCCCATTCCCATCATGGCCACTTATACACCTCCTGGCCTGGGATAAGTGATATGCTCTGCATCTTTTAGGGCTAGTCCCCTCTGAGAGTGGCTAATGACCGGGGGATAATCAGTATGGTAGATGGCATTATATGCCAGCTCTCCTGTAGAAAGAAATCTCTTCTGTCCTGTAGAAAGAACTCTCTTCTGTCCCATATTGGGCAGGATAGTTGTGGCACACAGCTGTATCCTGTCTCTAAATCTCTCTCAGGCTCACTGATATGCACCAGGAGGTAAAGTCCTTCACAGGTCCAGTTGGGCAGACCCAAACTGGACCTGCAACCCTGACCCACACCAACCCTGCCCCACACCAACCCTGCTATACCTTCTACCCACACTTGCTACCTGCACCCACAACAGTTAACTGACCACCCAACCTGAGAACCCTTGAGCCCGGAAGTGATGTCACTCTGGAGTCGGATTAACCAGGTACAGGGAAAAAAATTGCAAGATTGGGGAGAGTGGGTGGTCTAGACTCGCAGCTGAACCCATATGGGTACTTGACCCACTACAGGTCTCTACTAGGATGTAAAACCATTTATATCCAGGCACTTTATACAGATCCAAGAAATTACTTTTCTCCATTGTTCTGCGGCTTTGTCCAACAAGAGGATGTGTTTATAGAAGGCCTTTTCTATCTAACAGCCACATTGGCACATGGCCTCTGGTTGCTGCAGGATTCTGGGATTTCTGTTGTAGGCACATACTGTAAATGCTCATGTCTTGTATTACATGCACTGCTCTGTTGGGGTTGGCTTTTTTATTTAAAACTTAAAATTACTATGTACAACAAATGCAAAAATTCAACCAATAACTTATCCAGGAGTTAGAGGGCCCTACCCAAAAGAGCTTACAATGTAAAAAGCCTAAGTTTATGGTAGGTGTGTACTTCTTATACAGACTACCACACGGAGTATGGTATTTGTATTTTAATCCTGTCAAACAGATTCAGGTTGTATGGACTCTGGGCTCAAATCAACATGAGTTAAAAATCGGACCCATAACATCATTGAGGTCAGACTTTCAGCAGGACAGTCGTTTCCCACCTGAATGGGCCCAGTCGTCAGCTTAGGGCTCCCGTCTGACCTTCTGCTTGCTTAGCCAGCACTGAAGAGGTTTATGGAGTACAGCTGCAGGGCAGGCAAGCAAACTGTCAGGGGTTCTACTGCACAGCACCTAAATAGTGACTGCAGTCTTAGCACTATTGTTTTGTATTTTAACTAATGCTCTTCTGACTGAGGGTGGTGACGGAGCTGAGCAGGGTGTCATGGGTGCTCTCTTAGCAAAAGTTTTGCTCTCATTCTTACTTTTGGCTCGCTTGTTGGATCCTGGATAATGTGGGTACAGTGGGGAGAACCTCATAATGAAGGTCACTGCTCAGCATTAACGTTTTGGATGCAAAACTGGCATAGTTGCTGCAGTGAGTCTTGCAATTTAATGTTTCCATTATGACAGGCAGATCTAAGGTGCCCGCTACACAAAGTTAGTCGGCATTGGGCATGAGTCCATACGCTCCCCATATAGATGCCCTGCGCTGAGAGGAGCATGTTTTGGGCACACTGGCAGGAAACACCAAGAGGAAGTTTATGTGAATTTCCTGTGGGAATGACAAACAATAGCGGGAAGTGAGCTCTTTGTAAAGTTGCATTTTCTGCACGTTTGTGTTTCGCTTTACATGTGTATTTTCCCTATAAATGGTATGTAGTCATGTTGGTAGGAGTCCTCATTTCATTCCTGTCCCTAAAATTTTGGTGATTGCTACAGATTCCCTGGAAATTCTGCCACTCTGTTTCTGATAATTGCTTTATATTTCTAATCCCAACAACTTTGATTTCTCATGTGGTAAGTAGGTTACCCCATACTGCCTGTCTGGTTTAACACCTTGCCTAACCACACACCAGCCATCAATCTGTGCACCATCAAAGGTGGCATTGTGAGCCAGGGATTAGATACGTAGTAGTGATGTGCCGGTATAGAAAAGTTTCAACTGTACCCGACCCGAAACCCACACCCGGGTTCCCTCCTCCTTTTATAGACCCGCGCCAACCCGCCTTGCTGATGATGTTACAAAAGGGGTTACAGACGCAAGCCTATAAAACCGGAAACCGTAAGTCGGCAGTGGTCCAGTTTTTATAACTTTGTAACATTGCCGTAAGATCCTGCTTTATTTTTGATACCTGTTTAATAGGAATACCAACCCCCCCATAGTTATTGATACCTTGATACCTGTTTAATAGGAATATTAACCCTCCATATTTGTTGATACATACAGTAAAGTAATTTTGGTTCTGTACATTACCACAATGAATTTTAAATGAATTTTAAATAAAAATGTTAGGAACTAACCCTTTGCTGGCAATGACAGCCTAAAGTCTTGAACTCCTGGACATCACCAGATTCTGGATTTCCTCCTTTTAAATGCTCTGCCAGGTTTTACTGCAGCGGCTTTCAGTTACTGTTTGTTTGTGGGCCTTTCTGTTCGAAGTTTAGTCTTCAACAAGTGAAATGCATGTTCAATTGGGTTCAGATCAGATGACTGACTTTCACAAGCATGAAAAAAGTCCCTGAGAATGCCAAATAAGGGCTTTGATTGGTACTTTGTAGCCCCTATATGGCAGGCAGCCTACAGGAGGCCCTACTGGGCAGTATGTCTGGTTTTATGCAGCCAAAACTTTCTTCCAAGCCAAAAATTCAAATTTAATTGCCTGCATTGAGGCCACTGGGAGCAACATCCAAGGTGTTGGTGAGCAACATGTTGCTTGCAAGATACTGGTTGGGGATCACTGGAGTAGAGTATAAGGTTATAGCTTATTGTGCCCAGGGAACAATCCATCTATGTTTATTTATATCTGAACATAGGGTTTAAGGGGTCATGTTGTTTCCCTTAGTACAGTATAGGGTGCTTGACATCAATGGAGCAGAGGGTAACGCACCATTTGTCTTTCTCTAACAGCCGGAACACTGAACATCAGGGAAGAGACGGACTCTGAGACATGGCTGCTAACAAGAATAAGAACCAGAGCTCCCTGGTGCTGCACAAAGTGATAATGGTGGGCAGTGGTGGTGTTGGCAAGTCGGCTCTCACCCTGCAGTTCATGTATGACGAGGTAAGAGTAACAGGAATCTGCATTTTGCTTTTCCTGTATAGAAGGCCCTTCACTTCAGAGTTTCCTAGATAATAAATCACACAGTGTGCAGAGTATTGCAGCATTCCTACACACAGGGTTACATGTTACACATACAGGTTGGGGGATAATAATAATAGCATGTGTCAATAAAATACCCTCTTTGGCCAAAATACAATGTAGCCCACATGCTTTTCCTGGTTGGCCAAGAGCCACTTAAATATGCTGTTAAAAGTCACTGACCAACCTGGTCTTGTGTTTTTGGTGGGGTTACTCACAGCCTATATTTAGTTTAGAAGTAGCTGAATTGCGTATGCTTGACTTTAAGTCTAAGTCTTCTGCACCATATTGGTTTTTGGTAACCTGCTGCTGAGCTGGCACATTGGGTATTCTTTTCATAAAAACAGCAGCTTGGCAGGCTACTGGCACAGAATAAACATTGCTACTGCGTGGAGAAGGACCACCTACTCTGCCTGCAGTTTGTACCACATCTGGTCAGTTTGTCTGCTTCAGGCATTTAACTGAATATCCCAGCAGGCGGTTCTGAAAGACTCTCTCCCTGCAGTTTGTAGAGGACTATGAACCCACCAAAGCCGACAGCTACAGGAAGAAAGTGGTTCTAGATGGGGAGGAGGTACAGATTGATATACTGGACACTGCCGGACAGGAGGACTATGCAGCCATTCGTGATAACTACTTCCGCAGTGGGGAGGGCTTCCTTCTTGTCTTTTCCATTACTGAGCATGAGTCTTTCACAGCCACAGCTGAGTTCAGGTTGGTACTGCCCACTGATTACAGATCTGCATCTGATATATCCATTGGATTAAACTGTGAATAATAATCTGATAATGATGATTAGTTACAGATCACTTGGCTTTGGGATACAGCACTGACCCTTGTAAATAATTCAGGCAAAGCTGTTTCCATATCAAATGGTCAGATCATTGTGCTCCATTCTGCCATGCTAACACCGGTATATATGGGCACTGAGCATGGGGCAGATGCAATGTGCAAGACCATGGAGCTGATTATAAACAAGACCTAATAATGTGTTTGGCTGCTGTTGCATGTGCCTGGGAGCCAGCTATGTGGCACATAACCCCACCCTGTGCGGATTACTAAATCAAATCATCACACATTGCAATAAGTTCTAATTATCTTTTTCCTTCCACTAAACAAATTAAATAAGGGATGATAAAGCTGAGTGTGATCCACTCCCTGCACACGAGTTCTCATTGCACACGCCCTGGTTTGGCATGACCTTAATATGTTATAATGCTTTTTCTTTTCTCTCAGCCAAAGCTGTACAACCCATAGCCATTTAGTTGTGCACATTTCATTATGCCACAGCCCTTCCAACAGCAGCACCAATATCCTCCTGTTACTGCACTTTCAGGGAACAAATCCTGCGAGTCAAAGCGGAAGAAGATAAAATCCCCTTGCTCATAGTGGGCAACAAGTCTGATCTGGAAGACAGGAGACAGGTCCCTATGGATGAAGCCAGAGGCAAAGCAGAAGAGTGGGGGGTACAGTATGTGGAGACATCTGCGAAAACCAGAGCAAATGTGGACAAAGTGAGTCTCATGCAAGAGTGTGGGTTTTTTTTTTTAATTGGGGGGTGGAAAAAAAAAAAAAAAAAAAATATATATATATATATATATATATATATATATATATATATATATATATATAAATTCTATATGGTTGCTATGCAGTAACCCAAGCAACAGCAAACATATTGTGAGGCTAGGTTTTCTGTATCATCCTTTTTGATGTAACTATGAATGCAAGACAGATATATATCCGTACATTCCTACTTTCCTCTTTCTCTCTCTTTCCAGGTATTTTTTGACCTAATGAGGGAAATCCGAACGAAGAAAATGTCTGAGAACAAGGATAAGAATGGGAAGAAGAGCGGGAAGAGCAAGAAGGGCTTCAAACAACGCTGCTGTTTACTCTGATATCTGTGGGTAGCAAGATGCGTGGAGGCAGCAGCCAGACGGGATCCCTTTTCTGTCCCTGGCACCCCATATAGTCCTTCATTTCCTTCATGCCGGGGAACATGCACACGCACTTCCACCTCACTGTTTACCACAGCACTATGGGTAAGGCGCTAAAACCCTCGGCTCATTCGGCTGGACCATTAACTTGACATGCCTTTTCATTTCACCATTTGTTTTTAAAGCACTTTCACCTCCACCTTTACCCTATTCCCACCATCTTAACCAGTCCCTTCTGAGCTAACGCCACCTTGTCGCTGCCCGTACTAAGTGCCAAAGTCAGCTTTTTATGCATTTCGCTGTTTGGTTAAACTTTTTGAGGCAGCTGTGACACATGTGTCCAATGGGATTCCAGCTGTGTTTCTGTCAAATCCTCCCCAAACCCCATTTAGACGCTCCTAATCTCGGTGCCGTGTCAAACCGGAACAAAAACCTTCCCTTTAAGAGCTACAGAATCAAAGCAGTTGTAAAACTGAAAATGCCACTAAAGTATTTTGCATTGAGTGCAATAACACTCCCATTTTAGCCTAGATATGCAGTAATGATCTGTTTTCCTAGTGAACCCACATGAACTTGCTCCCCCAGTCTCTTTAAGGGTCCAATGATTATTTTCTATGCGTAACAAGATAGCGGATGTCCTAAAAGGGCAATATTTTTAGGGTTAATTTTTCAGCCAGCCAATAAAGTTGTTGAAACATTGAAATATCTGTATTGGTCGATTTGTCACCATGCAGGTAGGAGGAGACTTTAAAGTTTCTATTTGTGGTGGTGAATCTCCACCCTGAATAATGGCAGCAGGTCCCATGTAGGGCATTTTTGCACAAACTGAGCCCCCATTAGCTTGGCACATTGGGGAAATATCAAAGGGTCATAACATGTCACGCATAACCTTATATACTTTTTTTTTGTTGTTTTTGCACAAGGTCAGCTTATTCTTTACCCCAGAGCTTGCCAGCCAAAGGCTTTCTGGGGGATAATGGGAGATGTAGTTGGAACAAAATGCAGGGTTTCACAGATTTCCCTTACAACCCCCTACCCCCCCATTTTGTCTCGTATTGCTAGTTCATACTTGAGATTCCTCTGATGAGTAACGTGCCCAGTGATACAATTACCTCATATGTAAGAGCTGCTGGATGTTACGCACACACTTTTGTACCTTTCTGCTCTCCCCCTGTTTGTTCTTAGATGTGTTGTTTATGAACTTAGAAATTTTGGATGTCTGTGTGAGGTTGGTCAGTTTGGTTCAGGCAATTAACTGCAGCACTGATTAAGTTAAAGGACTATGGATGATCAGTTGCAGTACCACTCCAGGACCGGTGTCCCATAGAACGGCAACAAAACAGAGGCGCCATCTGTTCTGCAGATAAGGACAGTGTGTATGAGATGGAATCACACTGAAATATAATCCCAGAAATAGCAGTGCCCAGTTGCATCATCACTCTCTGTACATGGGGTTATGACTTCACAGAGATCTTTGCCCCATTAACCAGATTTAACCCAACACTTTGTGCCAAATCCTACGCGAGGGAGAAAACCAATCTCCTTGCTTATTACTTACCTTTGCCTCCTTATTTAGATGAGCCGCTGAGAATGTAAAATAACATTTATACATAATATTGATATATACTATGGCCCATGGTGTTACATTGACCCAACAATGACTTCTGCAGATGCTTTTGTACCAAGGAATATCCGTGTCAGGGTGAGGCCCCATGAAGTAATAGGTCCTTCCTGAATTTTCCAAGAGCAAATGGCATTTTGAAGCGCATCATTATTCATTTTGTGACTTACTGGGGGTGGGGGCAATTTTCTAAGTGTTTTTAAAGTTCTATTTAGCCATGTATTGTTCATTTGTTCCCCATGCTAATCACACTGATTTGTATTTCAACTGTATAATAAAATTTTTACATTTTACTTCACTTTCCCCCTTGGTTCATGTATGTGTGTATTTAATAAATAATTTGTCGTTCAAGTCTTTAGATTGCAACTAAAAATCTGGATCAGACATTTGAGTAGAAGGAGATCCTGCAAGTGCTATGGGGCCCTGGAGAGAAAGGGTGGTGTACCCAGTAATGTACAGTTACAGTATATGTTTTAAAAAGAGATCACCTTCCTGGGGCTCTAAAAAAAATTTGCTCTATTTTGTGGGATTAAAACCTTCTCAACAATCCAAGGAGCCTATAAACTGCTTAATAGTCAACTATATACTTCCTGTGAATCCTCCGCTTTCTCCAGTCAAAACAAACTACTACTAACTAACACAGTTTGAACAAAGGTGTCTACAAAATCCCAAAAAAGAAAAGGGAAATGCAGCCGCATACAATTTCTCGATGTTGAAACACGTCAAAAACAAGATCGAAGGAAAATCACCCGGGACCAATGGGAATTCTTATACAGACAAACCCCTAAATTTTTCCGATCCTTAAACCACAATAAACAAGAAAGCGGATGTACAGATGGTACTTGACACCAGAAAAAAATCTGTACAGAATATCCAAACGCATCAAACCTGTGTTGGAGATGCCGAAAAGAGATTGGGTCACTATTCCATATTTGGTGGTCCTGTCCAATTGCAAAGCCCTTCTGGGGAAAAACACAGACCCATATCCAAAAAATTACCAATTCCACAATTCAATTATTACCTGCTTTAGCACTACTAGGCATTCTCACGCAATAAACTGAGAAAAGTCACCAGCAGACCATCTTTTACATAATATACGCCAGTAGATCCCTCATTGCGAGAAATTGGAAAAACAGACCCTACCAAATGTAGAGGATATACACATGGAAGTAAAACATATTCTTCTGTACAAGCGGGCATTTGTATCGTCTGGGACATAGTAGAGAAATAAAGCAACTTTCTGCCCTAACAGACTACCAAAAAGTGAGAAATCAAGATATGGGTAACCTTGATATGTGCATACAAAGTTAAAAACTATGTAATGTTTAACCACTGCTTTACCTTATTTTATGCCGGTGCTCCTCCTCTTCTTAATTTCTCCACATACTCTTCTTTTCTCTTCCCTTCTATCTAATCCTTCTATACTAGTTCTCTGTATGTTATAACCTGCAAAATGGCAAAAATTGTTAATTCAAAAATATAAAAAAATACACAGACTAGAAAGTAGGAAGTTCAGGTTGCTGTAGCTCAGCCAATTCTAAGCCTTTATCAGTATTCAGTTTTGCCAAATTTGCTCAAGCTGTTACATGTACAGTAGGGGGCAACCTAGGCTTGCACTGTGGCATGGCCCTTAGTGATGGAGATTTGATTTGTTTAAATGTAAAACGCACTCCTACAAGCTAAAATAAACCTGCTTGCTGAACATATCCTGGAAATGTCTAGAATTTTCCAGCTGGAAAATTCCCTTTGTGGCGCAGCTGCCTCTGACCATTACTTCTTTGGCTTCTTGGAAATACTGGCTTTAATTCAGCAGCTCTTGGGAAGTTCCTAATAATATATACACGTGTTACTCACAGGATCTGGGTGCAGAAGTAAATGGAAATGATTTCATCATTATGAATAGGATGACATCACAACCTGACATGTTCTGTGTGGGAAGAGTTGGATGCTGCAGTGGGATGGGTGGGGAAGTAGGTTCGGTGTGTAAAGGCATGTACCTAGAGCGTAGGTGCACCGAAAGACTTGTAAAGGGTATTAATTCAGTAACTGAGCAATTTGGGGAAATAGAGGGCTCGTTTAGCAATTGGTGCTTGCAAATGCTAATAGAATGTTAGTGTGTATAAAGGGGAATTTTTGCTCCTTTGTGTGTGTGTGTGTGTGTGTGTGTGTGTGTGTGTGTGTGTGTGTATACAATTTCAGATAGTTTCTTGCGTATGAGATAGAGATGCGACTCTTGCTTTGTAAATGGCTCTTATTTAAGGACTAGAAATAAGTGCAGCTTTTTAACTCATTATTAACCTAAATTTAGTTCTACTGGAACTGGTTATTTAAAATGTCATCCTGTGGCATTCTTTACACTGTGTTTCACCCCACCTTTCTTAAGCCGGCAATAGACGCAAAGATCCGATCGTACGAATCCTCAATTCGTATGATTTTCGGACCGTGTGCGGAGAGTCCCGACATTTTTCGTCCCAAATCGTTTGGTCGATTGCCCAGGTTAAAAGATTTCTGCATGTATTGCCTTTCGTACGATTACGGTCAGGGGCTGAACATCTGCTGATCTGTTCTTTTACTACTATTTGATCTGAATGGTTAGTGGCAGGACATCTATGGCCAGCTTAATTCACTGGACCTTAATCAGAATACAGTTTTCATGTTTCTTTCACCCTGTACTTTCACCCTGGACATAACTTTCGTACAATTGCTGTTTTTGAATTAATGGCCAGAACATTTTTTGATTTGTTCTTTTTACTACTGTATGAAATCTGAATGGTTAGTGGTAGTTTGGGAGTTCTTCGGACATAAGGATATATCTGCACATCTTTGGCCAGCTTTACATATAGGGTCCACCATGACACATGGAGGTATGAGGAAACCCTGGGTTACCCTGGAACTATAGCAGGGTGACTGTTACCCCAATGTTTCTATATAGCTGTAACCCTGTTATTAGTTAAGTGGGCCCAGCCTGAAGGCCAGTTAGGGTGAGATTTGGGGTGAATGTTTATTTGTGTCCTGGGTACTCCTAGAACTATAGCAAGCTGACTGTTTCCCCAATGTTGCTATATATCTGTTACCTTGTTAAGACCTAAAGAGGCCCAGTCAATTAGAGTGAGATTTGGGAGTGTGTATCTATGGGTAGTATAGTAATCTCTCTCAGACTGGTATAAATAAAAGGTTCCTTATTTATCAAAGGAACAGAGTGCCCAGTGCTTGAGGCAGTTGCCATCTGGGAAGAGGACAGCACATGGCATGCTAAAGATACCTCATTCTTTACACAAATTCATGCCACACTGTGCCACTGTATAGTAAGGCAGACAATGCATGTGCCACAACATGCTATTGTCCATTTTTGTTCCCAGTATGCCAACTGCTTTATCTGCTTTGTGCAATTGTTATTGTCTGGTGTGTAAGTGGTCACAGGCCACGATAAGCTGCACAACTGTGTGTTTATTCCGTGAATTGCTGCTTGCCAACCAGAAAGTTTGTTTGCACTGGCGAAGTGTCAAAAGTGCATTAATGTGCGTATCCAAGGATCTGTCATGCTCTGGGCGCGTCATGTTGTAATACAGCCGTGAGACTCGGGGCACTAGAGGCAGGTAGGTAGGGGATCAGCACACATTTCGTCACTTTATTTACCTTTTCCTTCTCCCTGTGCAAACACAGCAGGAGCCACCCACAGTAATTAAGCCTGCTCCCCCGTCTGAACCCTTCTGTAGAGCCATTGACTTCTCCAATGCTGTATTGCTTCTTGGGAGGTGATGTCACCAAGACACAGGATAAGTAGTGACTTCATTATTTAAAGAGATACTGACCTAGCATTGTATCCACCTGTCACACGATACACATTCTGACTATTATTAAAATGTATTTACAAGCTTATTTTTTGCACTAAACCACACAGAATAGTGGAATTGAAATCACCTTCACTTTGCACGCGATCCCTCCTTCTTGGTTCTTGAGAACCATTATGGTCGGAAAATAAGGTAACTAAATGAATGAGTCTCTTAAATTCCTTGTACAATGAACTTGTGTCTCTCAATCTGCAAACTTGGGATACAGGTAGCAGCTGGAGGATCTCTTTTATATACATTATCTGATTCTTCGCGGAGGAATATGGGAAGCGGGAAAGTAATAATATGCGGGATACAATAACCTCACTAGAGATTATATTACAGCATAAACTTAAATTTACACAGAACCTCAATACAATATTAGCCCCTCAAAAATTCTAATTAAAGGGGATGCCACACCCCCAAAAAGGGGTTTGTCTTATTAAATAAAAATGTCATTCTAAGCAAGTACCCTATATCCATTCAATCCTCATTCTTGCTATTTTGTGCCTTTATACAGTTAGAGTACCTTTCAGTGATTTCTAATATCCTTATAATACATGAGTGGTACTCACAGTTACTTGTATATCTCAGCCTGCAGCCTTGTGCCTTCATATGGTCACAGAACCCCTCAGTGACTTCTAATATCCTTATCATTTAAAGTAGGGGGTACATTATCCCTTATAATACGAGTGATACGCAGAGTCCCCTGTTTAACTCAGCCTGAAGCCTTGTGCCTTAATATGGTCACAGAGCCCCTAAGTGACATCTAATATCCTTATAATTTACAGTAATCTAATACGGGTTATACTTGATTTCCATGTATAACTTAGCCTGCAGTCTTGTGCCTTTATATGGTCACAGAACCTCTCAGTGATTTCTAATATCCTTATAATTTAAAGCAGGGGGTACATTATCCCTTATAATTCAAAAGTGATACTTAGAGTTCCCTGTATAACTCAGCCTGCAGTAGTGTGCCTTTATATGGTCACAGAACCACTCAGTGATTTATAATATCCTTGTAATTTACAGTAGGGGGTACATTATCCTTATATTACACAAGTGATACTCCGTGTTCCCTGTATAACTCAGCCTTGTGCCGTTATGTGGTTTATGATTTGTGTATTATAGTTCTGCCTGTAGCTCCTACATTAGAAATAATAAAAATTACAGAATTACTGTCTTCACTTTATTTGCCAGTTAATTAGACTGGAAACACATGAAACAGATGATTAATATCTGTAGCTCAGGGCACAAGTATTTGGCACCAGTAAGTGGAGTAAGACTTGATGGATGTAGTTTTGCAGGCAGTGCCATGATATCACCCAGCACATGAGGCTGAGCAGGCACAGACTTGCTGTTAACAGACTGAGATCAGATCTGAGCAGTATAAAGCCCAGATTCTACTGGTTCTACTCTCTGTAGTAGGGAGACTTTGCATTATACCAGATTCTTCACCTCACACAGACAGAAGAAAACAAAGATTTCTGGGAAAAAATGTTCTGCTTACAAAATGCTGTAAAAAAATTCATAATATAACAACCAAAATGCTACATTTTCATAGTTAGACCAGAGGGTTTAAGACTTTTTTGGCTCAAGCCCCTATTTGATGCTTGATTTAGGCAGGCGCCCACCATGGTTGAAGTGTTGGAGCAATATCAGCAGCATTTGACAAATTGCCCTCAGTATTTTATAACACATTGGCCCCAACAATATATGTCACGGTGGCCTCAACATTTCATGACAGTGGCACCAGCAATATATGACACAGTGGCCCCCACAATTGGGCCCAGTATTTTGTGACATAGTGAACCCAGCAATCAGTATGACACCAGTCGTGGCCCCTGCAATATATGACACATTAAGTTCATGACATAGTGACTCATGACCCAGTATCACCAACAATATTTGACACAGTGAACCTAGTATTTTATGACATGGTGGCACCATCACAGTGATCCCACCATTTTCTGGCACTAGACCCAGCAACATTTTTACAGTATATCAGTTTATGAGACACTGAATTTCATTAAACAGTTACCCCAATACTTCTTGAGTATAGGATATAGTCACTCAAGAATTTGTCACTATGACCCCAACAGTTTATAACATATATGGTACCAGCAACCAACCATTTCATGACATAGTGACCCCAGTATTATATGACAGGGCAACATCAATATTTCACAATATAGCACCAGCAATACACTACATAGTGACACACCATTTCATATACATACAGTACCAGTATTTCATGACGCATTTGCAAATCATGATACACTGGCAAAATGACCCTAGCAATATATGTCACAGTGACCCCAGCATTTCTTAACACAGTGCCTTGACCTTTTCCTGACAATGGCCATTTTCTAATCATAGGGTCAGAACTGAAATCCCTAATGCTGACCCTATGGCACACAGCAGAGAGACAATATAGTATAAGAGTATAGCTTAGTATTTATACATATGGATGAAGGTATAGCCTAACGGAAAGGCAACTTCCACCAAAATTTTCAAATACAAATGAATATAGAGTGGAATTTTGCACAAAGGTTCAGAATGACATGAGAATTGCTATTCTTAATGAGAAGCTGATGGTTAAACTGAGCTGCCTGTCGGACAGATGATCCAAATGTGACAAGGTCGAACATGTCTGACTGGTTTCTCCCACTGCAGAGTCTTGAATCAGAGCGAGTTTTAGGCCTGGCCATGTGTGATGCAGAGGCTCCAAGCTCACTTCTGGTATGTGCAAGGAATGCGCCCATTCGAGTTGATTTTTTAAATGCATAGCTTTGCCATCACTGTCAGTAATGCTCTGCTTTCTCTTCTAGCTGGAACAAGGGGATCAGAGTTCAGTCCTTAATCTTCACATTACTATATAATAGTGACACCCTATATTATAAATATGCATTACAGAACATTTCACTTTCCTTAGAGAGATGATCTAAGTGCCCTGGGACCAACAATAGGTGTAATTTTGGTACTGTGACATGGACCCAATATTGTTTAATGAAACACATTTTGCTGCTAAAACAAGGCTTTCACTCAACCCCCAAATTTCAAGGTATGTAGGTTAATTAGGGGCACCCACCTTCACTAAACTGCACTTTTGGCCCCAAATCCAATTGTTTCCTTGAAATATAAGGCAGGACACTGCAGTGTATTGGCACCATCATATGCCCATATGTCAGGGTTTGTGGGTACTTGCAACAGGCATTCCTGTCCATGAAATGAGCACCTAATTTGATCCTACGGACATTCCATGGAAAGAATTGATCTGGATTATGATTCTAAAACTGCCCATACAAAGAAAGTTCAGCCTCTTATTTGATAGGTCAAATCACATTGATCCAAATGTTAAGCTGATAAGCCAATGTATGGCTCATAATAACAGGGGCATAGACAGACCCCATTGGGCAGGACTACATCAGTAGTTCAATGTGGTTCTCACCTAACGCTATATATATCTGAGCAGGGCTTGGACCTATATTGGTTGGGTAGGATGTATTTATTGCAAGCTATGCATATATCAGATCTCAGTGTTGGTGTTCTCAGGGTTTAGAGCTGCTGTGTGCTACTACATGCATAGCAGCGCAATGCGCTTTTGGCTTGTTAAAGGCAACTTTTTCTTTCAAATGGTTCCTCCAATTAGGGCCCCGTCTCACACTAACATTGTGTTCATGATCACAGGGCAGTGTCGGACTGGGATGCCAGGGATCCACCAGAAAATCCTAGACCATGGGCCCACTTTTCAAACTTTTATTCCACCTTTCCTCACTCAGTCTTTTTATTCTCCTAGTATTTTATATCTACTTACTATATTCTTGCATTATTAAGATTTTTTCCCCATAAAGAAATAGGGAATGACCATGAAATAGGCTAAATGGTTAGAAGCAAGAGGACCAACTGAAACCTGGGCCCACTAGGAGTTTTCCTGGTATCCAGGTGGGCCAGTACAACACTGTCACAGGGAATTTTAAATTCCACATATGTCTGGGGTTACCAAAATGGGGTGGGTGCCCTGTCCAATAACAGAGGATCTGGAGTTGCCCTATTTACTTTTATATTGAAATAATTGTATTGTCCTTCATTTCACTGATATTTTACCCATTATATGCAATTGTTTAAATCTGAATCCGACGACATTTTTGTATTGGTAGTGATTTCATATTTACCCGAGTGAGTATTTTCTGCACTGGAGGATATTTCTTCTCTATTTCTGTGCAGATATGTCTGTGTATTTATGGGAGAAGGTATTCATTCCTGTAAGCAATCTCTTTGTGCAATGCACAGCCCTTCACTGTCTATTGACATTGTACAACCCAATGCAAATGGCCATCTGTCAATCAGTCTGGGAAAAAAATCCTCTAAAGAAGCTGTATTGGGGCAAAGATTGAAGCACCTGTCGTATCTGCCCTGAGCAATCAGTCTGTCCTGCCCCAAACCAAACATTCCAGTGACGGCGAATGCGTAAGCACCGAGAGAAAATATATTTAAATGTGCCAGTAAGAGACAAAACACTTGTCAGTTAGAGCACGCTCTATAAATACCAGATATACAGCTGTAACGCACCTTCTATGTCTCTATTTAAACCTCTCCCAGCTGGAGAGCATATAACATGGGGCAATAGGTCAGGAGCAGGCATGCCCTTATTATTATTATTCCAACATGTGTCTCTATAGCTGCCATTGAACTTCAACATCTATGGCACCACCATGGGATCTAAACAGTTAAGTGGTACAAATTCTTGTCACTCAAGGGCAAGTAGTTGCATTGACATATACGTGTAAATAGTCTATTCCTTGGTGTACCATGTAGCCATGAAATACCTTTTTTGTGTTTTTAGTTTTACTGTTGACCTTCTCTAAAATATCAACAGTCCTGCCATGCTTTGTGGCTGAGATTCTAGCTATCTTTATTACACCATATATAGCATTGATAGGATAAGATAACATCATTTGCTTAAAAAAAGAAAATTCCTTTTTATTCTAGTTATTTTTACAAGTTGGATCTGATAAAACCTGTATTTAAGGGATTTGCAGTACTCACATGATGAGGGTACATTACACTATGCGTGGGTGTACTTACGTATAGTTTTACACACGCAGCAGCGAGTAGATGCTTTACGTAGTTACTAGACATTTTTCTATCTGACCGTGAGAATTCTTAGGATGTGTGTAGTTTAGACCTGACTCACCCCATAGTGGGTTGCCTGATTGCACCAAGCTCCATTCTGTAATGTGTATTTATATTAATGTTCTACTGCTGACCTTTAAAAGGGAAACAAACACTTTTTAAAAAAAAAAAAATAATGTTTCGACCTTTAGTGCATTGACCCCACAAATTGATGTTAAGATGATTGCCCCCTTCAAATTAGAATGAGGGTCAGAGTAGTAAATATAAATTTCTCCTGAGAGTGGGGACTTTTCAGTAACTGCAGGGGTCTTAGCATTTGGGTGTATAATTCCATTGGACAGAATGATGCTAAGAAGCCTTTGAGCATTTCGGGCTGATATGTTTCTGTCAAAAATCCTAATAGCCAACAAACTCCCGGTGTGGTGTGCAGTTCAGCCTACCCTTTGGATCCACTGGAGCATTAACTGCTGCCTCAAGGTCATTATTTTTAGGTTATTATAAATGAGCTGTGTCCTGTCCTGTGAGCATAACAATATAGGTTCCCCCAGCACAAAAGGCAACAATCCAAGCTAATTAAAAATAAAACACGATAATAAAACAGGCTTAGGAGTCACTGATGTCACCCAGGAAACCAGCACATTTTCTAAATTTTTTCTCTTTTTTGTAATTTCTCTTCATCTACCATTCACTCGACTCTCCATTGCTCCCATGACAGGAGATTGGGTGAAATAATCTTCCTGCCATCACTTTAATTGCAGGAGACTAAGCCCTTGCCTTTTCTCTCACATTCATTTCATATGTGCGTCACCTTCCCATCTGCCTGGGCAGGGTCCATCTTTGGTTGGACAAGGGCCTACAGGGCAAGATGGAGACAGAGGACAAGATGGAGGCACGTGGACAAGATGTAGACAGTAGGATAAAATGAAGTCAGTGGAGAAAGATGGAGACAGTAGACAGAATGTAGAGAGTGGGGCAAGATTCAGACATTAAGGCAAGAGGCAGAAAATAGGACGTTAAAGACATAGGGTGAGATGGAGAATGCAGAGAAAGATGGAGACAGTAGGACAAGATAGAGACAGTAGGACAAGATGGAGACAGTAGGGCAAGATGGAGACAGTAGGGCAAAGCAAGCAGAAGTTTGATTGTTTATTAGTATTGCCAAACTCATTAGTTTTGATTGCTGGAGGCTGGAGGATGCAGGGTGTTTTTCACCAATAACTACTGAAGGGCTGCAGATTTTTTTAATACAATCAGTCCCCAATTTTACATTTCTCTCATTCAAACATATTTGGGTGCATTTCCCAGATTTTATTCCAGAATGTTGTCCTGTTTACCCTAAATTTACCTTTCTCTGCCCTGGTAATGTTATTTTTTGTGAAACATTTTGTTTTCCCTTATTATAAGCAATTTTTTCCCAGTCCGCGCCAATTCTACAGTTAAGCCTTAAGAGTTTCTTAAAAACACCAGGGTTTTACAGTGGATTTCCACAAAGTCCCTTTAGTTGCTGGCGATGGTGCTTCTCAATATGCCCCTGTATCCAGTTCTGTTTCTCACCCCCCTTTTCTTTCTGGAAGGAATTGTCAAAGGCAACAGTTTATTTTAAGCACAATGGGAGTCGTGGGGACTGTGTGTATGCATGGGGTGGGGTTGTGAATTCAGATAGGGAACAAGTTGCCTATTATGTACCGGGCCATGCAGGACCCTTCTGTACTCCCCTTCCCACCCACACATAAACCTTGTCCTGCTGGTCCCTGAATAGATCTCAAATAGAACTCTGTCTCACTGTGGGGGCTCCTAATTAGATATAAATACATTTAACCCTTAAAGCCAAGGGGCTTGGAGAATGGTGGCCCACCAGGAATGTAAGATGCTGACCATTTTCCTATTAACGCCAAACACAGCCCACCCCCAACAAAAACTCAAGGGCTGAACCAAAGCTCTGGCGCCTGCAGGTTGGTGTGCGTTGAAGGAGGCAGCATTGAAGAGGCCTCTATGAACCAATCAATAGGCCATGCTCTTGCAAGGGATTAGGGGCTAATGTCACCTTTTTTATTTTCTAACTCCATTGCCAACCCCCCCCCCCCACACACACACACAGGGATTTCAATCAACTTCAATGAGGTGATTGAAAACGTCTCACTCAAATACATTATTAGCATGGGAAGAATTAGGAATGCATGTGCGTGTCTATGCGTTAGTGTGCATATGTGTGCATGTGTAGATGTACATGTATGTATCTGCTATATGAAGCTGTTCATATCAGTGTTAAATGTTTCGCCACCAAAGCCTAATAGGTAACTGCATGGCTGTCTGTGTGGAAACAACAATATGACGGCCATATATAATGCCATCAGACCAAGTCGGCAGCTTATTGGCCAGTGTATGGGGCCCTCTGACTGGGCTTCCCTGATCATTATCTGGCCGAAAATCAACCCGATGACGATCAGCCAGGTTAAAATATCTCACCAGCATTTTCAGCATTGTGATCCGATCATTGGGCCCTAGGGCCCCCGATCATATCTCCCACCTCAAATGAATGGATCTCTGTGTTTGGCCTGAGCAGTGTCAGACTGGACTGTAGCCAATATTAGACTGTTCCCAGGACTAGAGAAACCTGAAGCCAATTAGATCATAAAGTTACATAGTTACATAGTTACATAGTTAAATTGGGTTGAAAAAAGACAAAGTCCATCAAGTTCAACCCCTCCAAATGAAAACCCAGCATCCATACACATACCCCTCCCTACTTTTAATTAAAATTCTATATACCTATACCTATACTAACTATAGAATTTAGTATCACAATAGCCTTTGATATTATGTCTGTCCAAAAAATCATCCAAGCCATTCTTAAAGGCATTAACTGAATCAGCCATCACAACATCACCTGGCAGTGCATTCCACAACCTCACTGTCCTTACTGTGAAGAACCCCCTACGTTGCTTCAAATGAAAGTTCTTTTCTTCTAGTCTAAAGGGGTGGCCTCTGGTACGGTGATCCACTTTATGGGTAAAAAGGTCCCCTGCCATTTGTCTATAATGTCCTCTAATGTACTTGTAAAGTGTAATCATGTCCCCTCGCAAGCGCCTTTTTTCCAGAGAAAACAACCCCAACCTTTACAGTCTACCCTCATAATTTAAGTCTTCCATCCCTCCAACTAATTTAGTTGCACGTCTCTGCACTCTCTCCAGCTCATTTATATCCCTCTTAAGGACTGGAGTCCAAAACTGAACTGCATACTCCAGATGAGGCCTTACCAGGGACCTATAAAGAGGCATAATTATGTTTTCATCCCTTGAGTTAATGCCCTTTTTTATGCAAGACAGAACTTTATTTGCTTTAGTAGCCACAGAATGACACTGCCCAGAATTAGACAACTTGTTATCTACAAAGACCCCTAGATCCTTTTCATTTAAGGAAACTCCCAACACATTGCCATTTAGTGTATAACTTGCATTTATATTATTTTTGCCAAAGTGCATAACCTTGCATTTATCAACATTGAACCTCATTTTCCAGTTTGCTGCCCAGTTTTCCAGTTTAGACAAATCACTTTGCAAAGTGGCAGCATCCTGCATGGAACCTATAGTTCTGCACAATTTAGTATCATCTGCAAAAATAGAAACAGTACTTTCAATGCCCACCTCCAGGTCATTAATAAACAAGTTGAAAAGCAAGGGACCTAGTACAGAGCCCTGCGGTACTCCACTAACAACACTGGTCCAATTAGAAAATGTTCCATTTACCACCACTCTTTGTAGTCTATCTTTATCTCATCAGCAACATAACATAATATAAATAATCCACATAAGGTCCCTGGGATGTGAATCAGATTCATAGTATCAGTGGAGAGGGGGGATGGATGGGGGGGTCAGTACTCCTATCAGACGTCTGTTTCAGGGCACAGACTATAGGAACATGCCTTGCTTATTATACACTAATAAAAGCCATGCAATCTCATCGAGATAACAGGAAATACCTTGTGTATTTCGCATTTCTGCAGAATCTGTCATTGACCCACCAGAACTTATATTATTAGCTGCTGGGCTCGTGCAAATGTCCTGCATACCAAGTGCATACCAAAGCCTATTGCCTGAGAATGCCTGCCAGCATGTGTATAGGTAATTGGATTCATATGCACCCGGGTGCCAGCTGGGCATGTGGTAATATTGCTGCATCTCCTCTGACCTGAGGGGCATGTAATGTCTGCAGTGTTACTGTCACCTGCTACTATAGGCACCATCTCTCCATACTATACCTGCTATCTCACAGCCACAGTCCCTCCCAAGAGACTATTATCCCACTGTTACTATAGGCACCATCTCTCCCTACTATACCTGCTATCCCTCAGTCCCTTCCCAGAGGCTATTATCCCCACTGCTACTATAGACACCATCTTTCCCTATTATACCTGATATCCCTCAGTTCCTTCCCAGATACTATTATCCCACTGCTACTATAGGCACCATGTCTCCCTACAATACCTGCTACAGTGCTATATCCCACAGCCACAGTCCCTTCCCAGAGACTATTATCCCATTGCTACTCAGGCCCAGACTGCCAATCTGTGGGTTCTGGCAAATGCCAGAGGGCTGCTATAAGGGGCCATAGAAAGTCAGTATTAGTGGGCTGGTGGGGGCTGTTTGGGCCTCCGTGTGGGCTGATTGGGCCCCTGTGTACCTGAAATGCCTATTTTGACTCTCAATCCAGACCTGCTGCTACTATAGGCACCATCTCTCCCTACTATAGCTGCTTTCCCAGTGTCGGACTGGGCCGGTGGGACACCCAAACCCCCCCCCCCGGCCCTGTGCTTTCCCACAGCCCCTTACCAGAAGCTATTATCCCCACTGCTACTATAGGCACATCTCTCCATAGTATTATGTTGTAGAATGTAGATATATCCCATCAGGTCTGGACTGTGAGCCAAAATGGGCCCTGGAAAGTACAAAGAGTCCCACACATGCCCCTCACCAATCCAATAAATATGCACAGCCTATGACATCTTACAGCAGCCCCTCTGGCATTAACCAGAATCCGCAGATTGCCAGTCTGGGCCTGCATCCCTTAGTCTTCCTACCTCCTGCTGGTTTTTACTATGACAACCCAAGTGTTGGGCCCATGACATTAACCCCCAGGTGGATCTTTACTAAAGATGCCTCTGTTCTCTTTCTTTATGAGTCTCTGTTCTTCACATAATGGAATTGCTACAATGGCTCAGTAGTCATGTTGTGACCCGTTTGTCATTTTACAGTTTATTTGTTGACTTAAGGAATGTGTTGATAACCAGAAAACAGCTGACAACCTATTGGGCAGGATCACCTGTTTTATGGGCCACATATTCCCTTGGTCAGATGGGTGCTGGAAATATTTGAGGTTCTGCAGGTTGATCCACCCTGTCAGCGGCATGTTGGGAAGGACGAAGTGTTTGCAGTCATTCTTGTGTTTACACCCTGTGCTGGAATCACCAGCCTGCACTTACAGTAGTTCTGCTAAAGGCAAGCTGCAATGAGTTAGAGCTGACATGGAACTGGCATGGAACTAAACAATGTTGTGCCTTTTATGTAGCCCAACTTAAGACCTGCCAGCAAGAATCCCCTGTGCCCCTTTAGGAGGTGTTTGTGCCACTGTGGCACAAAAGTTGTGTACAACAGAATAACGGTAGTTACAGGGTTGAACCTGATTGACATATGTCATTATTAACACTGTGGTGTTACTACATATCTGTTTCAGTGATCTGTTGGGGTGAATACTACAGAATCCTTATGACAGCAGATGTTGCAACATGAGTATTTCCCATGATTCTTGTTTTGGGCGTCTGGGCAGTGGGTGCAGAACCAGGAGGAGTGGCAACACCTTCAGACTTTAAAGGAGAACTAAATCTTAACTAATGAAGTAGATATAAATGCTGTACATTATGCTTTGGGCTTCTGTACCAGCCCAAGGCAACCACAGCCCTTTAGCAGTAAATATCTGTGTCTCCAAAGATGCCCCAGTAGCTCCCTGTCTTCTTTTCTGATTCACTGCACATGCTCTGTGCTGCTGTCACTTACTGAGCTTAGGGACCCACTCACAATATACAGTACACATAGAATATAAATGTCACAATATAAGGCTGATTGGTAATTAATTCAGATAATTAGTACATGGCAGCACAGAAACCAGTGCAATTAGCATCATATTTTAATAATCAGCCCTGTAGCATCATCTTATATTACAGGCCAACCTCATTTTCTGCTTGATAATTTGTGACAACCCCTAAGCTTAGCTTCTCAACAGCTGCTCAGAGCCCACTGAGCATGTGTCGCAGACACTTTACAAGATGGTGACCCCCTGTGACAAGTTTGAAGTTCTGGCTCGTTGCTGCTATTGAGAAACTGAAACTTACATTTGGTACAATAAGTTCAGTATATAAAATATGCCATTTTTAGCCATATTCATTTTTAGGTTTTAGTTCTCCTTTAAGAGGGTGTTTACTTTATTTAATGTACAGTGCTGGGCTTTTTGGCTCTGTTTAGCCCACCTCTCCCTAACCTCTCAGGCCTGTCCATCAACCACAAAGCTATGTGCAGCAGCAGATTCACATAGAGCATTGGTGATATGTTCATTGTGCAAACGTGCGTCATACACACAGGTGGTTTCACAACTAAACATAGGAAATGGTATGAGCAGTTCATCAGAATATTTCAAGACCACAAAATAGGCCCTGATTTGTGCACTTGCACAACTGCAAGCCCCCCCCCCCCGCAAGTATCGGTGGGGGGACACTGTAACCACACTTGGCTCTTGTACCAGCATATAACTGGGGGAGTCATTGGTGGTAAGAGTCAGTCTAGAGTAGGCAGTAACCCTTCCTATACACTCTTATTGGTATTTAGAAAGTGTGTGTTAGTGGACTGTGACATTGTTTGTGCGACCTGCTTGTTGGGGATGTGGTGTCAGTACAGCCGTGTTGTTTCCCTTGTCTCAGGTTCATGACTCCCAGACTCTGTAGTGCCCTGTAGTGAATCCACTGGGGTTACACTTGCAGTGCCAGGTCCCTGTTACCGTGACACAGGGTTATGTATCTCCTATTGAATGTTATACAATTCTGTGCACACAAAGCACAAAAGAATCACCGACAAAGGTGCCTTTCTGCTCACATTTCTCAGGGCTTTGTTGGTGCATAAGAGAAAGGCTGCACTCCTGTAATTTACACGAGGAATGTTGTGAGTTTGTGACGCATGTCAGGAATGCGGCTGCTCAGCGGGGTTTCTGCGGGTCAAACTGCACAGGAACAATAGTGGATGAAGGCATGCGCCATGCCAGTCCCATGCCTTATACCCAGACACACAGCTAAAAAACCTCACCACTTTGCCACTAAGTAGATATTGTGTGGTCATCAGCAGAAGGAACGGCAGTTCTTCAGGGAAGGGACTATTATCAAACACAGTTTTAGCCTTTGGGTGGCCAAACAAATAATATTTGACACCTGTGTTATTAAAAGGGAGTCAGGGGTCTTTTGCCATGGGGCAAGGTTTTGAACATATGCAAATGCAGCCAGAGCTCTGCAGCCTGACCACAATCCACAAGCAGGGTTGCCACCTGGCCAGTATTTTACCAGCCTGGCCGGTAAAAATTATGGTTGATCCTAATGTTAATAATAGGGTAAAAAGATAAACATATAGGAAGGCCGTTATTTTTCCCCCCAGAAAAGGTGGCAACCCTATCCACAAGGGATCCCTGAATTTAACAAACTCCCTAAGCGGAACTTGCCCTTGGCCCATACACAAGTTTTACCCATTGCCACCCATTCTGTACAGACCCAGACTGAGAATCGGTGGGTTCCGTTAAATGCCAAAGGGGCTGCTGTAAGTTGTCATAGATGGTCACTATTTATTGGGCTGGTGGGGGACTATTTGGCCCTCTTTGGGTTGTCTGGGCCTCTGTGCACTTAAAATGCCAGGGCCTATTTTATTTCTCAGTCCAGACTTACTCCTTCAAGAATTCAGAAAGTTGCGCATGGGAAATTAAATGTAATTAACGCAGTAGCGTAACTAGATATTACTGGGCCCCACAGCAAATTATTTTTCAGGCCCCCAAAATGTTTAGAGGTTGACTTGTTTCTCCAATATTTATTGAAATTGTACATGAATTAGGGCCTCATGGGGCCCCTATACCTCCTGGGCCCCCCTGCAGCCGCAGGGTCTGCTTCCTCTATAGTTACGCCCCTGAATTAATGTTTGCTTTGCCATTAATTTGACATAAAGGAACTAATATATATATATATAGATGGATTATCTGACCTCAGTGTCGAACTGGCCCACCGGGATACCAGGAAAACTCCCGGTGGGCCCAGGTGTCAGTGGGCCCTCCTGCTTCTAAACATTTGGCCTATTTCATGGTCATTCCCTATTTCTGTGAGAATTAAGAGGCTAAATAGATGGAATAATAGGTTATAGTATGTAAAGAAAAGAGAATAGGAGAATCGAGGTTAAGTAAGGAGAGGAAGAAAATAATTCATAAAGTTCCCACCCTTTTAAAGGTTTTTGGTGGGCCCCTGGTGTCCCATCCCAGTCCGAAATTGTACTTAATTTGCGCTTTCCAGGTGGAGTGGAAGCATTTCCTACCTAGAGGGTTTTATGCTTCGGCTTCTGTTCCCAACAGAGAATAGTTGCATCTCAGCCTCTCCTTTCCCCCCGGAGGTGGATACAATTTTGCAAGGTGGGCTGGTACATACAATACAGGATCTTATCTTATAGTCAGCACCCTTGCTTGGGCCAGAAACACATTCACAGAATGGCAGACAGGTGGCGCTCTTTGCTCACCTACTACTGCTCTCTCCACACTAGTACAATGTGGAGGCTACGCGGCTGCGGATGAAGAGCGCAATCAGATCGCTTGTTATCTGGAGGTGCAGCGGCAGCGGTAAGCGAAGCAGATTCTGCGGAGAATGCGCCCATTTACGATCCACGCTCCGATCCACGTAATAGTACCCATGTAACGTTCATGCAAGTCCAATATTATTCATTGCCATTGTCTCCGACCGCGTGTTCGCTGGCACCAGTAATGAGTGGCAAAGCAGCGAGCACTGGCATCTAATGTGTGACCCGCTGTCAGGGAGAGTGTGGCTGTGGCACAGGGAAAGGATGGGATGAACTGTAATGTGACTATCACGTGTATGATGCGTGCCTATATTTACACACTCTCACTTGCACATAAAACATGGCTATACTCACATATTCCTATTACATTCCCATCAGCCTTTACCCAGTGAAATTCACATTCTGTTTCTATCACATTCCCACATCGGTCCTTGTTGCCCCAGTAAGCTTTCAATTTAAGGTTCCTATCATATTCCCATCAGTCTCTGCTCCAGTGAGCCACAATCTGAGGTCCCTATCACATTCCCATCAGTCCCTGCCCCAGTGAGCTTACAATCTAAGGTCTCTATCGCATTCCCATAAATTCCTGCCCCAATGAGTTTGCAATCTAAGGTCTCTATCAGATTTCCATCAGTCCCTGCCCCAGTGAGCTTACAATCTAAGGTCCCTAGCACATTCCCATCAGTCCCTGCCCCAGTGAGTTTACAATCTACGGTCCCTATCATATTCCCATCAGTCCTTGCCCCAGTGAGCTTACAACCTTATGTCCGTATCACATTCCCATCAGTCCTTGTCACAGTGAGTTTATTGGTACTGGCAGGCTGGGAGATTTGTCACTTGTGTTTAAATCTGTGTTACTGTGAACAACAAATCTCCCAGAAATACTTCCCCAAAGGCAATAAAGTAAACAGTTAGTGGGAAAACATGTGATGCTTCATTTTCCAAAGTTTTCCAATCTGCAATTTACTTTATTTCCAATGGGAGATTATTTTGGTGTGATCTGTCACTTGTGATAGGCTGATAGCACAAATTTAAATGCCAGCGACAAATCTCCAGTACCCTAAAATCTAAGTCCCCTATAACACTCACACACACTAGGGTCAAGTTTATCAGGAACCAGTTAACTCATCTTTATGTATTTTTGATGTGGGAGGAAACTGTGGGAGATTGGGAACCCATACAGACAAGGAAAGCATACTCCATCCTTGCAGATAATGCCCTGGCAGGAATTGAACTCAGCACAGAGCACTGCAGAGCTGAAGTGCTACTTAGGGTTAAAGATTTGGGAATCCCTTCCTAGTGCATTCCCATGAACCCCTCTCATGGGAATACAATAGGATAGCTTTCTGTCCTCCTGCAACCATGGCAGCTAAAGGGTTAATCCCTGAAACTTGAGACAAGAACTGTCAGGGCCTCTATCTCCTCCAGCCCAGTGCAGGTCAGGCCCTTCCAAGCTATCAGTTTGCCTCCCCAAGGCAAGTAAAGGGTTAACTACTGGAGTTCAAAGTGCAACAGGACTTGTCCATTTACTAAGAGATTAAACTCCCCCAACCCAAGTCTCGCCCCTGCCCAGCTGTGGCACAGAAAGGGTTAGAGGCTTTGAGTTCAGAGGGCAACAGGGTCAGACCATTGATGATTTTGGGTGTGGGACAGATTTAAGAGGGTCAGATACCATTGAGGAGTGAACATTAGGCAGGAGGACAGGGCACTCCAGGAGTTGGAGGCAGTGGGTTGAGGAATGATCGTAAAAAAGAGGGGGTTCCAGAAGTTCTACAGGAGTTGGAAGATCCCGGGCTGCAGGGATTGGTAGTAACAAGTGGAGGGTTGCAGGTAATAGGAAAGGGGGTTCCAAAGAGCTGGAGGGAGTAGGCAGGACAGAGGGAGATCCCAGTACAGGGGCAGGAGGGAGGAGAGAGAGGGAGATCCCAGGCAGCAGCCAGTAAGTGAGGGAGGGGGCACCGGTGCCAGGGGGCGGAGCACACACACAGTCTCCCAGTGACACTTGCTCATTACAGGGAGCCGCAGAGCGCACAGTACACTGGCAGCACCTTCCAGGCCGGACTCGTAACTCCTCTTTCCGCTCGGAGACCCTCGCCGGGAGGCGGATCCGGACCGGACCCAGCGCCGCTCCATGGCTCTCCTGTTACTGCCTCTGCTTCTGGCCGGACTCCTGCGCACTTGCGCCCCCAGCCCCACTCCCGAGCCCGGCTGTCCTTCCTGCCATCCCCCGATGGAGCCCGAGATGCTGGAGGCGGTGAAGCGCCACATTCTAACTCTGTTGCACATGCAGGATCGGCCGAACATCACACACATGGTGCCCCGAGCCGCGATGGTCTCTGCCCTGAGGAAACTACACGCCGGCCGGGTCCGAGAAGATGGGAACCTGGAGATCCCTGATCTGGATGGGCACAGCCTCCCGCCCCCCGGGCACAGCACTGAGAACAGCGCCGAGATCATCAGCTTCGCCGAAACAGGTGGGTCCTGTCCTTCCCTCAGGTGCAACTAAGAGCACGGCCGTAGCCTCTGTGCTCATCCAGGTGCTTTGTGCTATTATCTACTACTGGTTGCTCCAAATGGCCAGTCGCACTGGGGGAGACTTTGTACCCGCAGGTATTGAGCGCAGGACAACGACTCCCTCTCTGCTCCCATTTGAATAAACTTTACCGCAGGTGCTTAGGGGGCGTCTGCTCAGATCTGCCCGAGGCTCAGCCAAGCGATATAAATCGTACAGACGCGTGCGGAACCTGCTGTGTGTTAATATTAGCTGGCATTTCGGGCAGGTAGGTGAAAGTGTTTTGGGGTGTAGGTGTGAGTTTTAGGGTGCGCAGATGATGGTATCTGGGGGTTCTGATGAGTATTGGTGAATAATTGCCTGTAACCATAGATGCCCAAAAATAGAGGTGTTGCTGGAACAGAGTCATCAGATTTGGGGTGTACAAAGCTGGAATAAGGCTCAGCATGTTACTCCCTTCCATTGTGTAATTGTGCAGTTGTGTGGCTCTTGGGGCTTCAGCATTGTACATGGTGCTGCTGGTGTAAAAAAGAGCTCATATATTTTTTGAAAGTGCAAAGATCATTAGTGAGCAGTTGTGCAAAGTGTGTGAGGATCAGTGCTGAATAGGCAGATAGAGGCATATACCATTTGTACACTTGGCTCATTCATGTATGGGGGTGCAAGGTCTGCGGCAGGTGGCTTGTGCAGGTATCAGTGCTGTGTATGTATATATATATATATATATATATATATATATATATATATATATATATATATATATATATATATATATATATATATATATATATGTATATATATGGGTTTGAGCTGTGCACATTTGTAAAGACCATTGTGTGCTGCACAGGTTTGCAGGGCTCAGTTTTTGAAGTATTGGGGCAATTTTGGTATTTGTTTATGGGTATCACTGGCACACAGGAGGCACATACCCATGACACTCAGCCAGTCAGGGAGATAGAAAGATACCCTGTTCCCTGGCATATTGGCAAATATAAGGCCCCTGGCTGTAATTGTGTTTTTCTGAGTGCCACATGGTGCCCAGTTATATTTGTTTATCTGCAGTTCCACATGAGCAGGGGCGTGCACCTTGGAGCCCCCGAACAAGAACAGTAGAGTTTGAATCAACAGATTTGGACAAGGACAGGTTGTGTTGGGGCAAAATAATGACAGTAGGACACGATAGTTTGAGGGGGATCAAGATGAAGAAAGCAGTGTAAGATAGTGGCAGTAACACTTTATATTTATTTTGTCAAACATGTGGCCTCAACATATTGTTGAATTGCAACTCCCAACACTTTTTGACTGACAGTAACCATTGGCTGATGGTGGGTGCTGGGGTTGTAACAGCCAAAGGCCCATAGGTTGTGGAGTCTTGATATATAAAACTAATGTGGCCCACCAATTTGTTGCTCCCTGCCTTGAAATTATTTGCTCATGAAAATGCCACAGGTGTAAGTTCCCCTTTATTGTTTATTTTGTTCTGTTGGTTTGTGGGTTTTGTTCCATGAGAGAATAAACATGTTGTTGCTTTCATTTTCTTTAAATCCACAGGAGATACCACCACCCCTCATGTTCGGCTCCTGTTTATACAGTGTGATATTTTGGTGCATATTCTGTCATTTCTATGGACTATTTGGCAATGAAATGACCAATTCAAGATAAAGCCATTTTTGCTTTTACCCTGTCTCTATTGCACCTTCTCTGGGTGTGTAAATTCCGCTTTTAACAGGAAATATCAGACTGAAGCCTTTTAAGCAGCAAATTCCCTCAGATCTCTGCCGGGGAGCAAGTCAGGGAATGGGAGCGTTTACCTAACAGTTATGGATGGTGGAGAGCAGACGTGTGTATTTATTCAGCATTTAAAGAGACACCACTTGTTTTAAGGTTTGAGAGCGTCTGAGGCAAATGTTTCACTCTTTGTCCATTTCAGTTCTGCCGTTTGCAGAGCCTTTCAGTTACCATCTTGCTGCTAAGGCTAGGGCCACACGGCGCGATTTTGCCGCGATTCTGCGCTGGGCGAGTTGCGAGTCGCTGCGGTTTTTAAGCCGAAATAGCTTTGTTAACTTTGGCGCTGGCGTCAATGCAAATCGCGGCGAAATCGCTGCGCTAATTCACACGCGGCGATTCGTTTTCTATTGTCGCCCGAAGTTGCCTCGCTGGGCGTTTCCGGGCGACAGTAGAAAAAGAATCGCCGCGTGTGAATTAGCGCAGCGATTTCGCCGCGATTTGCATTGACGCCAGCGCCAAAGTTAACAAAGCTATTTCGGCTTAAAAACCGCAGCGACTCGCAACTCGCCCAGCGCAGAATCGCGGCAAAATCGCGCCGTGTGGCCCTAGCCTTAGGAATGAAGGGACAGTGGGTGGGTGGCAGGTTCCCTGACTGTTAATATACTTTCATTTACAGTCAGGAGTATATTTTCCCTTATAATGCACGAGTGATACTCAGAGTTCCCTGTATAACTCAGTCTGCAGCCTTGTGCCTTTATATTGTCACAGAACCCCTCAGTGACTGCTAATATCCTTATTATTTACAGTAGAGGATACATTATCCATTATAATTCACAGGTAATATTCAGAGTCCCCTGTATAACTCAGCCTGCAGCCTTGTGACTTTATATGGTCACAGAGTCCCTCTGTCACTTCTAATACTGTCTAATGCAGTGGTCCCCAACCAGTAGCTCGTGAGCAACATGTTGCTCTCCAAACCTTTGGATGTTGCTCCCAATGGCCTCAAAGTAGAGGATTATTTTTGAATTACAGGCTTGGAGGCAAGTTTTGGTTGTATAAAAACCAGGTGTACTGCCAAACAGAGCCTCAATGTAGGTTGACAATCCACATAGAGGCTATCAAATGGCCAATCACAGCACTTATTTGGCACCCCAAGAACATTTCTTATGCTAGTGTTGCTCCCCAACTCCTTTTACTTCTGAATGTTGCACACGGGTTCAAAAGGTTGGGGATCCCTGGTCTAATGTATTGAAGTGGGTACATTATCCCTTATAATACTTAGAGTTCCCTCTATAACGCAGCCTGCAGCCTGCAGCCTGCAGCCTTGTGTGCTGCTTATTTGTATTGTTTGGTATATTGTCCGCTTTAGACTAAATATGACACGAGGGGGTGCAGGGCACAAATTTCAAAGCTAAAAGGTGACAAATTCCAGAGGCTTGCAGCACAAAGCCTCACAATAGGAGCTCTGACTATGAGGCTCAGGCTCTCTCTCTCCCTGTAAGAACATTGTATAAACAGGAGGCGACAGTCAGATCGGCAAGATTCACAGATCCTGTGTGCTTGTTTTAACTGACCGTCAGATAGGGTTGCCGCCTGGCCAGTAAAAATAATGGCTGATCCCAATGTTATTGATAGTTAAAAAGATAAATATATAGGAAGGCCGGTATTTTTTTTTTTTTCAAAAAAGGTGGTAACCCTACCGTTAAACCATATGAAGCTCGCAGTCTGTCTGTTCGTCCGTTTGTCTGTCTTAGGTTCAGTTCCTGTCTGTGTCAGTGCCGGGGGGGGGGGGCGCGGACCACTAGGGGTGTTTATATGGTTGGCGGGACTGAGCATTTGTTGCTGTTCTGAGCCGAGGGATCTAGGAAAGTGAGTTCACACCCCAGCATTTGTTTATGGTTTGTGGCTTTGGTAGTTTTAATTGCCTTTATTTATCATGTGAATTTACAAAATATTTTTGATTTTGCAGATGATGTGACGGCTTCCAGGGTCCGCCTTTCCTTCACTATCGCCAATGAGGGCAACCAAAATTTATTTGTGTTTCAGTCCAACCTGTGGCTGTACCTGAAGCTCCCAGAGGTGATGGATAAAAGCCGGCGAAAAATCCGCATAAAAGTACATTTCCAGGATGCATTTAATCCGGACAAAATGAACATGGTAGAGAAAAAGGTAGACATCCGGAGAAGTGGCTGGCACACCTTCCCCCTGACGGAGGCCATCCAGTCTCTCTTTGAGGAAGGGGAGCGGAGGTTGAACCTAGAAGTCCAGTGTGATGGCTGTGGGGAATATTCAGTCATCCCCGTCTATGTCGACCCTGGAGAAGAATCGCATCGCCCCTTTCTGGTGGTGCACGCCCGTCTTGCTGACAACAAGCACCGGATCCGTAAGAGAGGCCTCGAGTGCGATGGACACACAAATTTGTGCTGTAGGCAACAGTTTTACATTGACTTTCGCCTTATTGGCTGGAATGATTGGATAATAGCCCCTGCTGGTTATTACGGGAATTACTGTGAAGGCAGTTGCCCAGCCTACTTGGCTGGAGTCCCTGGGTCTGCATCATCCTTTCACACGGCAGTGGTGAATCAGTACAGGATGAGAGGGCTGAACCCTGGGACAGTGAACTCGTGCTGCATTCCCACCAAGCTCAGTACTATGTCCATGCTTTACTTTGACGATGAGTACAATATTGTCAAGAGGGACGTACCCAACATGATTGTGGACGAGTGCGGCTGTGCATGATGGGAAAGTTAAGGACAGGAAGTTCATTGTGATCCCTCATGCCCATGGGATCTCTGGAGGTCGATGTCTCACGCTTGAGAGCAGTGGGGTCTGTGTGTCTCCCATCGCAGACTTGTTCCAATACCTAAATAATAATATCTCATGGGACTGTCAGTGTCAGTAGCCACCTTGGCGGGTCACTAGCGATCAGCAAACATGTTCATTTGATGCCAGCGAGTCCTGGCAAAGGGATAGAAGCAAAGAAGGTTTCACCTGCCTTAGGAGGGAGTAGGGCAACCACAAGGGTACATTCCTTCATTCTCAAGTGACCAACCAAAACCTCCTCCAACCAGGCGACGGCTGCCTCAGACTCTCCAAGTAATTCGCCTATAGCACTTTTTTATAGAGGAATGTAGTTACATTTTAGTGGAACTAAAGGGGGACCATGTCTCCTGCATTGCTTGATGATGATGGTGGGACTTGGCAAGCACTTGGCTGAACCTTCAGGACCCAAATGGAGACACCACCTACTCCAGCCTAGCTTTTGTCTGCAGTCTGGAACGGCACTTCCATTCTCCTGCCGTACAGCCACAAGTGACTCTTATACAAATAGTACTGTAACCCGCAGCCCTTATCTCACAACCCTCTGAGCTGCCTCTTGCACCAGAACTAGAGGAGCCAGGGCTCCTTTGATTGACTCGCCTTATTATTGACCCATAGCCTCACAGAGGGCCAAGAAGTTTGTGAGTGACAAAATAGACAGAATGATCCTTCTGCCGGAATATCCAAGGTCCTTTACCTTAAAAGCATAGCACTTGCAACTGCTGAGGACGCATTTCAAAACAATTTGCACTTCTCACTGCCTTGAATAGATGGCACTTGACAGTGCACTTAGCATGACTCACTATCCAGTCGTCAGTAGGTCGTCCTGCACCCAGCGTGGGCTTTAAAAACAAATCTTGTGTCCCCAGAAAAGTGTGATGTATCTGTGGCTCTGGGGGCCATAAGAATCTACCTGCGCTAGGGCTTTGGCATTTGATATCAGCCATAATATACTGTGCCCGTATGTGGTTCCATCTTGTTCAGGGCACACATATCATTTCATTCAGTTCATGGTGGTGCCGAATCATCTCAAACCCTCAGAGACAGTAATTGCTTTGGCCCCTCTGGCACTTAAATGGTTAAGCAGAGGGGTCCTTTTGGTGCCCTTGCAATGCCCAAGTTTCACAGATCCCTATCAGTCCCCCCCAAGGGCTGTGCGCCTGAGCTATGCATTTCACATACACTGGACAGGAAAGACTTCACGGCAAACTTATTTTTTTTTGCTAATATATAAATATCTATTTTTTATACTTGAAAATGAATTTTGTCGGCTTAATTGTGTGTGTTTTTCTCTGAAGCGAAGGAATGCCTGTGATGTTTTGCACTGAGTCCACACATTATTCAACACAAAAAGAAAAAAACCTGCCATTTTGTAAGGGAGATTTAAAAAAAAAAGAAAGAAAGAAAGAAAGAAAGAAAATAACTATTTTTATAGAGACAGAATAAACTTTCTACTGTATTATAAAACATTTTGGAACCAAAGAGGCCAATTTGTCATTCCGAGGCAACCTCTGTATTTTATTTGTACATTTCATTTCGTCTTTTCTACTGCGATTGAATGTAGAACCGGGGAATCCGGCCTGTTTAGTATCAAATACGCATTATCAAATAGCATTCCTAAATCTTCTCTTATTTAATATGGAGTTTCCGTAGTAACGTTACTTATTCATAATAATTTAAATACCAAACTTTGCATTTAGAAGCAAATTCCTATGCTGTACAGTTACAATAAAGAAGAATATGGAAAAGAGAATCTGCCAGCGAGACTTGACTAAAATTTACCAAACTGCCTGAAAACAGGGGTTTTATCTTTATACGTTGATTTAATATAACATATACAGAGAAGGAATGTCCTGTCCAAAGCAAAAAAAGTTTGAAATGGTTTCCTTTGCTTTGTAATCTTATCTCAACCCCTTTGCTAATTAATTCCTGTAACGGCTAATGTTATATAAACAATGATAGAGAACTATCTCTGCAAAGCTTAGATTATTCCTTCTCTGTATATTTGTATTTATGCATATGGAAGGGAGGTGCCATATTGTTTCCCTTAGACATTACAGTATGAGGGTATAGCTCATTGCATGCCAAGAACATTCCTTCTCTCTCTATGATATGGATACTGGTTGTGTTACATGTAGCTGTTGGAGAATGCTTGTTCCAATAAATAAAAGTCAGTTCATGCTGCCATACATAATTCATGATAAATGCTTACATTATTAAATTAAAAGTATAGGGTAGAACATGAGTATATTGTTTTTCTGGGTAACATCTGTTTACTGGTACTAATGCATACAAGTGGGTCTGCCATACAGCTTGCTGAGACTGCCTGTATAGAGGTGTGAACAGAATTAGAACACATGCTTTTGGTCAGTAGAGGGCAACACTTTTTTCATGTCTAACTTGAATGTGTACAACTAGAATCTATATATTTAAACAAATGTATCATGTCCCCCCTTAACTGCCACTTCCCCAGTGTAACCAACCTCAACTTGTCCAGCCTTTCCCTATAACTGAGCCCTTCCATTCTATTTATCAGCTTATATATATAGTGACCATATCCCAGTAACTGCCTTTTCTCCAGTGTAACCAATCCCAACTTGGCCAGTCTTCCCCCATAACTGAGCCCTTCCATTCCCTTTATTAGCTTAGTGACTCTTCTCTTTACTTTATTTCATTACTATATATTTATATATATTTTATTATTATTATTATTATTATATCCCCTTTAACTACCTCTTTTCCAGTGTAACCAATCCCAACATGGCCAGCCTTTCCTCACAAATGAGCCCTTCCATACTCTTTGTCAGCTTAGTTGCTCTTCTCTGTACTTTCTCTATTTCATTTCTGCCCCTTATATATTTATATATAGTGATTATATTCCCCTGAACTGCCTCTTCTCCAGTGTAACCAATCCCAACTTGTCCAACCTTTCCCCATAATTGAGTCCTTCCATTCCCTTTATCAGCTTAGTCACTCTTCTCTTTACTTTATCTATTTCATTTCTGCCCCTTATATATTTATATATAGTGATCATATCCCCCTTAACTGACTGTTCCCCCAGTGTAACCAATCCCAACTTGGCCAGTCTTTCCTTATTACAAAGTCCTTTCATTCCCTTTATCAGCTTAGTTGCTCTTCTCTGTACTTTCCCTATTTCATTAAATCCCATTTGAGCACTGGAGACCAAAACCGCATGGCATATTCTAGATGGGACATTACCACTGTTGTGTAAAGGGGAAGAATGTCCCTCTCCTCCTGTGAATATATACCCCTTTTAAAATAACAACTTACATCTTTTTTTGTCATTACTGGCTCTTCCCACTGCTGACTGGCATTGCTTTCTACAGCTCAGTTTATTACTCACAAGTGCCCCATGTTATTCTCCATGAAGGAATTACAGGCCTAGTAACATTAAAAAAAGAAAGTGTTTTAAAGTAATATAATATGATTATATACTAGGTACATGACTTTACACCCAGATGTCCGTTTGCCGAAATCCTGCCACATCCTTGATGGAATTCATTGACCTGCATGGTTTTGTGATTTTGACAAACCCAGATACACTGCTTACACTGCTTTCAAAGTTGACTCAGTACAGAACCTTGTAGGACACTACTTAGAACACTGCTCCAATTAGAGAATGTACTAGTGACAACTACTCTGTGCACATTTCAGCCAGTTCTCTTTCTATGAACAAACCAAGATAAATTATACACTTTTTGTGATTAGTCTTTGCAAGTGGAGCAATCATGGTTCTATCTTTGCTTCTTGATTTCTGCTGTACTCTACATTTAATACTGTGTCTGGTCTCTCTTTGGCACTTGGGAAGTCATAACTGCAATTTACCCTACTTTTAATTTTGGGAAATTGGGAATTGTCCTCAGTTCCTTTTACATAAAGGTACATAAAGATGCCTAATGTAAGTTCCATCTAATATCACTAGCTACAAAAGTGCACAACAAGCACTGTTACACTGACAGATAAATAGGAGACACATAGCAAATTAAAACTGTGCAGCACCATGCAGTCAAATTGTCTCCCACCCCTTCCCAAAATCCCCATTAAACATGGGGGAATAGTGAGCAACCTCTGAGTAAACTGTTGTGAGAGTCTAGTAACCTCTGGGAGTCTAGCAACACCCTGAACAATGTATTATTCATAAGCAAGCCCTGATTGAGAGAAGGAGATTGTCCCAAAAAAGATGCTTATATATAATAGTCAAATGATTATATATATAAGAGTCAATGATTAGGAATTAATAATAATGATTTCCCCTTGTTCCTGTCCCTATATATTAGGTACCTATCTAATACTACCAATCCCTATGTCTGTAGGGACATAAGAGCAAAGCGGGCAATAACCCTTCCAAGACTTCCTCCTTGTCTCTTTCTCTATATATTAGGCACCTATCTAGTGTTACAATCACATATTTGTGTGATTATACTATACATTACATTATAAATATTTGACTTGAGTCCATTCACATGTCCCAAATAGCTGGCAGGGAGTGACACCTCTCTTAGTATACAGCTGGGATAATCCATAATGCTGCAGAGTATTATATACCTGGCTCATTGCTACATTTGGACACTTTATCATGGGAAAACTCCTTTGCCTTGAGGCTCACACATTAGGTGTCAGGAAATGCATTTGCTCACTGAGATCTCAGTTACCATTCGGAAGAAAACAATAAATGTGAAGAGACAATAAGGTTCTGGGCATTGTTCCATCACACACAGACACACGCGCAAGTACACACGCACACACTCACTGCCCTATCTGGGCAGATAATTAGCTGTAGGTAAGAAAATGGGCTATAATTCATATAGCAGAGGATGAAGACAGTAGGGCAAGGTTGAGAAATTAGAGCAAGATGCAGACAGCAGGACAAGACCAAGAAAGAAGATCAAGATGGAGACAGTAGAACAAGACTGAAGGGCGTCATAGAAGCAATAGATCAAGATGGATAAAGTAGGGCAAGATGGAGACAGTAGGACAAGGATAGTATGGTAAGATGGAGATAGTGGGATAAAGTTGAGTAAGATGGAGACAGTAGGGTAAAGTGTAGACAAAAGGACAAGCTGAAGACAGCAGGGCAAAATTAAGACATTAGAGCAAGATGGAGACAGTAGGAAAAGATGAAGAAAGTAGGGCAACATAGAGACAGTAGGGCAAGATGGAGACAGTAAAACAATGTGGAGACAGTAGATGAAGATGGAGACCATAACACAATGTGGAGACAGTAGATGAAGATGGAGACAGTATGGCAAAGTGGCCTAAACCCCCTTATTATTCTATAGTTGTCTTGGGTACTAAGAGATTTAGTGCAACAAACGCCATCTTGTTTGACCTGAGATACAAAAATGTATGACAGCTAGGGTTGCCATCTGGCTGTTTTTTTACTGGCCTGACCGGTAAAAATGATGGCTGATCACAAGGTTAATAATAGGGAATAACAATAAATATATAGGAAGGCCGGTATTTTTTTACAGAAAAGGTGGCAACCCTAATGACAGCTTAACACAGTGCATAAGGACAGCTCTTTAAACAAAAAGCATGTTGTGTTATAACAGCATAGCAGGAAATCCCCCCCAAACGGGCACCCTGCAGGAATATTACTCATTGTCTTGTATATTTAATGTCACCTTAAATAATTAAACACTAACTGTAGGTCAGCAGACTGGGCATAAAAGGTTCTCTTATAACGGCATGGGAGCCACACCTCATGTCCTTGTTACAGGCAGTGATAAGTTGACCCAGACTAGTGCATTAGTGCAGCATCATCTCACTGCTTATACATTGCCATGGTACACCCCAAGTTCATCATCTTACTTTCCCACCTCGGCATCATGCAAATTTAATGGCTGATATGTGAGACTAGGGTACAGTTGTGCTAAAAGCTATTGTTAGGGCAGAGAAGAGAGATTCCATCTGTACAATCCCAGGTATTACACTGATCACAATTTATATGAAAAGTACTTGCTTGGATAATTGCTGATACAGCCTTCCAGCAACAGATATGACTGGCTGGTCAGTCACTGGTGGTTGTCCTTAACTGGCATTGCCATGTGTGCTTGGAGTATGGTCCTTGAGTGACCGTCCAATCCATTCATCAATCATCATGGGGCTATTGAAGAAAGGCAGAGTATCCGAGATCTGATTGGAGAATGACCTGTGTCAGAGGAGGGACAACCTGGATTTGCAGAACTGGCTCTTATAGGAGGGACGTGCCCCCATTTCAAACAAACGTTCAATTGATGGCACACATGCTACCTTTCATGGTTAGGAGATGTAGGTTTTGTATTCTACGGCCTTAAAGCAGAACAAAACAGCCCCCTACTCCACATTCCCCATCTAAGCAATTAAACCTGGCAGGACAGACCTGCACCTCAATCCTCTCTTATTCCTTTCTTCAAGTGTGTAGTTATACCTAATTCACAGCATTGTTGAACTAAAGGCCTCTGTACACGGGCCAATAAAAGCTGCCGACAGACCGAATCAGCAGCTTACCGGCCAGTGTTTTAGGCTATCTGATGGGCTTCCCCGATCGATATCTGGCCGAAAGTCGGGCAGGGTCAAAAATCCCTTTGGATCGCGACATCGCCAAACGAGCGGATCTTTGCGTCTATGGCCACCTTAATCCTCACATCTGAGAGTGCGGGAACACATCTAATAGACTATTTAAATCACTGTTGTAAATGTTTTAAGTCAGAAATTCTATATTTTTATATTTTTTCCTTTTCCCCTCCTTCCATATCCCCATTGAGACCTACTTTGGGAGTCTGAAAGAGAAGTGGGGCACTCCAAATAACAAACACCTAAGCGAAGAGCCTGGTCTGATCATCTGGCCCCAGGCATCAATTCTAATCCCATCTGTGATTAATTCTCAGATATTAAAAGCAGCAACAGATTTAGAAAGCAGAAAATATGGATTTGTAGTCCAGTCCCCGGCAGGTCTATAATTAGAAAGTGTCAGCTTGGGGTTGTTATTATGGAGCGGCCCCTGTGTTTGTTACAATGGAGAGACTGAGCACAATCAGTAAAGGGAAAGTCCTTTAACTCCGCCCCTGGCCCTGGATCCATGAAATGCCAATTATCCGGAATGTGGGAAGGTGACCTAGAAATTGACATTCTATCTATAGAAAGAACTAAAGCGGGAACTCAATGTTATTTCATCAATTAAAGAGCAACCGCTTCTAGATGGAGCTATTTCTGTCCCCCACCCGATACAGTAATGGAACAAATTAAAGCACAGTGAGTCCCCAAGTTTTGCACCCAGGAAATGACTAGCACTCGCTAATGGATTACACGTTGCAGTTATCTGCTGTCAAAACAGATTTGGCACCATTGACTTCAGCACTTGGGTTGTACGTAGCTGTAAGCGAAACACCAGAAGATTGGAGAAACCTATAACGTTCCCCAAAATGTTCCACGTGCCTTTTTTAAAGAGTCACAATGAGCCCTGAGGCATAGTAAATAGAGCAACAGAATCAACGTGATGCTCATGGGTATTCGACATGTTTCTGTCTGTCCCTTTCCATCTTCTGGTTCTGACTCTTAATACAATGTAGCTGCTTATTAACAGCAGAATGTTGGTCCTGCTATATTGTTACACAAAAACCAATAGCCATAAGGGGAAGCAGGACAAAAAACACAAAAACCAACACCATAAGGGGAAGCGGGACCTTATTTGCGGCCACAATGTAGAAATTGTAGAAAATGTGGAATTCTGTATCAGTAGCATGAACTTAGTTTAGCTGCTTGATGTATGACACTTAACTATTTATCTGTCCTAGGGCATGTGACTAATGTGTGTTCCGGTGTGGGTATATAAATAAAGCATGTGATGAGGCTGCCACACACTGAATGCTAGATATTCGCCAGATTTGCATATTTTGCATGCTGATTGGCCAGGGATATTTAGGCAGGTTATGATTATTTTATGGCACAGGATTGGAGTGGTTCCCCACACCTAGCATATCTGCCTGTCGCACCCTGCACCCTGTAAGAGCCCATCATAAACTCCCCCATGCAAAGTAAGTAGAAACAGAAGCAAAGCAAACAAATTATTTGTTGCAAACTACATTTTATTACCCAGTTTCCACAGTGCAAATAAACATTTATATCTCTCATCAGTAAAGACACCCTGATTTGTGGTACCAGCTCTCATTAACCTGTGCTGGGAGTTGCCAGGATTCCCTGTTCTTGTGTAAGGTAAGACTATGGGTTACAATGCTGGGTGTTAGGTGACTGACAGGAGGCAATATCCTCTGGCCATTGAGATTTGCAACAAGGCCAGAATTACACAAACCTTTTCATCAGAGAGAATTTGTTATAAACGCTCTGTGTATCATTTGTATCTGTTAATTACCAGCAGTGTAACCAGAGCCGCAACTGGTAGATAGAGTGCATGGGATACAAAGTATCGGATAACAATCATAACATCATGCACGATAGTAACATACCAGTCCTGGGTATGGGTACAAATTTACGAAAACATTAAACATATTCATATCCAATAGCTTTGAAAATAATTTTTACCAGTTGAACTCTCAGTTTATATTCTGTTTGCATAAAACACATCTTACAGTGCTGCTTCTGTAATAAGCAGCACTGCTTGACTGAATGCTCCTCACAATACAATCAATAAAAACACAAATTGAAGCTCTGATTCCAGAAAGACAATAGATTGGGCTACTTACCTAAAACCATATGAGCCCAATCAGAAAAACAGCAAAAGAGCAAAAATTTATGGTGGATGAAAAACATTAGCCAATTCACCAAAGAGACATCTCACAGTGGGTCAAACTGAATGTTCCTCCATCCACGGACAACAGAGTTGACTTAGGGAAGAGTGCCCAAATCACAACCCCTGTGTTCGTTGAATCCCCCAGAGGTCCACTCCTGGTAACTACAATGAGAGAGGCAAGGAATGCTCAAGGCACCAGAGACAACTTTGTAAACTTTTATAATAAAGGGGCACTGAAGCAAGAAGCGGTCCATTGTTTCCACTTCCAAAGAACATTCCTCCAGTAGACAATCACAGTCATGGATTCTCATTAACATAGAGCTTCTAATAGAAGGAGCGCCAGAAATGTTCTTAAGCTTTGCAGGACCCTTGGGGAATTGAGTACAGAGAGCCCTGATCTCAACACTTTGTCAGGACACAGTCCTTCAGGGCCAGCAGTGCATGAAAGTAAAAGCCCAAGACTTTCACATAGATTTCTTTTCTGGAGAAGCCCTGAACTCCCCACCAGACACACACCACCACCTTATCACATTCAGACTGACTACAACATTAGATTGAAGAGCGCAATGAAGAGCAATCAGGCTCTTTACCAAGTCACCTTTCTTCCAACACTTTCTTTTTCCTCAAAACTACTAGAACAGCATGTATGCAATGATTTCTCACTCTTCTTAATATCTAACAACCTACTGAATCCACTACAATCTGACTTCAGCCCCACCACTCCACAGAAACAGACCTTACTAAAGTAGCAAATAACTTGCTCACTACTGAAATTGTCACTACTCTCTCAATTCTGCTTGAGCTATCTTCATCTTTTGACACCACTGATCATTCTCTCCTGCTCCATATTCTCTCCTCACTGAGGACTCACAGAAATAGCTTTATCTGGAATCTCCTCCTATCTTTCTAATCAATAATTCAGTGTTCCAATGCAGCCTCCACCTACTCACCTCACCCTTTTTGAGTTGGGGTACCTCAAGGCTCCATTCTTGGACCCCTTCTATATTTAATATACTGTATACCACTGGTTGTGGTCAACATTTGGGTTACAGGATCATTCCTAGGCAGATGATACTCAAATCTACAGCAATCTCTGTATTCATATCCTCTTGTGTCCAATAAATAATGACAGTCTATGGCAACTTATAGCAGCCCCTCTGGCTTTTGCCAGAACTCACAGATTGCCAGTCCGGGCCTGCTTCCAATCCATCATAAACACTGCCGTCAGATCCATACCCTTGTCCTCTTGTTCTACAAGTGCTGCCCCTCTCTGCCTGTCCCTGAACTGGCTATTTGTCCCATACAGGATTCAATTCAAGTTTCTTGCACTTCATCCATGTTTCACCACTAACTATAAACACCCTAATAACCAAGTATACCCTCACTCTACTTACTCTACAGCCACACTAGTTACACTCACCAAATGTCTCACTTCCTCTCCTTCTTAGAATGTAAGTTCTAACAAGCAGGACTCTTCTTCATATTGTCTCCTAACAATATGCAATTGTAAGTGTGAATCCATTTTTGAGAACTATTTGTCTGTACACGTCAACAGTTTGGTTTTCTATTTGTATCCCTTTATTTTGTAAAGTGCTGCAGGAAATGATGCAGCTATATAAATAATAATAATAACCATTATAAAGTAGGAAGGGCCCAAACTCTGAAGATCGCCATTCACAAATGAGGCTTTTCCAAAAGGAGACTGTTGTAGTTGTACTTACTGTATAAATAAAGGTGTTCACAAAGAACACTATGGGGTTCACCATACGGTGACCCCCATCTTCCTATGTAGATAAGTATCATTCCTTTTAGGGATGCACTGAATCTAGGATTCGGTCGGGTGTTTCGTCCAAGATCCGTCCTTTTTCAGCAGGATTTAGTCAAATCCAATAGTGAACCGAATCCAAAAAATCTTGTGATATTTTTTACTCTATTTTACTCTCTTTCCCCGTCGTTTTCAAAATTGACATATGCAAATTAGGATTTTAATTCAGTTCAGTATTTGGCCGAATCTTTCATAAAGGATTTAGTGGATTCGGGCATCCCCAATTCTTTTTGATGAGGTCGTCTTATTCCAAAAAACAGGAAAGTTGTTCTAACCATTACATTTTAAACCATTATGAGTGCAATGAGGCTGTGACCAAAAAATTTGTACTGACCAAGACAAGAGGTCCTCTGCACTTAGCTGTCATTAATATTATAAGGACATTAAGTCATTTTGTGCCTTAGGGCAGAGACACACACTGCTATTTTGGGAGATTAGTCTCAGCGACAAATCTCCCGAAATAGCAGCGTGTGTCTATGCCCTTAAGCTGCTAAACGTCTTCCTCTTCTTTCAACAAAACAGGGATTGATTGTCCATATGTTGCAATTAGTGATGGAAAACCCCCAACACTAACCTGCAAAACCATAACCGACAAAGTGTTTCCATTGTAGCACCTGCACAGTGGTGCGTGTCACAAAAAGCCATATTGTAGAAAACACAGCCACTACAATAATGTAGTACCCAGGGGCAGATTCCATAGTGCGGCACCCCGAGGTGCATATTCCCGGCGCTGGGTGGTTGCACTCGTACACCCCACCTTGCCGCAAGGTCCTAGCGCCGAACAGGTACTACGTGCAACCTATCCTTTGCGCCAGCGCGTGCCATTGTGCTGGCAACCACCAGTGCACTGGGGAACTTTGAGTCCCCCAGCGCTCCTTAGGATGCGGCTGGGCGGCATGCTACCCTTAAAATGTTGCCGCCCTAGGTCCGGGCCTTTATGACCACACCACAAATCCAGGCCTGGTAGTACCCTAGTGTAACACACCCAACCTGCACCCCACCATGGACACCCTAAATTCATCCGGAATTTCACCAACACACAGGTAAACCTAAGGGTATTATATTATATTTAAGCTGGCTGTCCAGTCCTATACTCACTTTCATCTGACTCATTAAGAATTCGATTGTTTGAATTTTTTGGTCACAGCTTCATTACACATCCTCCTAATGGTTTTAAATTTAATCGTGACCACAACTTTCCCTTTTTTGTTATATTTTATACATGAGCAGTGGCCAGCTCCATGTTATAGCTCCCAACCTTTCAAGCTACATTGAGGTGATCCCAGCAGTGGCCAATAAAAGGGCAACCATTTGGAAGTTTTAACTGGTCCACAGGTTATATATAGACTTAAAAAGTAGAACTTGATGGATGTGTGTCTTTTTTCAACCTAACTTACTATGTTGCTATGTTAACAAACAAGCAAGTTGCAGGTAAAACTTGTGTAAAATGTATAATGAAGCAGTAGAATTCTTGATGAATCAGATGAATGTGAATGTAGGACTGGCTGTAGGAATCAGGTAGATTTTGATGTGAAGGTATATTTCAACTCTTTCCATTGGTTCACCAGATGTGGTTTCCAATTTGCCCTCCCAATTCGCTTGATACACCTGTGTACATGGTGAAATTCAATACCAACAAGACTGAAGGTAAGATCTCCCTTTCCCATCCAGAAAGTTTCACATTTATTCTGGTTTATCAAGGACCCGGAAGCCTTTGAGTAGTCATAATCCAGTGTCCGACTGGCCCGGTGGGACAACGGGAAAAAACCCCTTGGGCCCTCAACCCTCATGGAACCCCACCAGGCCAGACCCCCTCTCCCAACATTCAGTTTCTCCAAAAAATATATTTTCTCCGCGCTGCCCAGGTCCGTCTGCACATGTGTGGCGACCGATGTTGTTTGCGCATGCGTGTGGCACCGTCCGGGCACGTGCGGTGAGCGTGCCTTTACTGCACAGTAGGGTGGCCCTGGACAGCAGTCCGACTCTGCCATAGTCTCTGTCTCCTCCCCACTAGACACAACTACTGTGACATTGTCTGCATAAGCCAATGGTCCTCCCAGGAGTCAAGGGAACGCCGGTTAATACATCACCCTCTATATATGTCTTATGAGGCGATCAATGGCAAATACATCAAGCAGAAGGCTCAAAGGACAGCTCTGTCTGATCCCAGATGAAACCTTGGACCAACCATTCACTAGCGGGAAACTGTATAAAACCTTCAGCCAACTGACAAATTTACACAGAAGTCCATACCTGTCAAACAAAGAAATTTGTGATTTACCATATCAAAACCCTTTGACTGATTCAAAATCAGCAGATAGTTACCCCACTCACAAACCCTACACCACTCTAGGACCTCCCAGATGCCAAGGACAGTGGAAAAGATGCTACAGTCCTTCATAGTGCAGTGCGAGAGGTGGAAAAAAAACTCTCTGCAAATGAAAAGACAGTTGAACATGACTTTTGCCAAAATCTATTATTTTCATCTGTATTGAGCAATTGGGTGCAATTCTTGACCTTAGACTGATGAAAATAGGAACTGAACATCTTTTAGAAGGAGGGATTAGGCCCTCTTCCAGGGTGCTGTTGAATACAATAAAGTCCTGCAAAACAAACTTGCCTATCCTACTTCTACATGTTCCTCTAAAAAATGTGAAACATGTACAGTTAGAAAAGTGCTAGATGTCCATATCCTCAAGAACAGCCTGATTTACCATGCTATTTAGGAAGATACTATCATAGCTCAGCTGATCTGTGACACTTCTCCTATCCATAGGCCTAGTAACGGAGTAAAAGTCACTGCCAAAAGCCCCAACATTGGCTGGGCTTGCTACTGCTATACAAGTGCCTACTCACCTTCATGGTCTGAGGACTCCACACATTGATTATGCAAAGATTTTGCCCTTTCAGCAGGACATTCAAGACCATGCATCTACCCATATAAACCCCAGTCATCCATTTGACCATTGCCTTACTGGTCTTAAAAAGAACCTCCATTGTCTCAGCCATATGGAGCACCTGTACATTAAATAATCTGGTCTCTTCCTAAAATAAAATCTCTGTCTCTTGGAAGAGCAAATAGAGGGCCATTTCCCTTTGGACCTACAGATTTCACGTTCATGGCATTAATGGTCACTCCATGTATTGGAAGGGGGAACAGGAATTTACAAGGTGATTAAGATGTGGAGGCTTCCGCCCTCCTTTTTGCCTTCCTATCATCATCAGAGCATTCCACCTTTGCAAAGATACAAGATGGAAGCTTCTCTGCTTCAGCCAAATCGATTTCTCTCTGTACAGGCTATGAACAAACTGAGGGGACTATTCCTGCTGAATTGAGCTTAGTACAGCAGCATTGTTCAGTAGTTGAGCCTGTGTTCTATGCGAGTAGAAGTGGCCTAGATCCCAGGCTCAAACAGATTTTGATAGAAACGCCGAACATTGCTTAACGTGTCTTTACTTGTTGCTGTGAGAAGGAGACTCAGATTTCAGGCAGATCGTTGGCCGGTTGCTGACTTTGCATCATTGAGACCAATGAGAGGCTCTCAGAGGGGATCATTTATCCAATAACCTGCTCAGCTTTCCATTGGCTGCTGCAGATCTATGAACTCAACATTGCATTTGGGGGGGGGGGGATCACAAAAGTGTAGCAAGAATTATTACAAAAGAATTTCAATAATACATTTATTTGTGAATGTCAATTTAACAAATTAGTTCCAAATTTCTCCAGACTGATGTGGCAGTCAATTTTCTGAATTTCTGATGTAAAAAAAATCCAAATTTCGGTGTAAAAAATGAGAATTGGAACAAAGCAAGTGTTTATTTGGAGTGAGATGATTTTCTCCCCCCTGCACTGTTTCCAGTGGCTGGAGGTGTAACAAGTCCACGTGAGGCGTGTGTGTGCGATAAGATACACCGTGGTGCAATTCCTGGCCCCGGGAGGCATTGCGCTGTTCTTGTAAGACTTGCATAACACCTTGGAACGTGACTCATGAATCTGCTGTGTCAAGAAAAATTATTTATTCTCCTTAATTCAGTGACTGTGCAGCTGCAACTGCAGCCTTAGGTTGTTGTTGAACTGCACTTCCCATCATGCTCCCACAGTGTAGAGCTGTTGTTGAACTATTAACCTCACCTGTGGAGTGGGGGGTTTCTTCTGGACAGAGTGCACTTCCTACCTCAGTAACGCATCCTACCCAACTTTATTCTACTAGCGTCATCCCTCAACCTTAATTCCTACTGCTTGCAAATCAGTCAATCCTGACACTTGGACATTCCAAATTGCTGACTGTTCCCTCAGTCTAAAGCTGGCCATAGACGCAAAGATCTGATTTTTGGACCGCATGTGAAGAGTCCCGACATTTTTCGTCCGGCGGAGATTGGTTGTTTGGTCAATTGGATAGGTTAAAAGATTTCTGTTGGCTGCGGGTAATATCTCTGCATGTATTGCCGATCGTACAATTTTCAGTGGGAGACTGTCACTAGCTTTTGTCGGACATAACTTTCGTACGATTGCTGTCAGGGGCAGAACATTGGCTGATCTGTTCTTTTGTATTTTATTTGATCGGAATGGTTAGTTGCAGGACGGGAGATGGGAAAGTCTGATCATACGATGATTCGTACGATCAGATCTTTGCGTCTGTGGCCAACTTTACAGTTCCCCTTCGTACAACAAACTTCCCCTGTGTTCAGTCTGGGACTCACAGCAGAGGTGGGTTGTTTGCAGGAGGATGACACAGACTGGCAATAATAAGAATTGTATAGGCCACTGGCATGACTAGCATACAGCAGACCCTGCAAATCTGGGAGGGGGGCCCGGAAAAAGGGGGCTTGGCAGTTATTGGGTCTGCTGTATGTCTCGTCTCCATCTCGCTGCTGAATGCTCAGAAGTAATTGTTATCAAGCAAGTGAGCAAGAGAGCAGTGGGGGGTCACACTGGGATGGGGGGATGCGCAAGTCCTCATGTACCTCAAATGGAGCCAGGCAAAATATATCGGCTGAGGGCCTGGCCACCTTATGCCACTGGTATAAACAATGTGCTGGACAACCATGACTTTTGCAAAAACTAGTCAGGTATTAGCCCTGAACTTCCTTCTTTCATAAGCAGAATAGGCAGCTCTGTGATAGGCCAGATAGTGCTCATGGTGCACAAGTTTTGCAGAGCTAGCCAATCAGATTATGATATTTTGCTACTACAGAGAGTGTATTACCATTGACAGCACCTCCTGGTGTTTGGGCAATAGCAAAATTAAACTCAAAATGTTTAGGGCCCCAGGAAGATGTCCAAGTGTTTTTCCTAGTACTGAACTGTGGGAATTTGTGCAGAATCCCCACCAGCACCTGCAGGATTGGACTAGGGACACCAGGAAAAAACCCTGTGTGCCCCGCCCTCATGGGCCCCCGTCAGCCCAGACCTGCTGCCCCCCCAGCTGCCCCAGAAACACCGGCTCCTGTGCCACTGCGGCATTCGCACATGCGTGTGCCAGGATGAGAATTTGGAGGTCGGAAGGGGGACCCTGGAAACTGCCAGGAGAGTCCTACATTTTGCAACCCTGGTGGGCCCCCAAGGCTCCAGTCTGACCCTGAGCACCTTATTCCTATTTACTATTTGGATCAATATCAGTAAAGTCAAGGTCTTCTGGGCAATACAAGTCCTTTGTCTATCTCCCCCTGCTCCACTCCTCCCCCAACCCCCAGGAGCCTTGGCACATGGAATTATTTACTTGGCCCCACTCACCTTTTGGCTCAGCTCCAGTTCTTCTCCTGTTCATTGGCCACACCTCTTGTTCCACCACCAAAATGGTTTCCCGTCTGTATTGTAATTACACCACTGATCAAAAAAAGTTCAGCCCTCTAAGGCTGTCACACAGGACTGAAACTTGGCCAGCTGAAAAACTCAGGTTCTCCTTCTGCTGTGCTATTAATGCCACTTATTCAGAATTCCACTAATTCCTTCTCTTTTGGTAGTGAATCCCATAACTGGATTGCCTTTACAATAAAGAACCCCTTCCTATGTTGATGGTAATAGCCTCTTCTCAACTGCAAAAACAAATCATCTTTAATATGGACATATAGTGCACCACAGCATTTCTTGTGCATTGGATTATCAAGCCTTTTCAGTTAATTTGGTTGCTGTTCTCCATTTTTTAAAGTTGTGCCAGACAGGAGCAGGAAGGAAGTGGATACCTGAGGCAGGGTTATAGGAATATGATATATAAATGAATATAAGAGAATGGAGATGACACAGTTACATAATAACAATAGTTCTGCATTTTTGTGATATTTCTATTCTGAGCTCAGGGTGCCGCACAGACCCAGATCCTCGTTCTGTCAATGCACGTCAAAAAAATTTGTCAGCCATAAAGCTTTATGAGTTGGAATGCACAGGGATAACTGTGGGTGCGTAAAACTGGAATAATGCCCTCAGCAACAAGTATTCTATTTAACATTCCTGCTGCAGCACAACACTAGGTTCTTAAAGTGACAACACACACTTAGCTTCATCACCAACCACATAAAAGGTCTGTACTCTGTGTATGTTAATTTGCAAAATTCTTTCATGTTGTAAAGGGGAAATCCATCTCCCAGTTTTTTAGAAAAGGTAGGTGTATATGTATGCTCGTCCCTTTCTGTTATCTGGTTCTGACTCCTGAAACAATATAGCAAAAGCCTTCTGTAGTAAAGTACATTTACAAATAACCAAAAATGCACCTTGTGTTTTTATCTTGCTTAACAAATGCATGGTGGTTTTGTTTTTTATTATTAAGGCGCAGCATAATCTCACTAGATGAGACAAGGGCCACTTTCTGTAATGATGGGGCCTCATGCAGGGCCGGACTGGCAATCTGTGGGTTCTGGCAAATGCCCAGGGCCGGAACTAGGGGTAGGCAGAGTAGGCACGTGCCTAGGGCGCAAAGCTGGGAGGGCACCAGGCATGTACCTTCTCTGACGCCTACCACAAGTCCGGTTCCCTTCTCTTCGTGCTTCTCAACGCTTCTGCGCATGCGCGCGAGCGCAAATTTGCGCATGCGCACGTGGCCGCAAATTCGTGCAGGCGATGCGACTGCCGGGCCTGCCTAGGGCGCCTGCCCAGCGTGGCCCGGCACTGCAAATGCCAGAGGGCTGCTATGAGGTCCCATAGAAAGTCAGTATTTAGTGGGCTGGTGGGGGCTGTTTGGGCCGCTGTGTGGGCTGATTGGGCCTCTGTGTACCTGAAATGCCAGGACCTTTTTAAATTCTCAGTCCGGACCTGGCCCCATGCTAAGTTGGCAGGGCCGTCACCCACAGTGGGCCTCAATTTTCACCTAGACATTCTGAGTGGTAGGCCCTACCAACAAGGAAAATTGGGTCAGTATGAAAAAAACATGCCCTGCATATGGATGGACATGATCTGTTTTCACAAAACCCCACCCATGATGTTCTCAAACCCCACCCCCCTATAAGCCTCAATTCATAACTCATGAATCCCACCTTTTCACCTTTTGAGGCCTCCCTGCTCCCTCTGCTACGAGGTTCCTGACTGAGTACCCACTGTACTCCCCTGAGGGTTCCCCTGGATGAGAGTAATTCCCACATGTTGTGTCAGTCATGGGCTGCGCCACTCTCTCTGCAGCCAACGCAAATGTTTATCCAGCACCACAGAGGAGTCAGTTGTTAGAAATGTTAATAACAAAACTTGCCAACCTGCCCCCTCGCCATTGTAAATAAGGGCAAATTGTTTCAGGATTGATTTTGCTGTCTGCATTGCTTTTCTTATTATGCAATCCCTATGGCAGGGCATCTGAGATTTTCCTTACTGTCTCCGTCATTTCAATAGACTGCCAGTGATGTCACAATCTCACAATTCAGAATCTTACAACAGCTTTAACTGTTGTTTTCCCATTATTGTACTGTTATTGAACAGTTAATAGTTTCCATTATTATCCTGTATTTATATATATATATATATATATATATAGCACCAACATGTTATTAAGCACTGTATTGAGATGTTATGACTACTGTACATAATTACTTTTGGAAAAAACAGTGGCCATAGTTATGGGAAAGCTGTACTAAAGTGTTGGCATTGGTTATCACTAACTTGCAGTAGTGCAGAAAGTAGGATGAAATTGAAACAGGAATGCAAGATGGAGACAGTATGGCAAGATGGAGACAGTAGAGCTAGACAAATAGTAAGGTGAGATGAAGAAAGAAGGGTAAATGCAGACAGTAGGACTAGATGGAGACGGGCAAGATGGAGACAGCAGAGCTGCTAGACAGTAAGATGAGATGAAGAAAGGAGGGTAAATGCAGACAGTAGGACTAGATTGAGACAATAAGGCAAGATGGAGAGAGTATAACGAGTATAACGTGATAGAGACAGTAGGGGAAGATTGAGACAGGAGGGCAAAACGAGATGAAAACAATTATGATCTGCGGGTCAAGAAAAGCTCAACCCGCACCTGACCCAAACCTGCACCCTGGCATCTCCCCTCCATTTATAGACCTATGCTGACCCGAGGGACAAGATGGAGACAGTTGGTCAAGATGGAAACAGTAGGACAAGATATACACAATAAGAGAAGATAGAGGGACAGCAGGGAAAGATGGAGACAATAGGGAAATGTGGGGAAAGAAGGGCAAGATGGAGACAATAGTTCTATAGTTAGTATAGATATGGGTATATAGAATTTAATTAAAAGTAGGGAGGGGTGTGTGTATGGATGCAGGGTTTTCATTTGGAGGGGTTGAACTTGATTTTTCAACCCAATTTAACTATGTAACTACTATGTAACTATGTAACAAGAGGGGCAGGGTAATCACAATAGGAAAAGATAAAGACATAAAAGCTAGACCGTTAGGAGGTTCAGCATAAGAATAGGATGGTGGCAGTTGGGTAAGAAAAGTAAAAGGACAAAAATAAAGCTGCCTGAAATTGCAATAAGAGCTTGAGGGCAACATCCTGACCCATCCCAGATAAACCTGACATCAAATGTAGAATGTATGGTGCCCACCTAAAAAGACCCTAATGCCAGCTCTATAGACTCTAATCTTCTGGCTGAGTCTTTCATGTATGAAAGGTTTAAACCCCGCCTTGTCATCTTCCTCGCTCTCCCGACACATTGCATGAACCGGAGCAATAAATGGATTATTTTGCCTTCGCTGCAGGGCATTTCAGCAAACAATCTGATCTTGCTGCATAATCCCATTTTCTGATGCCAGGCCCATATTGCTCGCTGCCGCTTCTCTGGAATTTAAATTTAGGATTTTCCAAATTCCAGAAAAAAGATCAAAGTTCAATTTAATAGAAATATTAATGAGCTCAGGGTACAGTGTCCCTGTTATTTGCCCAGAGGCGGCGAGGGGTTTAATTTGCTTTATTTTTCTAGGGACCTTTCTACGGCACAGAGACTATTTGCAGAGGCACAAAACCTGGGGTCCCTGATAGTAAGAACTAGATAGTAGCTGCTTGTTTTTTATTTTCCCACAACATGCACTTTGGAATCTGAAAAATGTTGGTTTTGCCCATATAACTGAAAAATTCCTGTTTCACCAATTTATGTCTTGCAAATCAGACCTTCAAAAGAGCTTTCTTGGTGCAGCTTCGGTTGTTACAAATGATTGCTATCTTAAAACCAGGCACAAACCCAGCTTTATGTGACCACTCAAAATGAAGCCTCTCCTCTGTCAAGTGAATTCCCAGTCAGATGATGATGATTTGAGTTGTAGTTTGACACCAGCTGGAGCGTGCTAGCTTAGACAGCCATGATTAATACACTCTTGTCTGAAGAGGGGTCTCCAGGTTTTCCCTGCCCTCCCCAGTTCCCGAATTCCTCTTCTGTTATTCTCTCATGGTAGGTGCCATCACAGGAGCAGCGAGAATTCCTCACAAGCACATGGGCTTCGCATGGTCCATAGGTTTGGTTTATTTTCCCTCCCTATGGGGCAGCATGGAAGCAAATTTGCATGACAAACCCCATGCCGCAAAAGCCATTGTTTGCCCATTGTTTCAGCCGAGCAGCTGTCATTTGTGCATGATGCCCATTCCGCCTGACCATGCTCATTTTCCAGAGACAATTTTTCTACAATGAACTCTTCTGGCTTCTGACAGCACAGTCTTTATGATATGGGCCCCAGGGAGTGCAGAGCACTGCCACAGTTAACAATGGCATGGTGCTGTAACGGGACAAGTCTGTGTTCATAATAAACCGTGCCCAGAACACAAGGCTGCGGCCAATCTGCACATACATAGCACCTGGTCGGGTGCCTTCTGGGAAATAATCAAGATATCAATCAATGGTTGACAATAACATTGCTTCCATCCCATTCCATCAGAGGAAACTGCATTCCCTCTGCCACTAATTGTATATTACATTACACTAAATACTGTTGGAAGCACAACTTAGGGTCTCCTAGATCAGGGATCCCCAACCTTTTGAACCTGTGAGCAACATTCAGAAGTAAAAGTTTTTGGGGAGCAACACTAGCATGAAAAATGTTCCAAAAAAAGGTGCCAAATAAAAGGTGCCAAATAAGTGCTGTGATTGGCCATTTGGTAGCCCCTATGTGGATTGTCAACCAACATTGAGGCTCTGTTTAGCAGTGCACCTGGTTTATATGCAGCCAAAACTTGCCTCCAACCCTGTAATTCAAAAATAATCACCTGCTTTGAGGCCACTGGGAGCAACATCCAAGGGGTTGGAGAGCAACATGTTACTCACGAGCTACTGGTTGGGGATCACTGTCCTAGATGCATTGATGTGTTTGTGTTTTTGGGGCAAACTCAGGTCCGGACTGAGAATTAAAATAGGCGCTGGCATTTCAGGTACACAGAGGCCCAATCAGCCAACACAGAGGCCCAAACAGCCCCCACCAGCCCACTAAATACTGACTTTCTATGGGACCTTATAGCAGCCCCTCTGGCATTTGCCAGAACCCACAGATTGCCAGCACGGGCCTGTTTTGAATCCTTTAACCTTCAGTTTTCTGCTGTACTTACATGTTTATTGGCACCAAGGAAATATTCACTATAGCTACAAACCACATAGTGGCACAAGTTTGGGGGCAGCTTGAACCTCTTATTGTGCCTGAGTACCCCTGGAACTATAGCAGGAGGACTGTTACACCAATATTGCTATATATTTGATACCTTGTTATGAGCTAAGAGGCCCAGCCTGAAGGCCAGTTAAGGTGAGATTTGGGGTGCTTATTTGTGCCCTGGGTACCTCTGGAACTATAGCAGGGTGACTGTTACCCCAATGTTTCTATATATCTGTAATGTTGTTCTGAGCTAAGAAAGTCCAGCCTGAAGGCCAGTTAGGGTGATATTTGGGGTGAGTGATTATTTGTGCCCTGGGTACCCCTAAAACTATAGCAGAGTGACCGTTACCCCAATGTTTCTATATATATATATATGTGACCTTGTTATGAGCTAAGGAGGTCCAGGCTGAAGGACAGTTGGGTGGAGATTTGGGATGAGTGTTTATTTGTGCCCTGGGTACCCCTAAAACTATAGCAGAGTGACCGTTACCCCAATGTTTTTATATATCTGTAACCTTGTTATGAGCTAAAGTATCCAGCTTGAAGGCTAGTTTGGGTGAGATTTGGGATGAGTGTGCCTCTTTAGGAGATTGATTCACAGATCTTTTTCAGTAAATTGGAATCTGAGTGCAAGGAGTTAATTCTATTCAGGCAGAGGGACACCATAAGACACGATGGGATGAGAATGTGCAATGAACACATCCATGGTTGGATGGAAAGAGAGTCCTTTTCATTTGCCTAAAGTGAGAATTGTTCTTTCTATGCAGTCAGAATTGCATTGGGTGGGAGATGGAAACTGTATTGTGGCTGAAACTGAATAAGAGATAATGACACAAACAGATACCTGGCCGCCGGATTAAAAGAAAATGTATTTTTGTAAATGTATTCTTTAATGCACAGGGATAGCTATGTTAATTTTTAGCTGACGGCAGTACAAGTAAAGTCTTTGCTAAATGTTTATCTGCCTAAAGCCATATGGCAGCCCCCCCCCCATATGTATGAATACAATTTATTACCAAGATCTCCATCTTAATATTATTTTTAAAAAAAGTAATTCCCAGAGGCAGGTTTCTGGGATTCCTAGGGGGAAATAGCCCATGGAACTGATATTATTTTACAAAGATTTTGAGTTCTTCAACTGGAACAAGTTAAAAGCCCAGGTGATTGTTCTGCCCCCACCTGGGAAGGGCCCACACCCCACCATCTTGCTCCTAATCTGCCCATCACAGGGCTTTGAAGTACAAGTGGTTTGGAGATTATTTAACCTTTCTGATGGCACCTTCCAAACCAGATGGATCAATGACTGTAGCAGCACAAGTGGGTTTGGTTCCAACTGGGAAACACATGAAGCAGGAAAAGCCTCGACTCCTGATCAAATTTGCACTAGTGAGTAAGATAGTGCCACTAGATTGTAAACTCACTGGGGTAGGGACTAAGCGAATGATGGATAATCTACAGAAGAAATTGGTGCAATATAAATACCAGATAATAATAACAATAACAATAATAACAATAATAATAATAATAATAATAATAAAACGTAATTAATGTAACTGCTTATAAACATGGACTAATTCCTTTATTGTGCACATCTGATGATACAATGTTTCAGAGCGTGAAAGAATGTAACAACAAGTGGAAAAAGAGTGCGTCCAGGCTTGCACCAACATACAAGGGAATCCATAGAATTGCACTGCTATTGTGTAATGTCCTATAACAACTTCCTTAGGAACAACATTCACAGACTCCTTACGTAAATGTAAAAAGCCTGGGAAAATCAGGATAACTATAAAGGAATTTCAGTCACAAACAGACACCCACACCTATTAGCAATAATATAACACTAACCATGAGATGCACATTCACTGCCATGTGTACTTACTAACTGTTGCTGTGGGGTAGCAGGTATAGTAGGGAGAGATGTTACCTATAGTAGCAGTGGGACAATAGTCTCTGGAAATGGACTCTGGCTGTGGGATTGCACGTATCTTAAGGAGAGATGTAGCAGTGAGATAATAGTCTCTGGGAAGGGACTGTGGCTGTGGAATATCAAGTATAGTAGGGAAAGATGGTGCCTATAGTAACAGTGTTACTAGCCTCTGGAAAGGGATTGTAGTAATAAAGCAGGTGACAAAAATGTATGACATTATATAGACCATCAGTAGTTTAAATACATCCCTAAGCACCCAGTGATGTTCAGATGAGGAATTATATTTTACTTTTACTAAATAATGTTTTACAGGTGGCACAGCTCTTTATAAAAATTAATAGGGCCCTATAAAGTCTGTTTGGCCTTGGGCCACTCCACATACACACAAAGCTTTTCCAGATTAGAGGTGCTTTGATCCTGTTATGTTTGCAAACCCCTATACACTGTGGATATATCAAACAGCAGGTGCTGAAGCCAGCAGGAGGCTGATGCACAGTGGTGTAACTACCGGGGGAGCAGGGGGTGCGATTGGGCCAGGGCCCCCCGGGGGCCCGCACACCTCTAGTTACGTCACTGCTGATGCATCATTCAGAGAGAGAAGGAATTGTCATAATGTAATCCCATAAAACTGAACAATTATCCCTCTCCTTTCAAACAGAGTGAGGGATTCGGCAATTAGAAGAGAGGTGCCAGTAACCCCCCAATACAGACAACAAAAGCAAATATAAGGTGCAGAGAATGACATGACATTAGATACCTATCAGTTTGGCCCCTCTAAACCTCATCAATATACCATGTCCTGAGGTCTTCAACAGCTAAAGATTAATGGGACTTGAATCAACACAACAGCCTAGTATATTAACCCATTCACAGCTTCAGAAGTCTGTTTTCTGTAACGATGTAAAAGCAGTGTCTGACTGGCTCACCGGGATACCAGGAAAACTCCCGGTGGGCCCAGGTGTCAGTGGGCCCCCCTGTTTCTAAACATTTGGCATTTTTCATGGCCTTTCCTTATTTCTAGGCTAAATTAAAATGAGAGGCCAAATAGATGGAATAATAGATTATAGTAAGTAAAGAAACGAGATAAAGAGCATAGAGGTTGAGTGAAGAGAGGAAGAAAAATAGTACCGTGGGCCCCTGATCTAAGGTTTTTTGGTAGGCCCCTGGTGTCCCAGTCCGACACTGTGTAAAAGCAAAAATCTGCAGTTGTACAGGGAACTCTCAGTATCACTCATATAGGGAATAATGTACCCCCTTTAAATTAGAAAGATATTACAACTCACTGAGGGTTGTTCTGTGACCATATAAAGGCACAAGGCTGCAGGCTGAGTTATACAGGGAACTCTGAGTATCATTCATGTATTATAAGGTATAATGTGCCCCCTACTGTAAATTATAAGGATATTAGAAGTGACTGAGGCATTTTGTGACCATATAAAGGCACAAAGGCTGCAGGTTGAGTTATACAGGAAACTGTATACTGTATATAAGATATAATGTACTACTGTAAATTATAAGGATATTAGAGGTTATAAAGGCACAGGGCTGCAGGCTGAGTGTATAAGTCATATTACTCCAAGATAGATTGGCCGCCTTACCGGTATTTTACTGACCTGGCCTTTTAAAATTTGATAGTTATTAATAGAAAATAAAAATATAGGAAGGCCGGTATTTGTTTCTACAAAAGGTGGCAACCCTATAGCTCAATAGGGTTAAATACGGAGAGTACACTATTGCATAAAACAAGCAACTAAACACTCAATGTAACTAGGGTTGCCACCTGGCTGGTATTTTACTTGCCTGGCCAGTAAAAATGAAGGCTGATACCAATGTTATTAATATGGAAAAAGGTCGGTATTTTTTACAGCAAAGGTGGTAACCCTAACTGTAACTAATTACAAGTACATTAGAGGACATTATAGACAAATAGCAGGGGACCTTTTTACCCATAAAGTGGATCACCGTACCAGAGGCCACCCCTTTAGACTAGAAGAAAAGAACTTTCATTTGAAGCAACGTAGAGGGTTCTCCACAGTCAGGACAGTGAGGTTGTGGAATGCACTGCCGGGTGATGTTGTGATGGCTGATTCAGTTAATGCCTTTAAGAATGGCTTGGATGATTTTTTGGACAGACATAATATCAAAGGCTATTGTGATACTAAGCTCTATAGTTAGTATAGGTATGGGTATATAGAATTTTAATTAAAAGTAGGGAGGGGTATGTGTATGGATGCTGGGTTTTCATTTGGAGGGGTTGAACTTGATGGACTTTGTCTTTTTTCAACCCAATTTAACTATGTAACTATGTAACTATGTAATAGCAATGCAGTAGAATACACAGGTTATTGATGACTGTATTATTCGGATACATTTTACTGGTTATTCATATTGTGTTCTGTATATTGTACATGATTTCCATGCATTTCATGCCAGTACAGCTGCCAGTCTGCTTCCTGGTTTTAGTGGTTGAACAGTGACCCCACAACTGCACCTTGGAGGGACTTATTGTGACCTATGAACATGGACACCCAGAGCCAATGGTCACATGCAGCAGGTGTACTGTATGTAGCAGTACATTTGTATGTAAATAGGCACAACTATGGGTAAATTCACACCACGTTAAATTATTTTTCTAATGACTAACTTTATTTTAAAAAAAATGGAACCCTGGTTTGATCTGTGAAAAGAAAGGGTTAACCCCCACCTTGTGGTATATTCCGCCACTTGTACAAGTGAATCCTGCTCTTCACCTGCCCCAGGAGCCAACTGTAATCCCCCACCCCCATTTCGGGGGAGTAAAAGACTTCAGAATGTCATCTGTTTAGATAAGGATTAAGACTTTTTTCTTTTAACTTGTGAAGAAGAGACCTTGCCTTTGATGTTATTGGGAAGCGTCATTAAAATGTCATTTAGCTTCCCCTTTGTAGCTAATTTTATTTTTTTTTATCACAAAAAAACTTTTCTTTTACATCAGTGGATGAAGCAGCATCACCCTGAACAAAAATATACTTTGATTTCCATTGTACTCCTCGGCTCCACGCTAAGCTGGAATATTGGCTCTGCGCAGATGTGGGAAAGAACAGAGAAGGCGGGGATCATAATATTGCTTAGTGTATAAATATGTTTGCCTCTTTCTATTGATTAAATAGGCAATTAATGGCACTAAAACACAGGCAAATCATATGTACTTATATTTAATCATAGTTGCATCACAGACAAATTATTGATGCTGGAATCTCTACTGGGCAAGAAGTCTTTCTGGGTTGCCCAGATATTTGACCATTTGATTTATTGTGTTCCAAGCTGGGGCAACTTCCTAGGGAAGAATATGGCATAGCACAATAGCACACCATATAATCAACTCTTCATTGTGTAGACACTATGGCAGCACCAGTATTGGCAGATATTGGGACTGCAGCTGTGGGATAGCCAGTATAGTAGGGAGAGATGGTGTCTATAGTAGCAGTGGGGATGATAGTCTATCTATTGGAAGGGACTGTAACTGTGGGATAGCAAGTATAGTAGGAAAGGATGGTATCTACTGTATAGTAGCAGTGGGATAATAGTGTCTGGGAAGGGACTGTGGCTGTGGGATAGCAGGTATAGTAGGAAGTTATGGTGCCCATAGTAGCAGTAAAATAATAGTATCTGGGTAGGGACTGTGGCTGTGGGATAGCAGGTATAGTAGGGAGAGAGATGGTGCCTATAAAAGCAGTGGGATATAGTCTCTGGGAAGGGACTGTGGCTGTGGGATAGCAGGTAAAGTAGGGAGAAATGGTGCCTATAGTAGCAGTGAGATAATAGTCTCTAGGAAGGGACTGTGGCTGTGGGATAGCAGGTATAGTATAGAGTTATGATGCCTGTAGTAGCAGTAAGATATATTAACTGGGTAGGAACCGTGGCTGTGGGATAACAGACATAGTAGGGAGAGATGGTGCCTATAGTAGCAGTGGGGATAATAGTCTCTGTGAATGGTCTGTGGCTGTGGGATAGCAGGTATAGTAGGGAGAGATGGTGTCTATAGTAGCAGTGGGGATAATAGTATCTTGGAAGGGACTGGAACTGTGGGATAGCAGGTATAGTAGGGAGAGATTGTGCCTATAGTAGTAGTGGAGATAACAGTGGAAGGGACTGTGGCTGTGGGATAGCAGGTAAACTAGGGAGAGATGGCGCCTATAATATCAGTAGGATAGTAGCCTCTGGGAATGGGCTGGGGCTGTGGGAAAGCAGGTATAGTAGGTAGAGATGGTGCCTATAGTAGCAGTTAGGGCTGCCACCCGGCTGGTATTTTACCAGCATGGCCTGTAAAACACCTGCCAAGGCTGGGGCCGATATTACAAATTTGTAATACCTTTAAAAAACAGCCCTTTTTTTAGCAGGTATAGTAGGAAGTTATGGTGCCTATAGTAGCAGTAAGATAATAGTATCTGGGTAGGGACTGTGGCTATGGGATAGCAGGTATAGTAGAGAGAGATTGTGTTTATAGTAGCAGTGAGGATAATAGTCTCATGAAAGGGACTGTGGCTGTGGATAGCAGGTATAGCAGGGAGAGATGGTGCCTATCAGGTCTGGACTGAAAATTAAAATAGGTCCTGGCCAGAATGTGTATATTGTACTGGGACTTTTATACTACACGTGGAACCATAACTGTTTTATTAATTGTTGTTATAAAATGCAAAATAAAAACCTTTTTAAAAAAAAGGTCCTGGCATTTCAGAGGCCCAAACAGCCCCCACCAGCCTAAAAAGTGAGTGTCTATGGCATCTTACAGCAGCCCCTCTGGCATTTGCCAGAACCCACAGATTGCCAGTCCGGGCCTGGTGCCTATAGTACAACCATGCATTATGGGTAGCTAAGAGACAAAGGGTTACAGGTGAAACATGGCTTTTACCAAGAAATTTGACATCCCAGGACAGGACTCTGGACACAAACAGAGCAATGTGGGTTTTGGCATGTCTGTGCCAACAATTAGACAATAAGTAACTGCACCGACCCCAATTGAAGGCAACCTTAAATCACTCGCTTCGCAGGTAAGGAGTTAATTGCAATCCATGCAACGTTGCCACATTCCTTGGGTAAGTTCCAGGATAAGAGCTCAAGGTCACAGAGAAACTGCATATCCTAAATGCTACAATGTCAAAGGCTGGGGAATTTTAGCTCAAATACCTGGTTATTTAAAGTCAAATTTGCCCCAGAATGACAGGGCCCTTGATTAAAGTGCACAGACGCAACATATTATATTACCCCTCACCTGCATCCCAAACCAACTTTCCATTGGAAATCATTGTTACATTGTACCTCTGTTGCACTAACACACTCATTGCCAGTGAGAGCAGTTTACAAGATCACTAATGTCTTTACAGAAAGAGATCTGAGAAGTTTCATATGTATTCAACTGGGGTGAATTTTACTGCGAGACCCTTACCCTTGAGGGTATAGATTGGGAGCATGGGAGGAAATGTAGGGAAATATTGCTCAAATACAAAAACCTTGGCAGGCTGCAGCTCAGATACACAGATTGCAAGGATTACCCATATCAGGAGGGATTCTAACCTGCCCCCCCCACAGAGAGGGGCTTTGTAGAAACCTAGTGCTGCATGGCTACAAGATCTGCTGGCTTTGATTTGCCCAGAAAGAGCTTTCTCTGATTTCAACCTGACCCTGTAACAACCTTCCCATTTGGCTGCACACACAGCTCAGCATTGTAGCCGGCACAATAGGAAGCACAGGGGGACACGGCTCCAATTAATAACTGTGCAGCTCACAGGTAGCACCCCCCCCAAATAAAAGAAACCAATCAAAGGCAAAGTGTTTATTCTTTTCTTTCTGTTAATTAAAGGGTAGGAGCAAATTAAATTGCTTGCTTGAGCAGGGTACCGACCGAGAAGGGAAGGTGAGTGGTACATGCAGAATGAGGAACCACAGATGTACCCTGCCCTGAAAGAGTGGAAGGTAATTGGTACATAGAGAACAAGAAACCACAGATGGATCCTGCCCAGACCGAAGGGATGGTGAGAGGCATATATAGGATTGCCACCTTTTGCAGAAAAAATACTGGCCTTTCTTTACATATATCTTTTTTCCACTATTAATAACATTGGGACTAACCATAATTTTTACTGGCCAGGCCGGTAAAATGCTGGCCAGGTGGCAACCCTAGGTACACACAGAACGAGGAACCACAGATGGATCCTGCCCAGACAAAGACGAGGGCGAGTCGTACATACAGAATGAGTAATAACAGATGGACCCTGTCCAGACAGAGAGGAAGGTGAGCGATACATACAGAATGAGGAACCACAGATGGATCCTGCCCAGGTTGAAGGGAAGGTGAGCGGTACATACAGAATGGGGAACCACAGACGGTTCTTGCCCAGACAGAGAGGAAGGTGAGTGGTACATACAGAATTAAGAACCACAGATGGACTCTGCCCAGACAGAAGGAAAGGCGAGTGGCACATACAGAGTGGCTATGTTTTAAGATCTATGAGTGTAGTTAAATTGTACTAAACTGTATATAGAAGCTATACAGAGGAATGTGTGTATGTGGGCATGAAGCCATTGGCATGACAGGATCCCACTGACTCCTTTACCATTTGTGTCCGGGGTAAATAGGTTAATTGCAGCTACTGAGTCATAACACAGATCCCCTTAACTAATTTGCCCATTTAGAGCTGATGCAGATGTCCAGCCTCATATGAAGGGTGTTGGATTATAAAGCCCCCATAACTCTTGGATGCAGCTGACTTTATTGAAGGCATCAAAGCCACACAATTGTTCCGCCAGATAAAAGACTTTCTTGCCCGGCACTGCTGCAGCCTTCCTGCACCTTCTGGAAGACGCACTAAATGATGTTTTTGTTTACATTTTAGCGTGATTTTTCTCTATATAAATGAGCTGCGACACAGTGGGCCCCATCTGCTATTGGGATCAAACATGCCCCTGCCAATAGGGAGGACAAACTAAACATGTTTTGACAGTCATTTCGGCTTTAGAGGGGGGACAAAGCCCCACAACCTGACAATACGTTCTTTATGATCCTGCGAGGCACTCAGAGTAAATTGAGGGTGTAGGGAAGAGCTGTCAGGGTATTGTGGCAGGACAAAGGGGAGGCTAAACGATTCCGCTGTTCTCCTTCCATGTCATTCATTGCACTTCCACTTACTCGCCGCACAAGCAGCAGCAGGAATATTACAGTCATTTACACGTGGCTCCTTGGCAAACGGCTGCCCAAGAGAGGGACAAATTAATCTTCCTGATGCTCTTAGATACTAGCCCATCCATCTCACTAACGCTCAGAGTCAAATGAATAGCTCGTTAGGCTGATGCAGCTCTCACAGCTGCTTCTGGAACCTCTTGGAACGCAGAGCTGTCAATCACTGCTCCCATCCAAGAGGAAACTGTAATAGCTTTGTGTTGCTATGTTTCTGTATTTTACAAGTGTAGTGCTTCTGTTTCCTCTGCCTCAGCTAAGCCTCCTTATCTATTTTAATTTCAGAGTTACATGAGCCACAGGTATCACCATGAAGCAGTGTAGTAAGTGGTGATAAATGTTTCAGGTAAAAGATTTATTCCTTTCATGTCAGACACTGAATCTGATCCTTATTTTATCAGTATGTATGTATAGAATCCCTACCATAAAGCAAGACGGGCTGTAGTTGGGAAAGGACACAGAAAGAATCATTATACCAACACAACTACAGGTGCTACTGCCTACTGAACCATTATTGTTACAACTGCTACAGCCCACAGTAGATGTTCTGAATTATTATAACACTGCTGCTATATGTGTTGCTGTGCTATGATCCCTACTGTTACTAAAGGCGCTGCTGTGCTATTATCCTTATTGCTACTATAGGTGCTACTGTGCTAATATTCACTGCTACTATAGACACTGCAGTGATATAATGCCACTGCTGTGCAATTTTCCTACTGCTACTTTAGGTGCTGCTGTGCTATTGTCCCCACTGTTACTATAGCCACTACTGTGCTATTATCCTATTGTTACTATAAGTACTGCTGTGCTATTATCCCACTGCGACTATAGGGGTTGCTGTGCTGTTGTCTCCACTGTTACAAAAAGTGATGCTTTGTTACTATACCCATTGTTACTACAGGTGCTGCTGTGCTATTATCCCCACTAGTATAGGTGCTGCTGTGCTGTTATCCTACTGTTACTATAGGTGCTGCTGTACTATTATTCCACTGCTACCATAGCACTAATACTATAGGCACTGTTTTGCTATTATCCCAGTGCTATTATGGACACTGCTGTCCTATTATCCCACTGTTACAGGTACTGCTGTGCTTTTATCCTCACTGCTACTATGGGTGTTGCTGTGCAATTATCCCCACTGCTAATATAGGTGCTGCCAGTAGCATAACTAGAGGGGGGCGGGCCCTGGTGCTTGACTCGCAGCCGGGTCCCGTCCCCTCCGTACGGCCGCATTTTCTGTGGTGCACGGGCTGCCGGGGGGGCGGGCCCCGGCCGGCTCGCACCCCCTGCTCCCCCGGTAGTTCCGCCACTGGGTGCTGCTGTGCTGTTATCTTACTGTTACTATAGGGGCAACTGTGCTATTATCCCACTGCTACTTTAAGTGCTGCTATACTTTTATTCCACTGCTACTATAAGTGCTGCTCTACTATTATTCCACTGCTAATATAGGTGCCACTGTACTATTATATCACTAACACTATAGTTTCTGCTTTGCGGTTATCCTGGTGCTACTATAGGCACTGCTATTATGCCACCATAGGTGATGCCATGCTATTATCATCACTGCTATCATCTGACCAGTCTGTGAAGCTGGGGGCCCAGGAGAAATGCTCTTTCTGCCCTCCCCTTACATCGTTCCAGTGAATTGCATGTAGGACTCTCTATTCATCATTTCTCATGAACAGGTTAATCCGCATTTGGCACAGCCTAAATTCTTGCATATATCAAGAAGAGGCTCATTAAAATGTCCTGCCTTAATCACCGTGCCAGTGAAAGCCAGCCTTCATAAAAGGGATTGAAAAAAGATGTCCTTTAGGCTCCAGGGCTATTGTTACACCGACCCAAGACCTATTTTAAGGCTTCATTTGCTCCAGCCGATTCCCCGTAGGCTACTCTCCTTCCTCTCCTTCTATCTGAGAATTGCACAGCTCAGAATGTCCAGACAATGGTACTGGACTGAATGCATTTTTGGGTATTGTCTCCTAAAGAGTAAAAAACCACAGAGAGCATTTAAATAAACACACAGAGGCTTCTTTGCTCTCTGCACTGAATAGGAATTTAGCCACACAGCCCACAAAGGGGAAGACTCCCTCTGACATCAGCCTGCAAGTTGGCAAGAAAGGAATATTGTTACTAAATGGCAACATTTTTGAATCATCCATTGAACAATCAATGTAATAAATAAATTAGTAAACTTTGGGGCAGAATTAACAAGTGTGAGTAGGTGTAACTTTCCCTTTGAGTTGGTGTTTGTGTCATGATTGTGAAACTACCAGTTGGTAATTAGAGTAAATAACTCTATTCAGGAGAGAATTATTCTGCAACCTCACATTGGGCCTATATTCCAGGTTATATCCCTGATATTGAATAACAGAAACATTAGGAGAGTAAATCCTACTCCATCGATTTCATAGTAAAGGTCTGCTCCTCTCAGCCTCAGCATGCTGGGACGTGATTGGTTCAAATTGATATATTACCACTACAAAATATAGGAAAGTATAGAGATAAAGAAGTTTAAACATGTCAATGGTTCATCCATAGTCAAATCCATTGTCATTTTGATAAGCCCTCACTGATAATAAACCCTCATTGATAAAGGAGGAGCTGATCTGGATAAATATTTTTAGCGTCTCCAAAGCAGACTTAAAAAGTACATGGACATATTGGGGCAGATTTATCAAAAATCGAATTTTAGTTTTTTCACGAATTGAGGAAAAACACATTGAAAAAACACGAGTATCTGGCATGGTTGTATAGAAGTCAAAGGCAATGTTTATTGATTTATTTATTTTCGCAGTTTAGTAAAACATTCACGATTTTCAGCCACATTGAAAATGAATGCGACAATGAGATTCTCACTGGAATGCGACATGCAGGAATATTTTGTCACATTTTTTTCTTTAATAAGCTAGTCTTTGAGAAAAAATCGCACGAGTTTTGTCTGCATTTTTTTCCCTCGTCCGCAGTTTTTTTCCATGAAAATAAATCTGCCCCCTAGTGTTCCTGGTACTTGAATCCATCTGCATTGTGGGTGATGTGCCTTGTGGGTTGGGTTATTATAGATTATTATAGGCATTGAGTCCATGTGGTCATCAAAGATTTATTTCCGTGGCACCTGTAGGGCGACAATGTGACAGAGAGAAAGGTAAAAGAAACCAGTACAGTACAAAGAAAAATGAATTTCCCGGGGGCCCCACACTCTCTCATGAAGTCACGTCCCCAGGATATCAGAGGGAACAGCTATTATCAATGTGAGAAAATACAGACTTGCATCAACACTTCTCCTGGCCAGACTGGGGGGGTGAGGGAAAGTTACCAAAAAACCACCGAGAGGCAGACAAAACATTCTGTAACCTGACATCTTGTTACTTTCCCTAAAGCTTCCCCAAGGTTACAGATACACGGAATCTCTGCTCCACGGGGCATTCTCTCATGTGCCTGGTTGGTTTCTGAATACAGGGAGGCCGCCCTCTCCCCTCACAACATTTGAGGTCATGGAGCTCATTTACTGAGTGGTAAGTAGGGTTGCCACCTTTTCTTAAAAAAAAATACTGGCCTTCATATATATTTATCTTTTTTCCCTATTAATAACATTAGAACCATAATTTTTACCGGCCAGGTGGCAACCCTAGTGGTAAGTGCAAGAAAAGGCCCTTTACTTACGGATAAATGTATGGCCAAACTCATTTAGAATCCTAAAACTCTTGGCAGGTGGGTCTCCTGTCTCAGTCGCTGCAAATGTCTTTGTTTTCATTATTTTTGGCTCTTGCTGCCTTGTCAAGAATGTTCAAGGTAGGGATCAAGCAGGAGCAGCCATAGCTGGTCATGCAAATCTGTACAAAGTTCTGGGAGGATTGCATGTTGGTAGGTGGGTAACTATCATGTTAGAGAAAGATTTTATATTGAAATTTACATCAGTTCCTGTAATTACGAGCAATACATTAACTCCAATTATACCCCATGACTGCAGGCAGGCCTGAGCTGGGATTCAAAATATTCCCTGGAATTTGAAGTACACAACAGCCCCCACAGGCCCAATAAATAGTACTGTCTATGGCAGGAATCCCCAACCTTTTGAACCTGTAAGCAACATTCAGAAGTAAAAGGAGTTGGGGAGCAACACTAGAATAAAAAATGTTCTTGGGGTGCCAAAAAAGTGGTGCAATTGGCCATTTGGTAGCCCCTATGTGGATTGTCAACCTACATTGAGGCTCTGTTTGGCAGTGTACCTGGTTTTTATACCAAAACTTGCCTCCAAGCCTGTAATTCAAAAATTAAGCTCCTGCTTTGAGGCCACTGGGAGCAACATGCAAGGGGTTGGAGAGCAAAATGTTGTTCACAAGCTACTGGTTGGGAATCACTGGTCTATGGGGTATATTTATCAAAAAGTGAAGTTAGAGATCCCCATGGTCCGCTAGAGTGAAATACTGCCTCTCTCCATTCATTTCTATCGGATTTTTAAAGGCGTATTCAGAGCCGGGCCATGCTGGGCAGGCGCCCTAGGCAGGCCCGGCAGTCGCAGCGCCTATTTAGTGTGCGCGCATGCGTGAATTCGCGCTCGCGTGTGCATGCGGAAACTAGCACTCGCGTGCGCATGCGTGAATTTGCGCATGCGCAGAAGCGCATAAAGCGTGAACAGTACGTAGAGTCGGCCAGAGAAGGGAACCGGACTGGGGGTAGGCGACAGAGGAGGTACGTGCCTGGCGCCCTCCCAGCTTTGCGCCTTAGGCACGTGCCTACTCTGCCTACCCCTAGTTCCGGCCCTGGGCGTATTTATTAAAGGGTGAACTTTCACTTTCACCCTTTGATAAATGCGCCTTTAAAAAGTCCAAATAAATAAATGGAGAGAGGCGGTATTTCACTCTAGCGGACTGTGGCGATCTCTAATTTCACTCATTGATAAATATACCCCTATGTCTTACATCAGTCCCTTTGGCTACAAATTGTCAATCCCAGCCTGGGTCTGAGATGTTAAATGGTCAATAGTACCCGTTGATATTTAAAGGGGTTGTTCACCTTTCAATGAACTTTTAGTATCATGTAGAGAATGATATTCTGAGACAATCTGCAATTGGTTTTCATTTTTTTGTGGTTTTTAAGTTATGTAGCGTTTTATTCAGCAGCTTTATTTGCAGTTTCAGCAGTATGGTTGCTAAGGTCCAAATTACCCTAGCAATCATGCATTGATTTGAATAAGAGACTGGAATATGAAAAGGAGAGGAATGAATAGAAGGATCAGTAACACAAAGTATCAATAAAAATACATTTGTAGCCTTACAGAGCATTTGTAAAGATTCAGAAGACGAAGGCAAGTAATTAAAAAAACTATAAAAAAAAAAGAAATAATGAAGACAATTTGAAAAGTTGCTTAGAATTAGCCACTCTATAACATACTAAAAGTTAACCAGCCCTTAAACCAGTCCTGCTGTTGGCAGTTGACCAGTCCTAATCTGCTGATATTTGCTGGAAACAGTTGGTTATAGCAGGGATTTCTCCCTAAACCCAACACTTTCACCAGGTACAACCAACTCCCCACAAACTTAGTATTGCTCCCTAAACCCAACAATTTCCTCCTGGTACAAAAAACTGATCCTGCTTTCCAAACTGTTGCCTAAACCCAACACTTTCCAAGGTAGAATGAACTGACCCCTCTCTTAGTACTGTTCAATTTACCCAGCATTATGCATTGTTGGTTTTTATATTACAGTGAATTATTGCATCTTCCCCAGGAAAAAAGGAAGGAAAACATGTCATGGGAACAAAAAATTCCAAAATGCTCAAAAGGTTAATAGTGCTGTTCCAGCAGAATTCTGCACTGAATTCAAAAGAGCAAACACATTTTTTTATATTTAATTTTGAAATCTAACATGGGGCTAGATATATTGTCAGTTTCCCAGCTGCCCCCAATCATGTGACTTGTACTCTAATAAACTTCAGTTACTCTTTACTGCTGTATTGCAAGTTGGGGTGATATCACCCCCTCCCCCCCCAGCAGTCCCACAACAGAACAATGGGAAGGTAAACAGATAGCAGCTCCCTAACACAAGATGACAGCTCCTTGGTAGATCTAAGAACAGCACTCAATAGTAAAATCCAGGTCCCACTTTGTCACATTCAGTTACATTGAGTCAGAGAAAAAACAGCCAGAAAGCAGTTCCATCCTAAAGTGCTGGCTCTTTTAAACTGCAGATAAGACAGAGAAAGATATGAAAGCAGATGCTGAACTGATTCCTCAAATCCCAAGTGGAACCTGGACACTGTTTCTAGGAACCTGTTAGTGATCCAAATCCTGGCCGTCTGGCTGTGCTTCTTTGTATAGACATTCTTAGGCAGCTGGATGTGCTGAGGCAGGGGACCACTGGCAGGCAGCATGAGGGCTTTGGTGCATGTGCTGCACATGTGTTGTGGAGAGGCAATCACTTTGCATATTATACTTTTAGTCCCATGTGTTATACAGAGACTGGGACCTTTGATGTGAAATCCACCTCTTCTATTTCCTTTTGAATAAATACATACATTTAACTAAGAATAAAAAAAAATGCTCCGTGATTAGTGATGGGCGAATTTCCTGCGAAATTCTCGAAACGGCGAAAAATTTGCAAAACTGCACCTGCGTCTCGTTTTTGATGCCGGCGCCCGTTTTTGACACCGGCGGCCGCTTTTTTGATGCTGGCGGACATTTTTTGATGCCGGCAAATTTTTTTCGGGCGAATTTTCGCAGGTGTTTTGCGAATTTATTCGCTGGCGACGAATTGCGCAAATTTGCCGCAAATTAGCGCCTGCCGAATAAATTCGCCCATCACTTTCCGTGATGAACACAGAGCAACGTGGAACAATCCCAGAACCATTTTCTCCCACTGGGCTGGAGAAATAAGGTCTAGTAATCTCACATGAAATATGAATATTTTGGATGTAGCAAAGCACTAATGCTGCCAGTTGGTCCATAAAATACAGAACCATTCTTTTTATTTTCTTTCTGACCAATTGTCCCTGAAATTGCCTCAGTCTGACCCATTCCAGTGCCATGTGCTAGCTCAGCTGCCTGGTTCTGTGCAATTTCGTCGACAACCTTTGTACAAATCTGCTAATTACTTGTTCAAGCAGAATGATTCGAAAATGTGGAGTCTCTGGGATATAAAGCTGGGGGCCCAAGTCTAGGAAAAAAATGATTTTAGAAGAATTACAGGACATGTCATTTTAACAGTCTATAGTAAATGTCTAGCAGGAATAGAAAGTCAGTTCCCTCTAAGGGCCCCTGCATATCTACATATTGAGAAGAACCCAAAGTCCCTCTCCACCTTATTCTCAACCTTTTCTTTGTCTCCATTGTACCCCTGATTTACCGTCTTACCTTATTTGGTATAACCTCCACCCACCCCGAGTTCTCTCTACATTTAACCTGCTAAATCCACTTGTCAGGGAACTGGGAGTTCCCTCTGGGGAGGTTGTCTGGATCTAGGAGGAAGCCCCTCAGGAGGGATCAGGATCGTGGTATCCAGGGAATAAGCAGAAGGGGTAATAGAGTTCAGGCAACAGGTCAAAAGGCAGGCAGAATACAAACAGAGTCCAAAGTCCAGGCAGGGGGTCAACAACAAGAGATCAAACAAGAATATCCACAGGGATAACAGGAATAGCAACAGGGAACCCAGGAATCTACTCAGGAACAAGATCCTATTTTCGGGCGCCATCTTGGCGCCTCAGGCGTCCTTTTAAAGGGGATTTTTGGCGCCCTTGCGTCGGCGTCAGCACGTCTGCGACCGACGCGCTGCGCGTGCGTCCGTCGCGCCGTTGTGATGTCTTCGCGCCTGCGCACTTGCGCGCAGGCGTCTCTGCGCCGGCGCCGCTACCCACGTGGCGGCCATGGGCGCCGCCATTTTGGGAGCGGCGTCGGAAGAGGTAGTTGCGCCGCCCGGAGCTCCTGGTCCTGCTCCGGGCGGCGATCGTGACACCACTAAACTCTCAGTCCATCTCTTTGCCTTTGTGATGTTGTTTCCTTCCTCCCATTCAGTAAATTCCTCCTTATTTCTTTATTCCATCCTAGTTATACATCATAATTTTACTAATTCCAGGTGAGGATTCCATATATTCCCATCTTTCCCCATATTTGGATACCTCTGTGTATTTATGAATTTCCCCATTCCTTCTGTTTCCTGATTTCCCTCACTCATTCCTTTCTCCTCATCATCTTTTTACCCAATTTCCATTCCTATTTTCCCATCCCACCAACTGTTCTTAGAGACTCCCCTTATACTTTTCTTTCAATATCTTCCCCAATTGCAAAGCCTTATACTGAATGTTCTACCTGCCTCCCACCTCTCCACCCACATAACCACCTTTCATTCTACTCATTCTTCACTCCATTCCTTTTGATGATCCCATGTTGTGTGTCTTAAAGGGGTTGTTCATATTTTAATTGATCTTTGGTATCATTTAGAGAGTGATATTTTAGACAATTTTTTATTATTTGTGCTTTTTTTTGAGTTTATCAGCTTTTTATTCAGCAGCTCTGCAATTAGTAGTTTCAGCAAACTGTTTGCTATGATCCACATTACATTAGCAACCATGCACTGGTTTGAATTAGAGACTGGATTATGAATAGGAGAGGGTCCAAATAGAAAGATAAGTAATACAAATTAACAATAATTATAGCCTTACAGAGCATTTGCTTTTTATATGGCGTCAGTTGCCCCCATTTGACAGCAGAGATAGAAGCCAAACAATTCAAAAACAATAAAAAAATAAAAAATGAGGGCCAATTGAAAAGTTGCTTAGAATTAGCCATTCTATACCATACTAAAAGTTAACGTAATGTTGAACCACCCCTTTAAATCCCCTCTATTCAGAGACGTCCCTTCCTAATTATCCCTCTGTTGCTCATCATACCCTTCCCTAAACACTCAAGGTCCAACATTTGGCCTAATCCCCTTTAGTCCATGACAAGCTTACACATATTAGAAAATTTTGCTCACCCTAACTGGCCTTCACGCTACCCCTCAAACTATTGCTTAGGAGCCCCTTTGGTGGCTAGCTTGATAGTTTGGAACCATCTGTACTAGGAACACCCAGAACACCAAATGTCACCTCATTTGCCGTCAGACTACCCTACATTTAATGTTCAGGGCCCCCAACCAATGTTTAGAACCCCCTTGGGCCGGCCAGTCAAACAGACTGGGAATTACTGTTCTTCTTGGAACATCCAAAACCCCAAATCCCAGCCTCAATGGCCTTAAGACTTCCCCCACTCATTGCTTAGGACTGCCAAGGGTGGGCAGCTCTGCAGTTTGGGAACCACTGTTCTAGGAACATCCAGAACTATAAATCTGATCATCACTGTCCTTCAGGCTACCCCCATAATTACTAAGGACCCCCCATTTTTCTAGAAACATCATCAACCCCAAATCGCACCCACTTAAGTCTCCAGACTACCCCATCTATTGTTCATGATCTGACTGGCAGCCCCAAAGATTAGGAATCATTGTTCTTGGAACATCCAGAACCCATTGCATGGGGCTCTGTGGGATGGCCAGCTTTACACTTTGGGAACTCCTGTTCTTGTAGCATCCAGAACACCAAATCTCACCCTCATTAGCCTTTAGACTATCCCCCTTCCATTGCTTGGGTCCCCCTGGGTGGACAGGTCCACAGTTTGGGAACCTGCTTTACTGTAAAAGAGTAAAGATAAGAAAATATTCAAAGTACCAGTGAAGCAATCTTTAATGATATTTTATTACCTCCCATGAATAATGTCATTGTGAAACACAACACAGCAGCTCCATTCGCTTGTGTAATTGTAAAAATAAATGACAAAAAAAAAGAAAGGAGTGCCAGATTTTCACACTAATCCCCCATGTATTTTCCCATTGAGTCTTGAAAGGAGTTAGTGTTTGATGATAACCACAGAGCAGAGCCGGAGGAATCTAAACCACACACAATGGCTGGATATGAGTTATATTTGCAGAACAAGAACAGTAATTGAATATTTAAAGGCACAGGTCGGTCTGGGGCAGAGCAGGCACATTCCTTTAAGCTTTCTGCTGTCAGGGGCTCAATGAAAAGTATCAGGACAATAATAAAGGTGCGCTGTTTATTCGCCAATATAAAGGCTTAACGCTTCTGGCTTCCAGTAATCCCCCGTCCTACAGTTTCCCTGTTGTTACCCCCGGCTCCAATAACGGAACCTCACGTCTTCCTGCCAGGTCCCTATTGGCAGTTTATTGCTCTGGCTGTTTTTACAAGGTGTGAAGTCTCTTTCAAAGGCGAAGTTTATCACACCTTTTGGCTTTAATTTAGGGGAGGCCAGTTATTCCATGGGCTGCGCTGCTGCTTGACGTCTCTGCCCGCAGGGAAACATATGTATTTGTGTTTATTCTCTATGAGAAGATTGTATTTAATCTCTGCAATGGCAGCGGCAGGTAGCAGGGGCCTCACTCTGTGTAGCAAGGAGCCATGCTTTAAGTAGTGTTAATATACAGTATTGCTGTTTCACTATGCTAAAAAAATTGCAAAACTGCTGAAAAATTGGCCAAAACTGCACAAAAAGACTATGTGCATCATTTTGATGTAACTTTTTTATAGCAAAATATATGAGTCTATGGACAACTGTTTTTCTCACTCCAGTTGCATTAAAGTCAGTGGGTGTTTTTTTCTCAAGTTTTTTCTCACTCCAAATGCATTGAAGTCAATGGGTGTTTTGTCAGTTTCGCGAAAAATCTGCTGATGGCAAAATGCAGAATTTTGCTGCAAATCCATTTCTCGTATTTCATAGGCTCTTGACCAAATAAATTTATTCCCCCTCTTGCCTCATTATTGGTGATCAAAATCACCTCACTCTCCCCAACTCTTCTCTTCTATATTTCTTATAGCCTCCCCTTTTGTGTCTCTATTCCCTTCCCTTCTCCTCTCTCCTTCTGTCTCTTATCCCCTCTCCTTTTCATTTCTATTTTCCCTGAATTGTGTGGTCTTGCTCTCCCCATCCTCCCTCTTCTCTCCTCTTCTATATTTTTCATCTCCTCTCAATTATCTCTCTACTCGCTAACCTCATTCCTCTTTTCCTCTCTCCTTCTGCCTCTCATCCCCTCTCCTTTCCATTTCTATTCTACTCTACTTTTTGACCTTACTCTCCCCATTCTTCTCTTTCATTTCTATTTTTTCACATCCTCCCCATTTGTCTCTCCTTCCTAACCACTTTCCCTTCCCTCTTTCTGTCTTTCATCCCCTCTCCTTTCCATTTATATCCTCCCCAACTGTTTGGCCTTACTCTCCCTAGCCCTCCTTTTCGCTCCCCTTCTATATTTCTCATCTACTCCCCATTTGTCTCTCTACTCCCAAACCCCCTTTCCCTTCTCCTCTCTCTTTCTGTCTCTCATCCCCTCTCCTTTCCATCTCTATCCTCCCCCAACTGTTTGGCCTTGCTGTCCCCCATTTATCCCCCTTCGTTTTCTCTCTCAATTTTTCTTGTCTCCCCTTCACTGTTTCTCTCTCACGTACCTGCATATATATTTAAGGAGCACAACAGACAAGAGGTGGTTTATGTGGGTACTAATGTACACAGTTCATAAGGTACCCCTTAAGTATAGGGTATAAAATATACCTTGACATCTCTGAGGTATTTCCAAGTGCAGGGATTGATACATTGTATTAGTGGGATGTTTCATTCAGGATGCGGATCCCATTCAATAGAGATATTTAATGCTGGATATCAGATCTGCATTTTAAATGTCCCTGTTTATGAACAAATATGAAGTAGCTTGAGGGCATGGGACACAGATCTTTTATGTCCATAAACACCTTTCATTTCGGCACAAGGCGCAGAGGCGGAGTATTCTAGAAACTCCAAGAGCTATTAAGGCAACCACTTGCACAGGGCCAAAGGAAATGTTTCTAACTGTCAGTCATGAGAAGATTAACAGCTTCATCTGTTGATATTGACTCTGTGTTGCCTGGAAACGTGTTTAGCATCAGAGAACCGGGCTACACAGGGACACCAGGAGGCATAGCCAATCAACACAGAAGCTGAACAAGCCAGGACTTGATCAATCCATTCTGGACACACACAAGCTGGGCTACCAATGACCACAGGCTGCTCCAGCAGAGCTTACATTCTCTATTCCCTAACATACACTTATCCACACAGTTGGGGTTATTTCATTTAAAGTCAGTTAACTTGTCAGCAGTTTTTGGGCTGAAAGAGGAAAGTGAAACCCTCTCAAACAGACTCCATTCACAGGGGTACAGCAATATCAGCAGCAGCCTCTAGTTCAGTAGTATCTACTGCCTGTCTCCTAATGGAAGTGCAATTATTTATGGCGGGACTTGAGGTCTGGGTAAACAACAGTACATTGGCTGGAACTGAATTTGAGACCTACACTGTAGCCACCATACTGCCTGTGCACATATAATGAGGGGCAATGAGTGTTCCTGAGGCTACACTGTGTGTATCCATTGCTCTCAGTCTAACATGAATTATAAAGGTACAACTTTTAAATTGTGAGCAGTTTCTAGCTACTTATCATCCTCATTATTACTCTGTACAATGAATCTGCTTTTTGTTTTTTCTGTGGATTATTTTGTGCCCCCATGTAGAAGAGGAACGTATGTTGCAATGACGGGGAGAGATAGAGAACCCCCGGAATGTCTCCCTCCCAGGCCCTTGGGAAAGTAAGAAAGTGCCGGTCCCCTGTGAGAGGGAAAAGGAAACAATAGGATCATCAGTGATACAATGTCACAAATGTCTTTATCAAATCTTTTTTTCATTATTTTTACACAGTTTCCCAACATTAGAAGTGAATTAAGCTGAGCGAATACAACCCAGAACAGGAACATGTATTAACAATTAGGGCCGGGTATGGGGCTACTACTAGGGTTGCCACCTTTTCTGGAAAGAAATACCGGCCTTCCTATATTCTTGCTGTTTTTTTCTGTTAATAACATTAGGATCAAGCATCATTTTTACCGGCCAGGCCGGTAAAATACAAGCCAGATGGCAACCCTGGTTGCTACAAGTGGCACAAACAAAGACCCTTTCGGTCAAGTCAAATATTTTATAGAAGGAACTTTTGTACCCTCTTTATATAGGAGCTTTATGATACAATAAATACATGGCATGTGCTGCACAGAAATCATTGTAGTTTGAATCTGTATGAAAGGCAAGGACATAACAATAAAGACAAATATCCCATTGGTTGGGGAAACAGAACATTATCTGCAAGGTCTGGGAGGAGGTTTGTCTGTACAGTAACATCTCAAGTGGCCCATATATATATATATATCCTCTAGTTTGGATAAGTTGCCAAATCCGTGGATTTTTTACCAAAGGATTGAATCACAATGAAGTACAAGAAGGCCATCGGGGCGAGGACCACATTTACAAGCCAATGGCTCTACACCCTGAAACCTGCCCAATCATTATCTGGCCAACTCGGTTCATCTGCTGCTGTTACTGGTCCATGTTTGGCCACTGTAACTCTTTCACCAAAAAGGACAAGTTAGCTATTCAGCTGATGGATTTCATATCCCCAGTAATATGGGGTGTACTATGGGGTGGGGGCTAGCACCATGGGAAAGAGGTTTCCTTTTAATAGGATTTTAGTTCAAATCAATTTGATTTCCTGTTTTTGTCCACTCACAGAGAGTTCAGCTTTGTTTCTGTATAGATCATGTTAATCATCCCAGGGCTTCCGTGAATTCCAGGGGTGGCTGTTTAATGGAGGGGATGTACAGGATTCGATAGGTTGGTGGGGCTGTGGCTGGAAGAGAAGTAAAAGGGCAGGGGAGGACACACATTGATATTCCAGCCCCAACTACAATTTTGTTTGTTTTCCTTCCCAAATGTATCAGTGTTTCACTGAGCGAGCCCCCCAGCTCCTTCCCAATGAATGTAGCGTCTTTACATGATAGGAATTAGAAACCAAAAGGCTTTTGTTCCTTAACATAAGAAAAAAGGGGGCTGAGGGCTCAAACGTTCAACAAAGATTTGTCCTGATTTGTGCCCAACGTAAAGGAAAAGCATCCCCCCAGGCAAACCCCCCCCCCCAGTGCCTTGACTCCCTTACAGGGAATTGTATGTGCAGCTGATGCCTTGAATGGCTCCTCTCTACACTCGGGTGGATCCTAGCGAGGCCTGAAGAGTTGCCCAGTTCTCTACAGAGTGAGAGGTGGGCTCTTGGCCGGGACACAGTGTACAGTAACAACAACTACAATAAAGACTCCCAAGCTCAATGGAGACACAGTGTTAGATTAAACGCCAGCCAATGCCAGATAATCGCCAATCCTAAATGCTGCTACTATACCTTACACACCTGCACACTTACACCTAACTGTTTGTTTATTTGTACAGTCTGCTAGATATATAAGATATAACAACCACAGAGGAGTTGTTTCCTAGGCCTAGCTAAGATTTTCTTTTTAATGACTGCCTGGGTCTCAGCGGTTGGCAGGGTGGTACAAGTGGTGCAAGCACAAGTGTGCGGCCTCTACTACCTTTGCAAAGGTGGGGGTGTCTTTCCTGATGCTCACGTAACTGTCTCTACTTCCTTTACATAGGGGAGTGTATTTCCTGATACTCACGTGACTGTCTCTACTTCCTTTGCATGGGGGGTGTATTTTCTAATACTCATGTAACTGTCTCTATTTTCCTTATGCTTGGGGGAGTGTATTTCCTGATACTTATGTGACTGTCACTGCTTCCTTTGCTTGGAGGAGTTTATCCCATGATTAGGGTTGACACCTGACACCTGTTTTGAACCAGACAGTCCATTTTTTAACGGTCTATCAAGTTCAAAACCTCTTGCCTAGTTTTTTAAAAACTGGGCATATATTAGCAATGCAAGATGATGTTATAGCCATGCTCCCAACATCACAGATCCCAATCCCAAGGTCACCAGGACCACCCTCAACATCACAATCCCCCTCTATTTGCTTTAGTAATGGGAATGGAAGAACATATTAAGAATTGAATATAAACAATATGTAACAATATAGGAAATGGGCAGAAAACACTAACACCATTACATCTTGTGTAACAGATTAAATGGATTTACAGCTCTACCAACTACTGTTGGATACTAGGGTCCTTACTCCCAGCAACCAGGCAGTTGTTTTGATAGCAAACTAAAGTCACATTTTGCTTTCCCCATATTGCTGGCGGGCCGGGCACTGACATTTGTGTTATGGGAGCCAAGGGAACCGGAGAATGACTTTTATAAAAATAATCTCAAATTTTGGCTTCTTTTCACAAAATATTTGCGTGATCTCATTATTTTGCCCCCGAGGGTGAGTGTGTTATACTCCCTACTGATTTCTCCATCAGCCTCATTTCCAGATCAATACATTTCTGCCACTTTTCACTCAGGGAAGCAATGAAATACCATGTATATAACAGTTATTGCACTAGTGCCAGATATCTGCAACTATAAAGTTGGCTCTTTACTCCATCTTTCACCGTTATGCACACCTTCAAGTTGGAAATATTGGGCTGATTAGATTGTTTGGCCCTTCAGCCAACAATTGGATCATAATTACTGCTATGCCGGTGGACAGATTGAGGACTGACTTCGATCCAATGGGAAAATCAAGCCTGTTTGTTTGACATCCATCTGAATTTCAGAAAGATGATTGCAGTCAGTGGGCCCATTGGAGTGCCCCATACACAAGCAGATAAGCTGCACAATCCGTCTGAAGGGTCCGAATCAGCATCTTAAATATGCCCTGGTATGGTATGGCCACCTTAATTCCGGGTTTCTATTGTTCCCAGCCTGTATAGAGTCAATCCTGTGTATAGGAAGATGCAACTGTAGTGCTCTGCCAAATGGAAATGTTCACTCAAATAAAAGATTGGGCTTTAATGAATGAGCATCCGGCCCAGAGCACAAAAACCTGGCACATTCTGTGTTTTGTGACTCACTCTGGGGTGCTCCGTGCCGCCCTTGTGCTCTGTTAAATCTTCCCCTAAAAGCATATAAATAGTACCCAGAACTCACAGGAAAACATCAACAACAGGATCAGTGGCGACAAAAACAAATTCTTGTATCCAGGGTTTTCTCACAGTTTTGCAGTCTGCGCTGAGCCCTGGCAACCGGAAAGCATGCATAGCTAACGCGCCCGCCTGCCCCCGTGCCATTGTATGTGCCACAGGCTCTGCGAGAGATATCAATTACTGATGCGCTCTGAGTACTGGGGGCAAGCAAAAGACTGACATGGGGGGTGCACTTCCACTTTCTGTCACGCACGTCTTTCCCCCAGCCCCAATCACTGTCACAGTGTAACCCCCATATCATATATGCACATAATGTAACTGTATAATATATAGGCACAGATACACCCCATCTTTGCTCAGACTGTTTATTGTTTAATTTGGGGGTTTATTGAGAAAATGCTCCAAGAAAAAAAACTTTCCAGCTTATTTGGGCTCCAGGCAAGCGCACAGCTTAGCAGAATTCTCCACTGGTTAATAGAAAAATGAATAGGAATCTGCTCTCATGGTTACAAACAAGGAGTAATCATGGAATTAATAAAAATTAAATAGCGCCATTAAGTCACTGGATAATGAATACATCAAGAAGTGCCTATTATTCGCCCATCAGGTGGTGGCACTGTCATGGGGCTTGACAGAATCTGGCAAAATTCCAGTTAACCCGACCCCAGGGGGAGTCACACGGATGAAACTTTGTATCCATCTGTTATTCCCTTTCAGCTAATAAGCATAGGGAGAGGAATGAATGGCACAGTGCTCCGTTCATATCAATAGCACCCGGGGTCCATACGTACTGACAAGCTGGAAGGGAGTAGCTAGAGTGTGGGTAGATTTTTTTCCCAAACCTTGGGATTCCTGCACCCTGGTTAGATATGATCCCATTGTTGGTTTTATCTGTTCTGTGTCATTACTTCCAGGGTAAAAATTGTAGCAAAGAGACTGAAATCATTGCCAGCATTGTATCACTATTCATTGATATAAGTCCTGGTCTGGGAAACCAGTGAAATTATAGGTTCTATTAGTGCTGTGCATGATGGGATGATTTTATTTATTCTGCTTCCAGCCAAATTTAGTCTTTTTGGGGGGAAATTTGTTTTAATTTGCATTAGTACTGTCAAATCTGCAGCCTGTGTAGGCCGGTCAGTAAATCATAGTTCATCACCAGCTGGATAGCTGCAGGTTTGATATTAACAAAGTGATGCTATATTATAATTTGCCACTTGATGGATCATAAGGTCTTATGGTGTAGTGTGCTCCAACCAAATATCATTTAGTGAATTGGGTTGAATGTATGACCCCATACGTGAGCTAAGAGCAGTGGAAGGGGGCCCAGCTTGAAGGCCAGTTAGGGTGAGATTTGGGGTGAGTGCTTATTTGTGCCCTGGGTACCCCTGGAACTATAGCAGAGTGACTGTTACCCCAATGTTTCTATATCTGTAATCTTTGTATGGGCTAAGGGGGCCCAGCCTGATGGCCAGTTATGGTGAGATTTAGGGTGAGTGCTTATTTGTGCCCTGGGTATATATATCATATACTGAATTGGGTTGAATGTGTGACCCCATAAGTGTGCCAAAAGCAGTGGAAGGCCCAGCTTGAAGGCCAGTTAGGGTGAGATTTGTGGTGAGTGTTTATTTGTGCCCTGGGTACCCCTGGAACTATAGCAGGTTGACTGTTACCCGAATGTTTCTATATATCTGTATATCTTGTTATGAGCTAAGGGGGCCCAGTCTGAAGGCCAATTATTGTGATGTTTGGTCTATGTGCTTATTTGTGCTCTGGAGTCCCTTGTATTACAGCAGTGGGAAAGTTACCCCATTGTTTCTATATATATCTGTAATAAACTGCTGTAGAACTATACATAGCCATTGACCCATCTGGAGGTCAGTAAGTTGGATAATGTGGCTCTTGCCCGCACAGCGCAAGGCATTAACCCTGTAGTGTCTGAAGATTATGAGTGTATAATAATGAGAGCTGCTGAGGTGGGCAGTCCACATACACACAGACCCCCATCCCAGAATGACCCTCAGCCACAGAGAACATCTTTGAGGCTGGGATAATCCCATGGATAATATATTGTGTATCTCAGGGGGTTGAGGTCTACTAACGTCAAAATGATCTTCTTACCCATGTGTGCCCTCCCCAGCCTGTGTGGCATTGTGGCATATTCTAACAGGTGAGTAATCTGATTGGTGAAAAGAACTGTCTCAATCCTTCGGGAGATTGTGGACAGATTTTGGTGACAATATCTGTCCGTGATCTCCCTGAGGATTCCGAACCTCAGTGAGGGCAGATTTACAGGCCACAACTCCCACAAGTTTTGGGCTTTCCCTGAGCAGTGGTGCTGCCAGCAGTGATGTGAAGCGCCTATAAAACCAGAAGCCAGAAGCTGGCAGTGTAAGCTCACGGGCAGGGAGAGCAGGTAGCAGAGCTCGACCCGAACCCAGCAGCAACCAATAAGTTATGTGCCAAGGTCGACCTGAACCTGACCGACCCGTGTGTGCCGGGCCAGCACCCACATCACTAGCTGCCAGTGTCTTCATGGTAACAAAAGATTCCTACTGCACTGTGCATGCCGGGCAATACTCCAGAAGAACATGGGAAGTTTGGCTTTTAGGAGTGATGGGTGAAATCATTTTTAACAGGAAAGCTATTCCCCAATAAATACATCTGCTGTGCTTCTGCTAGGTCTTCCATAGCAAATCAGATGAGAGCATTGTGTGCTGCCAGTGCTGTTGAAGATGGATAAAGATACAATGTCCTACTAGCCCCAAACATGACAGTGTGAGACTAATTCAGTAACACAAGGGATCTGCGCTCACTGGCGAGTCCCTGTAACCTTTGCCCAGTCCTGCTGCCCCCTCAGCTGACCCACCCATTAATGTGTCACCACTAATTTCATAGGGCAAGTCACCGGGCACTTATTCAGGCTGTTACAAGCTCTGGTTAAAGGACCCCCAAATGAAGGGGCTTCATGCAACTAGCACCTTATGTCATATTTTTGACGGATACTGTATTGTATATGATGGATTAACATGGATTGGATTTGGATTTTTTGGAGTCTATTGTAATGTCTTACCCAGCCCCTAAGAGGGGTATTTTCCCAGCAAGATTTTAAAGGACCCATGGCTCCTAACAGACAGAGCTGAGCTGAATAGAGATGGTCCCAGACAATGGCCCATCACTTTATGGAGGGCCGAACATTTCCAGACGAGCCACAAAGCCCCCACACTCTGCCAGTGGGTTGTTAGGACCTATATGTGTATAGAGATGCCAGTAAGGTCAATGTATACAATTTTAAAATTCAGAGGATTCCATGAACCCCAAACATGCCAGTAGGATCACTTCACAAAATATATTCCGAATGGAAAGTCTTCATAACAGTCACAATTTTAGTGAAATGTATAATGTGAGAAATCCTGTGATTTTGGCTACTGATATTCAAGAGAGCTGGCCACAGAGGCAGCATGGAGTTAATATTACACTAATTTTGTGACAAGCACATTAAAAGCTGAGGGTTGCAGAAAGAAACAGAAGATCAGAGAGTCACAAGAGTTTACACTGGGAAACCCAGAAAGGGTTCTGTACAACAGATCTGTATGCCTTATAGCATGACTAGTGAATCTCTTACTCCATCCCATGATACACCACCAAATATATGGACACCCAAGGACAGATATGGGCAGCAATTGTGTAGCTCCTATGAGCTATATCCCCACAATGCACGTCTAAATAGAACAAAATAACAGCTGCCACCCATATATATATATATAAATACAAATAAACAGAGAAGGAATATTCTGGGTACATAATAAGCTATATCCTCATACTGTATTGTCTAAGGGACACAATATGGCACCTTCTACCCACATGTATATATACAAATATACAGAGAAGGAATGTTCTGGGCCCAGTAAGAAACTACTATATTTATATCCCTCTTAAAGGAGAAGGAAAGCTACGGAGGCATTTTATTGCCAATAGATTAGCTGCAATAGTGCAAGCTAGAATGCTATATTTATTCTGTAGAATGTTTTACCATACCTGAGTAAAAAGCTCTAGAAACTCTCTGTTTGTTTAGGATAGGAGCTGCAGTATTAATGTGGTGTGACATCACTTCCTGGCTGAGCCTCTCCCTGCTCTGGGCTCAGATTACAGTAGAGAAGGGAGGGGGTGGGGGAAGAGGAGCAAACTGAGCATGCTCTTGCCCAGGGCAATGAGGTTTAAGCTGAAGGCAGGAAGTCTGATACAGAAGTCCATGTGTACACAATAGAAGGAAAGAAATGCAGTGTTTCTTTTGACAGGGGACTCAGAGCAACATTACTTTGGAGGCTTACTGGTGTATTTAGATGGACCTTTCTTATAAGGCTTACTTAGTTTTAACCTTTCCTTCTCCTTTAAGGACTGGAGTCCAAAACTGCACTGCATACTCCAGATGAGGCCTCACCAGGGACCTATAAAGAGGCAGAATTATGTTTTCATCCCTTGAGTTAATGCCCTTTTTTATGCAAGACACAACTTTATTTGCTTTAGTAGCCACAGAATGACACTGCCCAGAATTAGACAACTTGTTATCTACAAAACCCCTAGATCCTTCTCATTTAAGGAAACTCCCAACACACTGCCATTTACTGTATAACTTGTAGTGATATTATTTTTAACAAAGTGCATAACCTTGCATTTATCAACATTGAACCTCATTTTCCAATTTGGGCAGCAAACTAAAGGGATGAAAACATAATTATTTATAGGTCCCTGGTAAGGCCTCATCTGGAGTATGCAGTGCAGTTTTGGACTCCAGTCCTTAAGAGGGATATAAATGAGCTGGAGAGAGTGCAGAGACTAAGTGCAACTAAATTGGTTAGAGGGACGGAAAACTTAAATTATTGGGGTAGACTATCAATGTTGGGGTTGTTTTCTCTGGAAAAAAGGCGATGAATAGGCCTCTCCTATTCATATTCCAGTCACTTATTCAAATCAATGCATTTGAATTTGATTACATTTGGAGCCTAGCAACCAGATTGGTGAAATTGCAAACTGGAGAGCTGCTGAATAAAAAGCTAACTAATTCAAAAGCCAAAAATAATGAAAAAATTAAAACCAACTGCAAATTGTCTCAGAAAATCCCTCTTTACATCACATACTAAAAGTTAATTTAATGGTGAACAACCCCTTTGAGAGTGGCTTGGATCATTTCTTGGACAGACATAATATCAAAGGCTTTTGTGATACTAAACTCTATAGTTAGTATAGATCTTTTTTCTCAGTATTGATATGAAGGTCACTTCCCACTCAGCATGGCAGCTGTTGCACACAGTGTGAGGTATTTATCAATTTATGAGGGCGATCCAATAATAAGAGCTTATTGCACGGCAAGGAGCCGATCCTAATCAGGAATTACCTTCCTCTAAGAAGGGGAAATAAGACCAGGACTCTAGAAGACTTATGCCGAATAGATAAGAATGTAATTGCATGATGTTGCCTTTAATCTGATAAGAGCATGTCCCTTTATCTGATTTAACCCGCGAAACGCGCTGCTTTACGTAAGGAATTTAAATTAATCCTGTGAAATTCTCCTTTATCACAAATGGGATAATATTCTGATAAAAGCTCTATTGTCACAGGCCCCTGATGCTCATATCAATATCAGTCAATGCTTTGTCCCTTGCTCGCAACCTCTCTAATAACCTGCGCTGCTCCGAGAAGATAAACGTTATTAAACAACATTCCTTTAGAAAAACTGGCAAATGTCGTCATCTTACCCCCCGGGGGGAGCAACTCTGTCCCTTTTATTTACATTGAATATTAAAGGGACACAGGAAATTGAAACAGGCTTATCCATATTCAGTCATCTTGCCCTTTAAACATTGTTGAATATTTGAATTAACACAGTTATCACTGTCAGTTTGCCTGCATGGGGGGATGGAAGTAAATAATAGGATTTCTGGGGAGGTTGGAATACAAGGTTTGTGGCTCCAAACAGGGAATTGAACCAGTCCCTGGATCAACTTTGCACTAGAGTTAATATCAGTAAACCGTGCTAAAAAAGAATTTATGAATTTCTTAAAGCTGTCTAATGTATCTTCCAGTACAGCCACTTCAGGGAGAGAACCCCACATCTTTCCAGCTCTCAATTTAAAAAGAAAGAACTCAACTTCTTTTAATCTCTAGAGCAGTGATCCCCAACCAGTAGCTTGTGAGCAACATGTTGCTCTCCAACCCCTTGGATGTTGCTCCCACTGGCCTCAAAGCAGGTGCTTATTTTTGAATTCCAGGTTTGGAGGCAAGTTTTGGTTGTATAATTACCAGGTGTACTGCAAATTAAATACTATGAATGCATTTTTTTTTTGCAATTATCTCACTGGCATATCTGGGGTTAATGTGATGCTCTGAACCTCATTTCTGCACTGGCTCAGTGGCATATCTGTTAATAATGGAATGCTCTAAATCTGTTTTCTCAAGCGATCCCACTGACATGTCTGGAGTTAATAAAATGCTTTGAATCTATTTTATGCCATTATCTACTGGCATGTCTGGGGTTAATGGAATGCTCGGAATACATTTCCTGCAATGACCTTAGTGGCATGTTTGGGGTTAATGCAATACTTTGCATGTATTTTCTGAAGTAATCTCACTGGCATGTAAGTGGTTCATGCAAATCATGTAATGATCTCACTGGAATGTCAGGAGTTAATGAAATGCTCTGAATCAATTGTTTGCAATAATCTTAATAGCATATCTGTGGTTCATCCAAAACTCTGAATCTACTTTCTACAATTATCTCCCTGGCATGCCTTAATTATTTCAGGTTCTGAGTTTATTCAATGATGATGTTGGGGGGGGGGGGGGAGTTCATGCAATGCTTTGAATCTATTTTCTGTTTTTATGTCACTAGCATGTCTGGGGTTAATGCAATGCTCTGAATTTGTTTTCTGAAGTAATCTCAATCCTCTGAATACATTTTTGGGATGATTTTACGGACATCATAAAGCAATCATGGTGCTGTTGTTTTCCTTCTGAACATGTAACAGTGACTTTGTTATTTCACAAAAGATGCTGTTACCACAAATCCTATCTAGTATACTGTGCAGGCACACTGTCTGTTACTATTTATGGCTTCATTCACTGGTCACACACCTTTTGGATAAACTTTGATTGGAGCCCTCAGAGGAGGGGCGGGCAAATGCCTCCTAGGGGGAGGTCACTAAATTTCTTCTATTTGTAGGGGAGCAAGACGTGATGTACCAGGACAATGCTGTCCAACTTCTGAATTTTTCTTACCTACGTGGTGCAGGACTGATAATGAAAGCCAGTGTTGACCACTCCCCTTTTAAACCACACCCACTTTAAACCACACCCACTTTATTACAACACATTTTAAGACCATACCTACATTAATGATGGTATCATTCCAAAAAACTAAACGGTAAAACTAAATGGTTGGTGCTCACTGCAGGGATATCACTCATCACTCATATGTGAAAAAAGACATGTCTTTAAATCCATATGCCTCATCCTCTGCTGTAAATAGCACAGCAACCCCTAGCACATGATTATACACCTTGGGGACCCCCGAACAAGTGTTTCCAAATGCTAACAAACCCCAACCAGGTTGACCTTCCACAGGCAGAGCATGACACACACACCGGCAGAGCAGCAGAGCATGGTACACACAGGCAAAGCATGGCACACACACAGGCAGAGCATGGCACACACAGGCAGAGCAGCAGAACATGGCACATGCAGACTGGATAGAGCATGTAGAATATGGCATACACAAGCAGAGTAGGGCAGGCAGAGTATGGCACACACAGGTAAGGTAGAGCAGACACAGGCAGAGCAGGGTAGGAGACAGGAAAGCTACCAGGGACACTCTAAGATGAACAATAAGTACTGCACTATGTACAGTGAGACAGTGCCAGTGCTTCTCCTAAAGTCTATCTTAGGTATGAACGGGTGAACAATATGGGCACTGACAGTCGTAGATGTGATCAATGCAGGGTCTTAGGGCAGAGACACGCTCAGATTTGGGGAGATTTGTCACCCAGCGACAAATCGCCTCTTCTTCAGGGCGACTAATTTCCCCGAACTGCCTCCTGCTGACGATTTACATTCTAGCTGGCGGGAGGCAGTTCGAGGTTGCCCAAAGTTGCCTCACGAGGAAACTTCAGGCGACTGCGGACAACAAAGAGATCCAAGTGCCATTATGGAGATTTAGATTCTAGCCGGTGGAAGGCAGTTTAGGGAGTTTAGTCGGCCAGAGGAAGAGGCGATTTATCTTAGGGCGTGTTGCGCGTGTTTCTCTGCCCTTAGAGGTGTGAACAATACAGGGTCTTAAAGGTGTGAACAATAAATGAGATTACAAGGGTGAACAATGCAGGGCTTTTGCAGCCTGAATATGAGGTTCAAACAAAGCAGGGGCCCGTTAATCTCAGTTCTGATAACTTTTTAGGGTGGTGACAGAGGCGGAGTTTAGTCACCCAGTGACAAATCTCCTCTACCGCGGGCGACTAATCACCCTGAATCGATGGCAGGGTGGCATTCGAATTGATTTGTTTTGCGAAGTCGCCCGAACTGGAAACTCCCCAAATCTGCATATCTGCCACCACCCTTAAACTTACACAAAGGTAAGCAATCAAGGTAAACAGATTTCAATGGACGGCCTCACAAGGGGGGGCTGCAGGCCACCAGTTGGACAACATTGTACTAGGACATAATGACCTACTCTACTCATGGCATACATTGGCTGTGCCAGGTGGAAGTGCTTCTAGCATTAGATTTAGAAGGGTCCTTATTGCTCATTAGATAGGGTTTTTTCACCTGGCCCAGGATGGTATAGAAGGCTTCTTTATGAACGCAACTGCAAGTGTGGCACAAAATAAATGTATGCAAGCGTGTATGTGTATTCGGTCATTAATAAAAGGTAAATGCTCCCAAACATGCGTTTTCCATGCCATGGGCACAATAACACAGGTAGAATTGCATTGGCACATTGACATAGTTAATATAGAATGAGCACAGTGTCATGGGTATCCAAATCCAGTGGACTATGAAATTATTTTAGATTATGCTCCAAAATGTGGGTCATGGTCTTTTAGCATGATGGTACAGCCTACAGCAGGGTAACGGGGTGCAGAGAGAGAAAACCCAATGGGGGCGGAATGCAAAGATCAATAATTGTTGGTACTGGAGAGGGGCATCGGCTGGTGGTGTGCCGGGGGGGGGGCCTTTAGCTGAGTGGGTGGATTTCAATGTAGTCTTGGGGAGGCTGTCTCTACAAAATAGCAGGGAAATTGAGAAATGCCTTTTCCTTTATCCAGCCCACAACCCCCAATTTTGTGGACCCCCCACAAGAAAGCCCTGTTCTTGTACCAATGCCCCATGCTCATCCTGCTCTGATTATACCAATGCCCCAAGCTCATCCTGCTCTGATTGTGCCTACTAAAGCTAGGTACCCTAGGTGCAGAAGTAATTCTAGGGTTCCCACAGTCAGTGTCAGACTGAGATGCCAGGGGCCCACCAGAATACCTTAGGCTGCGGGCCCACTTCCGAACTATTATTCCTCCTCTCCTCGCTCAACCTCTTTATTCTCCTAGTTTTTTTTCTGTAAATACTATACTCTTTTCTTCTATTATTAAGCCTTGTTGTTTTCTTAAAGAAATAAAGAATGACCATGAAATAGGCCAAATTGTTAGAAGCAAGAGGCCCACTGACACCTGGGCCCATCGGGCGTTTTCCTGGTATCCAGGTGGGCCAGTCTGACACTGTCCACAATGGGTTGGGAGTTGAAACCCACTATAGTCTAGTGCCATGCAAATCCCATGTTAATGGAGTTAACGCAGCACATATTGGTGTCAATGTGACTTCTTCATTGGTGTTTCCCATTCGTGTTAAGATTAGACCCCTGCCTTTGTACCTGTGTCATTATACCTGTGCCATAATGCCAACACCACTGTATGTGTGCCATTGTGCCTGTGTCATTATACCCATTCCATTATGCCTGTGCCATTTTTTTAGGCCACTGTGTTTGTACTATTATAGTCTGAACCAAGAACAATTTAAGCATAAAACAAGTATAAACCTGTAGATGACTATATAATAAAGCTTCAATTTTTAATCTACTATTTTTCTGGTCTGATCAATACATGAGTTTACCAGTGTGCCCTGCACCAACTTTTACACTTTGTACTATTATACCCATGTCACTAGTGATGGGCAAATGTATTCACCAGGTGCGAATTCGCTGCAAATTTGCGTGATTTGCCGACAGCGAATAAATTCGCAAAACGGACACTAAAATTCGCTGGCGAGAAAAATGGACGCCGGTGTCAAAAACGAGACGCCAGCGCCGTTTCACGGCTCAAATTCGCCTATCATTGCATGCCACTGTGTTCATGGAATATTACCTATGTCAATGTGCCAATGCAATTATACCTGTGTTATTGTGATTGTGCCAATCATGATTCCACCCTAAATAAGTCCTTTCCCTAGGATTTCCAATCCAGTCCATCACCAATCATAAAGGTTTTTCCTGAACATCTGCAGTTGGTGATATTAGTCCCTCTCATTCTGGAGCCTCCAATCAGAAAGGGGCTTTGGCGGCAAAGTAAGTACATGAAGTTTCAGACCCGGGCTCCTGATTATTGGCTTGTAAAATAAACTGCAGGGCCCAAGACAGGCATTTTATAAGAGCTCAGCCAATAAAACTTTAAAGGCTCAGCTCTCAGAGCTGGTTACACCAGCAGTAAAAATAATTTTCTTCCCACTCCCCCACTTGTAAAGTTTGGCATGAATACATCACAGGAGCCTTCATTCAGAACAGCGAGTCTTCTCCACAACAGCCCGTGCAGTGCCCAGGGGGGCAAAATGTTTGGGCAAAGTTACATTACACCCTGGAGACACAGTAAATCTCTCACTAAGAAGGAATGTCAATCCTACAGATCACTGACCATTGGGAACTACAAGTCCCAGCATTCCCCACAGGGTGAGGGGGGTTATGAGAAATAATGCTCTTATCTCTTTAACTGCAAACTATCATGTGTTTCTTCAAACTCACTAACTGTCAGTTACAGATTAACTGCCATAAATCGCTGGGTCCCAATCTAAACACTTTGGGCTGCTCTGCCTGTGTGTGCCATACTTAGGGTTGCCACCCTATATATTTATCTTTTTTCCCTATTAATAACATTGGTATCAACTATCATTTTTACCGGCCAGGCTGGTAAAATACCGGCCAGGTGGCCACCCTAGCCATACTCTGTCTGCCGTATGTTACCTGTGTGCCCTACTCTGCCTGTGTGTGCCCTACTCTGCCACAACATTCATAGATCCAATGCTGTGGGATGACCTGTGGGACCACCAGGGGCTTCCTGTGTGCCCTATACTCTTCCTGCGATACTCTGCCTGTGTGTGCCATACTCTTCCTGCTCTACTCTGCCTGTGTGTGCCATACTCTGCCTGCCATACTCTTCTTGTGTGTGTCATACTATGCCTGTGGGTGCCATACTCTGCCTGCCCTACTTTGCCTGTGTGTGCAGGCTGGGATTTGTGGCAAGGCCACAAAAACCCGGGCATAGGGTGGCATGCCGCCCAGCCTTCTGAGGAGCACTGGGGACGGGTAGCTCCCCAGTGCTCCCATGTTTGTGAGCATGCTCTAGCGGGGAGGGGGCAGTGTGTGCGCAAGGACCTCGTGGCCCAGGGGACGGAATAAGGGTGTGGTCTAGGGGCAGCCGGAATGGAGATTCAGCCCTGTCTGTGTGCCCTACTCTGCCTGAGTGTGCCTGTTCTGCCTCGCGCACGCCATACTCTGCCTGCCCTACTCTGTCTGTGGGAGGTGAACCTGGTGGGGATTTGCTCTGAAGGTTTGTAAAATAGTTGTTAGGGGGTCCCCAAAGGGATTACGTACCGAGGGGTTTTGTGCTATTCTGTGGACTTTGGGAATATTACTTTAGATGGACCAACAAAACTGTGCATTGAACTTGCATTTTACCCAGAGACCAATTACATGATTTCCTTTTCACATTTAGGCCAATACAGACCATCAATATAATGTGTGTGACTTGTGCGCATTATTCCCTGCATTTTGCCTATTAACCACAACATTCATAGATCCAATGCTGTGGGATGACCTGTGGGACCACCAGGGGCAATCCTGCCTCCATCTCTGCATGAGGCAGCGAACTGCTGTGGCCCCCCTCAACTGCGCGGTGGTCCACGGTGGTCCTGGGGTCCAGGATGCTAGCACAGAGAGCACAATTGCACTCTCTGTGCTAGAAGAGCCTAATTTCTGATTTAAAAACTAGAAATTTGTCTTAAAGTTACAGGAAAGGCATTTTTGCCACACCAGGTAACTAGTGGGGTGCTGCCCCCTGAGGCGAGTTTCTCAACCCACCTGATTGGAGCAGCACCCCTGGGGGCCACATTTAGGACCTTTTTGTGCATTCCTATAAACACTGCACCCTAAACACATGGTACCTGGTTGAGAGGCAGTTGCCATGAATCTACGCATTTGTTTTTGTTTTCTATTCGCAGTGTACAATGCACGGCATTTTCTCAGATCTCTCATTGATGTGGGATTTTGGTGCTGTGTTTTCATTAATCCTACCAGGAAACTAAACTAAAGAAACTATTATGAAAAATAAAATCCCAGAATAAAGCCCTGTTGTGTTTGTCGCTTTGTGCACCACGCCTTCGTTCTTACTGAACCTTCAGTTTGGCACCAAACTCAGCGTTCACGTCCGTTTGTTTGGCTATTATAAGATAACGCACTCATGTTGTGCCAGTATTGCATCACACGTGGCATTGTGCCAGGCTGGGAGTTTGGAAACATTGTCTTCAAATTACTACATAATTACAGGTATTGGACCTCTTATCTGGGAGACTTGAGATCCATCATCCAGGGCATGCCACATGGGGCTTTTCCCAGAATTCATTGCTGCAATGATATTTATTTTATTTAGTACTGGCTAATCCAGTTGGAGGGGTAGCAATAATATAAATATTATTTATCTCATGACAGTGTAATCTGTACCCAAAGACCAGCAAAATCTGGCCAAATCATGAAGACCAGTTAGAGTAAGATTTGGGTTAGTGTTTATTTGTGTCCTGGGTACCCCTGGAACTATAACAGGTTATGTTACCCCAATGTGTCTATATATATATTTGTAACCTTGTTATTAGTGAAGGGGACTCAGCCTGAAGGTTGAGATGTGGGGTAAGTGCTTATTTGTGCCCTGGGTACCCTTATAGTAAAGTACCTTCTTGTAGATTTTACCTGCAGTTTCTCAGATGAGATATTACAGCCCATCTTCAGTAGTGCAGGAGTGAAACTGATGAATGATTTAATCCCCTGTTGGAATGTGGAGAATAAATGATCTGCTGAAAGTGAAACACTGTGTGCCTTTGGGCAAGAGAGAAGGAACCTTGGCCTTGATTAACCCCCAGCACCAGGCCAGTCATAGGATTCTGGGAGGTGACGCGTTACTGTTTCCAGGATTCAGGCAGTTAAACAAATCTGAGGTTGTCATTTTCAATACTGTCTATGCAACATGGAATTTGGCATTCATTTCTAATTTCAACCACTCAGCAGAAGTTTTGGTTTGAGACTTGAAAGGGAAAGGTAGATTATGATGCACTGAAGACATATGCTGACGTATATATATATATTGTTTGTTTTTACAATGTAACATTTTCTGATATTTCTGCTGAATATTTTATACCCATGTTGCCACCTACCCACTAAGCCAAATTGCCTGATCCAATTGTTAGACTGAGGATCAATGATTAAATCACACAGAAGGACCTACAGGCCCAATAAATAAGGAACACGTCCATTCACAAATGTAGTCCTCAATGAACAGGAGGATCAAACCTGCCAGAATGGTATGTACTGAAATATTTTGGTCAGGCAGGCCCAATGGTGGGGCACCATACATGGGACAATAAACTGCCAACTTGGTCTACAAAGATCGAGTCAGCAACTTTTATCAGCTGTGTACAGTGATCTTTACAGTATAAATGTTAGGACTGTGACTTCCAAACCCTATTTCCCCTAAATAAATAGGTATTGATAGGTACCTAATATATATATATATGGTTATGTTTTTTACTGAAAACTTTACAAAATATGATTAATGAAAGGTTACTGCCTGCTCTGATTTCCCCTACAGAAATAGGGTTTGGTAGCACTAGATTGGTCCATGAATATTTGGACAGAACTTTTTTTTTAATTTTGGTTCTGTACATTACCACAATGAACTTTAAATGAAACAACTCGGATGCAGTTGAACTGCAGACTTTCAGCTTTAATTCAGTGGGCTGAACAAAAAGATTGCATAAAATTGTGAGGAACTGAAGCCTTTTTTTAACACAATCGCTTTATTTCAGGGGCTCAAAAGTAATTGGACAAATGAAAAACTGAAAATAAAATGTTCATTTCTAAAACCCTTTGCTGGCAATGACAGCCTGAAGTCTTGAACTCATGGACATCACCAGATTCTGGGTTTCCTCCTTTTTAATGCTCTGCCAGGACTTTACTGCAGCGGATTTCAGTTGCTGTTTGTTTGTGGCCTTTCTGTCCGAAGTTTAGTCTTCAACAAGTGAAATGCAGCTCAATTGGGTTCAGATCAGGTGACTGACTTGGTCATTCAAGAATATTCCATTTCTTTGCTTTAATAAACTCCTGTGTTGCTTTGGCTGTATGTTTTGGGTCATTGTCCATCTGTATTATGAAAAGCCTCCCAATCAATTTGACTGCATTTAGCTGGATTTGAGCAGACAGTTTCTCTAAACACCTCAGAATTCATTCGGCTGCTTCTGTCCTGTGTCACATCATGGATAAACACTAGTGTCCCAGTGCCACTGGCAGCCATGCACACCCAAGCCATCACACTGCCTCCGCCATGTTTTACAGATGATGTGATATGTTTTGGATCATGAGCTGTTCCACGCCTTCTCCATACTTTTTCTTGCCATCATTCTGGTAGAGGTTGATCTTGGTTTCATCTGTCCAAAAAATGTTTTTCCAGAGCTGTGCTGGCTTTTTTAGATGTTTGTTCAGCAAAGTCCAATCTAGCCTTTCTATTCTTGATGCTTATGATTGGCTTTCACCTTGCAGTGCACCCTCTGTATTTACTTTCATGCAGTCTTCTCTATATGGTAGACTTGGATATCGATACACCTACCTCCTGGAGAGTGTTGTTCACTTGTTTGGCTGTTGTGAAGGGGTTTCTCTTCCCCATGGAAATGATTTTGCGATCATCCAACACTGTTGTCTTCCGTGGACGTCTTTTTGCGTTGCTGAGTTCACCAGTGCTTTTTTTCTTTCTCAGGATGTACCAAACTGTAGACTTTGCCACTCCTAATATTGTAGCAATCTCTTGGATGGGTTTTTTTCTGTTTTTGCAGCTGAAGGATGGCTTGTTTCACCTGCATGGAGAGCTCCTTTGACCGCATGTTGTCTGTTCACAGCAAATTCTTCCACATACAAGTACCCCCCTCAAATCAACTCCAGGGCTTTTATCTGCTTCATTGATAATGACATAACAAAGGAATTGCCCACACCTGCCCATGAAATAGCCTTTGAGTCAATTGTCCAATTACTTTTAAACTCCTGGTCCAATTACTTTTTAGCCCCTGAAATTAAGTGATTGTGTTAAAAAAAAGGCTTTAGTTCCTCACATTTTTATGCAATCTTTTTGTTAAACCCACTGCATTAAAGCTGAAAGTCTGCAGTTCAACTGCATCTGAGTTGTTTCATTTAAAATTCAATGTGGTAATGTACAGAACCAAAATTAGAAAAAAAAGTTGTCTGTCCAAATATTTATGGACCTAACTGTAGGTGCCTAATATACAAGGACAAAGTCAAGGGGAATAATAGGTGCTTCATATTGTTGTTCATGGGGTGAAGTAGTATGGGAGATATACAGTTTGAGTATAACTTACAATTGTTTCTCTATTTTGCATAACAAAGGCAATAATTATGATGAAATTGCCAATAAAGAAACTGCATTTCGCATCTCTACCAAAAACCCAAATGTCCCAGAATGCAGTGAACGTCTGTTCCAAGTGAGATTCTCTCCCAGCAGATATTTAGGCCCCAGATTCCAAATCTTTTTACCTTCCCTATTGTGTCAGGAGTCGCATCTGAATGGCAGGGCAATTCTTTATCTATTAACTCCTTCTCACGCCTCCCACACTTTCCATGGATCAATGGGGTCTTGGCTTTTTTTTAAGAAATATTTTTTGTCTTTTTCAAAGGCAGATTCTTCCCCAAGCAGCGCATTTCAGAGCGTGTCGTTTCGATTCCTCAGTGGGAGAATTCAGGAGTATCCCCCATTTGAGAGAGAGAATTAGACAATGTGCTTGTGCCTCCCCACCCACAGCTTCTGTGGTCCAGGGCTGAAGAGGTGGGAAATTGGCTGATTAGAGAAGGGAATTAGGCACATTACATGCTCAGAAAGGAAAACCTGTGAGTTTTCGTTCCACATGAACTTCAGGCGAGAAAAGGGGATCTCGGGGGCCAACAGGCACCATTTCCATGCATCTTTGTATATTCAGGGCTCAGTGCTTCCATCTTGCAGGATACACCTCCATTACTATCGTTACTTATCTACGATTAAGGATGCATTCCATTCCACTGTCTGTCCTACCCTGGGAAAAATCTAGTAAGAAGTGTTAGTCCCATACTGCCAGGGAGACAGGAAAAATACCTTCAGCTTTCAAAAAGATTCTCTTACCACTTGGGTATATTTAAAGGGGTTGTCAACCCCCCCCACCGAAAAAAAAGAGTAAATGTAACGGGGACATATTTATCAAAGGTCAAAGTGAAAATTCTAATTTTGTGTACTTCAACTAGGGAATAGTCCAAATTCAATTTGAATTTGAAAAAATTTTTTACATTTCGAATTTGGAAATTTATCATGTGCTGTCTCTTTAAAAACTCGACTTCGACCATTCACCATCTAAAACCTGCAAAATTGCTATTTTAGCTTATGGGGGACCTCCTACAACCTATTTGGAGTCAATTGGTGGACTTTGATAAATCAAAGTTTTTTTGGGGGGAAAAGTTTGAATCGCATGATTCTAATTCAATCGAAAATGAGCAGGAAAAAAAAAACTTGGATTTAATTTTGGTTGGACTTTTTGAATTTGAATTCCAAAGTTTTTCAAATTCGACCCTTGATAAATCTGCCCCTAGGTAATTTGCCTATTTACAGTATGTGCTGAAACAGTGTAGCAGAATACAGTTTTCCTTCAACCAAGGCTCCTGTTTCCAGAATGCCTGGCTACATCTTCAATGGGTTGTTTATCAACTGGATTCTCCTACATTGTTTCAATAGTCAGAAGCAGAGGTGCAGAGAACAGAAAGGGAAGCACAAATATTGCTTTCAATAGCAATTCAATTTACAAATAACTTTTAACGGATTGAAGAGTTGGGGGGGGCAATTTGGATTTCAGTGTAGAAGTATACATGTTTGCACACACAGTGGGGGTAATTTCACTATAAAAAAACATTGTGCCTAGTTTCTAGCCTTCTCCTTCAACAGGCTGTGAGTCACCTACTGACTGGATACACCCCTCATAATGTACAGCACCCCCAGATCAGCACCAGTTCTTACTTTTTTTTATATAAGAATGATATAATTATACTGGAATTGTCTGCCTACATTGTATTATAGAATGAAATATTGCTTTCAATGCGAACTTTCATTAAACAAATTGGTTTATTTGTTCTATGTTAAAAAATTATTAGATTAGATTTTTAATCCAATTCTGTAAGAAATGCTAGATCCCTTAGGCCCTTAAAGGCCAATATTAGCTAATGTGAAATGTAAACTATGAAAGTCACCTGAATTTACCTATAACCACTCCCAAAACTTTCACCCACAAGTACGGCTGCAGCCACTCCCCATAATGTCTTAATTAAACAATCACCACACTTTTCTCATAGTGTCTACTATTACTTCTTAGTTGTTGGCCCCCAAATGTACTCAAAGGTAGCACTTATACTAGCAGTGGGAAGGAACTGTGGCAGTAGGATAACGGGTATAGTCGGGAGAGATGGTGCCTATAGTCAGGGGCGTTTCTGCCATGAGGCAAGGTGAGAACATTGCCTCAGGCGGCAGCTCCCCCGACGTTACCAGGGACAGAAAAAAGCCTCTCCTGGTAAATTAAAAAGCTGAATTTCCGTTTTTTAAACCGGAAATTTGGGTTTTCTAGCGCAGTGCGAGCAATTTTGCTCTCTGCGCAATAGATGCGGCCTTCACCGGTCCCCTGTCGGCTATTTTCCGATAAGTGCGACGGTCGGCGGCATCGTGAACGCCGCCTCAGGCGGCGTTACTGCCAGGAACGCGCCTGCCTATAGTAGCAGTGGGATAATAGCCTCTGGAAAGGGACTGTGGCTGTGGGATAGCAGGTATAGTAGGGAGAGATGGTGCCTATAGTAGCAGTGGATAATAGCCGCTGGGAAGGGACTGTGGGATAGCAGGTATAGTAGGGAGAGATGGTACCTATAGTAACAGTGGGGACAGTGCCGGGCCAACGCGGGCAGGCGCCCTAGGCAGCCTGGCCCGGCAAAGCGCCCAATACCCGAGAGCGCATGCGCAAAAAGACACAAGTGCGCATGCGCGAAAAAATACGAGTGCTCATGCGCATTTCCGTTTTTCGCGCATGCGCACTAGTATTTTCCGCACATGCGCACTCGAACAAACGCGCATACGTCGGCCAGAGCAGGGACCGGACTAGGGGATAGCAGAGGCAGGGAAGGTGCGTGTCTGGCGCCCCTCCAGCTTTGCGCCCTAGGCACGTGCCTACTCTGCCTACCCCTAGTTCCGGCCCTGAGTGGGGATAATAGCCACTGGGAAGGGACTGTGGGATATCAGGTATAGTAAGGAAAGATAGTGCCTATAGTAGCAGTGGGATAATAGCCTCTGGGAAGGGACAGGGGTAGGTATAGGACAATATGGAATCAGTATAAGTGCAGACAAGAAAACCCTTAAATCTGTACATATTATGAATCATGGGGCTCCAAAAAGTTTGTTTGACCCATGACCCTGGAATCACAGCTGTGTTTGTCTTGTTAATCCTTTTAACTGGCTTTACAGTGCTGTGTACACTGTGTGTGTGATGTAAGCCAAAATAAAAACCCATTAAAATAGCATAAACTCAACACAATGCGGCAGTTACAGGTATATAATGGAGTGCTGTTTGGGCAGGACTCAAAGTTAAGTATATAATGAAAAATTATCAAATTATTGCAAGAGAATATGTGAGTTGCATATGGGATGCTATTGAGATAATTTGGATTCTAAAGTAGCCATGTCTGGTTAAGGGTTAAGGGCACACCGATTCGGGGAGATTTAGTCGCCTGGCGACTAATCGCCTCTTTTTTGGGGTGACTAATCTCCCCGAACGGCTTTCTCCTGTCTTCTGCCGGCTATAATGCAAAATTGCCTGCGGCATGGTACACGAGGCGCTTCGTATTCCGAAGTCGCCCGAAGTTTCCTCGTAAGGCAGGTGTGCCCTTAACCTAAAAGTGAAAAGACCAGGAGATAGCGCCACCATATTTCTAAGAGCAGAGAGGGAAATATATCATTAGTACTGTAAAATATATATTGCTTTATTTAAATTGTGAAATCTTTGACCAGTGCCTTATTACTGTAAATATAAATATTGTTATTGTATATAGTTTGGTTTGTCTCATAATGATCCGACTATTGGCGACCCCCATGTACAGGGAAATACCTATACTGAAATAAGCATTGTATCAGTTTATACTGTCGGAGCTTTGCCAGTACAGTTACATTTTATTTTCAAAACTGCAAGTTGAGCCCTTTGTGTCTTTAGAAAAACTGGGGAAAGCATTCTGTATTCACCACTATTATTTCTACTAGAATAATATAGATAGATAATATAACATTTAACGTTATATAGACCCTTTAGAAACGTGCAGACTCTTTCCCAAAAAAAAGATGCATTGTATAGGTCCTGGGCATCTTCTGTTGCTCCATGGCAGGCAATATCTGCTTTAGTAGCTTGCCATTAGTCCTAATGATGAGCCAAACATTCTATTCTGCCCCCTGCTAATAACAGTCTTCATAAATGCCCTTTTCCCAGGGAAGCTTTTTACAAACACTGCACTGACTCCAAACAGCATGGAGAGGTTTCTTAGGCGCAGCACAGGCTCAGCCTCCAGAAACATCCCAGTTTCTGCCTCTGTTTAATGACTTGCGGGACAATTCATATTGGCTGTCACTCACTCGCTGCACTGCTGTGCGGGATAAGGGATCTTTCTTGTGTTCGGCCACCATAAGGGGTCTGACTGATCAATGGCTGTGCAATTCCATTCTCCTTTCCCCACCAGGCTGTGACCTCTGTTCCATCGCCCTGTCTTCTGCCACTCTTATCTTTCTCGTTGCACTGGATTTCATTAGTGGGGACAAAGGCTGTGAGACTTGCTTTCTGCCTTAGGATCCTGCAGGTACATTGTGTTTGGCCTATCCCCATGTCAGGGAAAGGTGCTACAAATCAGCTTGATAGGCATCTCTAAGCAAACATAAGTGGTTTTATATGAAATCATCTTCAGAATGTTAATTGTGGATTAAGGATTTCATTTTGTCATTTTGAATTGGCTCACATGTTCAGTGTAATGCTCACACCCAATGCGCCCAAATATTGACAGGTTACAGGTTATAATCTCTTTAAAAATCATTCCAAAATGTGCCATGGCTTGTTAGTCTTTTGTAATGCCTCAGTCGCTGTCATTGCTCCAGTCGCATCATTGTGTGGGTGCTCATAGGAATTCCCAGGTCATGGGGAACACAAGAAAAATGCAAACACTATTGTTCTGCAAGTGCTTCTTTATTTTATATAAACCATGTGATCTGGGAGAATGTTCTTATTCTTTATGGGTTTCTCATTGTTCAAATGTATCTGCCTCTTATACATCCAGATCCACCCGAGAATTCAGGTTTCCTCAAACAACAGAAAAGATACATTGTATCAACCAACTTCAATCTTCATTCTTTATACAGAATTACTACTGGACTTTGCTATTGACATGGTGATAGCACAAAGTGGTGTAATGCATTGTGTCTAGTCCAACCTGATGTAAAATAATGGTGTCCTTCTAGGAGTTAAAGAGGAGTAAATAAAAATAACCCCTTTTTCTCTTGTTTTATGGACAGAATTGATTGTGTGCGCTCTTGATTCAGAGATTTAGGGGTATTTATGTGAAGTGAGATTGGATAAGTTCCCTCTGTACTGATAGGAAAGAGAGTAAATAGGTAATTTGTCACATGGGTTTCTTCTGTGCAATAGGGAAGTGAAGAAAATGTGATTTACTGGAGGGGGCATATTGGATTAATTTATTGGAGGAAATGCAAATAGTATTTGCATTTGTGCAATAGTCTATGATAAATAATTTGTACATTTATCTTTTTCTGTAACCAGTGACACAGAGTTTAACCCAATAATTTCAGGTTTCTGCAGAATGTCTATGATTTATCTTTCTTTTATTAAACAGTATATAGACCTTATTGTGTGCGCAGAGCATTTCCTCTCCATATATTTGTATTTATACATATGGGTAGGCCATAATGTTTTCCTTAGACAGTACAGTAGGGGGTTCAGCTTATTGTGTGCCCCAAACAGTCCTTCTCTGTATATTTGTATTTATACATATAGGTAGGAATTGTATTTATTGATAAAATATAGGGAGAGGGGCGAATTTTTTCGCCTTGTTTCGCGCAGAACTGACGCCCATAGACTTGTATGGCACTGTGCATAAAAAAAAAAAAAAGACACGCCTCAAAAGAATTTTGGCACATGTCAACATTTTTTTGACATCCATAGACTTTAATGGGCGTCGGCGACATTTCGCCGAAACGGGTCAAATTCGCCCATCCCTAATAAAATACTTTGACAAAGTAACAAATCAATGCATAATAAACATCACACAGAACTCCAAATAATCAAAACTTAGAAATAAAAGTTAACTTTTCCTTCCTCATTTCAATTACTTTTAGGGTTTCAGAGATTTAGCTGCTGATGTTTCCTCTTCATCTGATCTTTCCCCTGAACTCCACTTATACCTGTGGATCTTTCATCCTCTTCTAGGAAGACACTTTGCCCCTCGCTTAAAACTGCCAACTTTCCCTTCCTTTTCTTCCCAGTCTTACAGTCACCTGAGACCTGAGGGAGTTTAGAGCGACCCCCCCCAATTGCTCATCCCCCTTTCTTTCCTCCTCAGAAGCCCCAACCTCTTTCTCTCTGCTTTCCTCTCTCTCCAACGTATTTAGTTCCTCCCTCCCACCAAGATTTCCTGCTGAATAAAGCAAATCCATTGGAGGTCTCTAGCTTTTCCTTAGATGTAAATCTCCTGCTCTTCTTCCTTTGGTTTCTTACCTGCTGCCACACCTGCACCTCCATTGCGGCTCTAGTTGGTCCCACCCTGACTTCCTTCCTCACTCCTCTCTGTGCTGCTCTCCTTCTTAGGGGTTACCTGTTCTCTGTGCACCACACTAACTTCCTCCTGCACTTCCTCCTGAGCATTGGGCACTTGCTGTTGTGACTCCTCCAACTGTAATAGCTCTTGTTCCAAGCCTTGAGAATATTGTGCCTGCAGCCTCACCTGCACCTGCCACCCAAAAGCCTTCCTCGTCATATGCCATTCTCAGGGGAGTCAGCACAGTACATTGTTTCCTAAGCCAGACCAGAACATCCTGGGGTGGAATGGACTCATGTTTGAACATTACAGTGACCAGCTTAGTGTCAAACTTAGGGTCAGACCTGGAGATTGAGATGCTTTGAACCTCTCCCAGTACAACTCCCCTTTCTTCTGATGTTACAGAAAGCAGAACCTCTCTAGTCCCTTGGGCAGTTTGAAACCGACATCAAAATCTATGTCAGACTGGGCAATGAAGGCAAAGACATCTAGAGGGGTAAAGTCCATGGACTGTTAAATGAGGTTCCTCTCTATAAACCTCCTCCCTGGTACCTTGGCCCTTTTCCCTTCCCACTGGATCCTGACACATTCCTACTTTTAAATACTGGGCCGTCCTGTGCCCCACTGTCCTGCCGCTCACTCACAAAGAATCTTCTCCTTTACCAGAAGCCTTGGCACATTTTTGACTCTCTGCACATTTTCCTAGGGCTTCCACCTTGTAACCTGGTGGAGACCAGGTAGGGGGCGGTTGTGATGCAGAGGTGGCGGGCCGATCGCTGTGTCAATCATAGGGAATCCTGACAGTTCTCCTTATTTGGAAAACCAGGCAGGTAGTTTTTACCCGGGCAGCACTTCAAATTACCGGGCTGTCCGGGTCAAAACTGGACAGGTGGCAACCCTACATTCTCCCCAGACACTATGTGCTCACCCACCTCCCCTCTTTCTCTGTGTGCCAGCACACACCCCGCACAACATTCCCATCAGCCACCACAAAACTTTCTTCCTCCATCCTTACCAAATAAAAACAAAAACAGGATAGAGTTGTTGCTTGAAAAAGGAACCCAGATGATGCTTAAGCCTGACGCGTTTCGTGGGTGTTTTTCAAGCAACAGTAAGTCTATCCTGTTTTTGTTTGATTCCACATAACCATATGGCCCTGAGGGTCTTTCTGGGATTTGACTACAGGGAATGATGACAACCGTAGCAGTAACTGGAACATTAGCATCATCATGGAAGGTGTTTTGACTCAAGTTCTAAATCATGTGACTTAATAGTCCGGCTTGGCAGTTCTTTAATTGCTCCCATCTCCTTAAACCTGGCCTTATGGACATATAATTCCTCCCAGGGCTTTATCTGCTCCATTGTCTCCAGCTCAATGTCCTGCAGCCTTCCTGATGCCCTGAGCCCTTGTATCACCACTTGCAACAGTCACACTGTTTATCTCCCTCATGATCTTAGCAGCAGTAGATGATAAATCAGAAGCAGAAAGTAAATCCTTTAAAGCCCATAAAATTACATCAGAATTGGAAGTATTAACAGTGGAAGGAAAACATTGCCTTTAAGCACCATCACACCGTGTGCAGCAGAGTGAGAAAGAGTTACATTGCTTTGCCCCTTATTTAAAACACAGGGTAAGTCACTGTCCTTTGACTTCAGCAGTTACAGTTTCAGTCACAGTATCAGTGGGAAAACTTTCCCTTTGCCCCCCCCCTCTGTGAGATGGTTGGTAAATCACAGGGCACAGCAGCCGTGTCAGTAAAATGCCCTTGCACAGACATACCTACTCTGGCCGCACTCCAGCGCTCCTCCTGCCGCTCTCCATGTTCCCCCAGCACTCCCTCTGCCATATCAGTAGCCAGTATATCCCAGTCCCAGGGAGAGTTCATTCTCTTCACAGCTGCCCCCTTCCCCCCAGCATACCTGGTTACTACTCTCAGATGCAACAATCACCTTTCCAGCAGCTCCAACACTTGGCTCTCTCTGTGTTGCACCTGCATTAACCGTTTTGGTGCCCGTGGGGAACATCACTGGGGAATTGCAGAGCCTTGCAGCTGGGCCTGGGGAATCCATAGTATTTCTTCCTCACACTGGGGCTGCTCAGGGTCCACTGGTTTTAACTTCCTCAACTTTGGAGGCTGGAACTGACAAAAACAGAAAATAAAAACTTTCACCAGGTTTTACCCTGATAAACTGAGAACCAACCCCCATAACCTCTAAAGTTGGCCATAGACGCAAAGATCTGATCGTACAAATCATCGTACGATCAGACTTTCCCATCTCCCAACCTGCCACTAACCTTTCAGATCAAATAAAGTAGTAAAAGAACAGATCAGCCGATGTTCCGGCCCTGACAGCAATCGTACGAAAGTTATGTCCGACAAAAGCTAGTGACAGTCTCCCACTGAAAATCATACGATCGGCAATACATGCAGAGATATTATCGGCAGCCGACAGAAATCTTTTAACCTGTCCAATCGACCAAATGACCGATCTCCGCCGGATGAAAAATGTCGGGACTCTCCAAACATGGTCAGAAAATCGTACGAATCCTCGATTCGTACGATCAGATCTTTGCGTCTATGGCCATCTTAAGGGCTTTGTGAAATCTCACGCAGCAACATACTCTCCCCATAACCCCTCAGTATGAGGGTATAGCTTATTGTGTGCCCAAAACAATCCTCCTCTGTATTTGTATAATTCATATGGGTAGGAGGTGCCATATGTTTTCCCTTAGACAGTACAGTATGTGGGTATTGTTTATTGTAGCCAGGGCTGCTCCTGCCAGGAGGCAAGGTAAGAAGCTTACTTCAGGTGGCATGGTGAGGCCAGTTACCATGGGTGGCATGAAACGCAGCTGATTGTGGCCCAGAACATTCCTTCTCTCTGTATTTGTATTTATGCATATGGGTGGAGGTGTCATATTGTTTCCCTTAGACAGTACAGTATGAAGGTGTAGCTTATTGTGAGTCCAGAACATTCATTCTCTGTATATATGTGTACATATATATATAAAATATAAACTGTATATATAGGAATATCTACAGAGCCCTATAGTACAAAGGGGCACAGGAGACAGACAGCAGAAGTGATATCAGTAGATGACTCCATATGATTCAGGTCACTGTCAGTCGGAACTGCCGAGGACTACTTGTACATGCAACGTGCAGTACTAACAAATGTGTCTTGTGCAGAGCATTTACAGCTTGTGGGATTTTCCATGAACCAACAGCAATCTCCCACGCAGCACCTATTTCCTCTCACGTAACCCCTTCAGGTGTTGCATTCATCCCAAAATTTTACCTTAGATGTTTCTCTTTTTACTCATTTCTAATTAGTGTTCTGTAACGAATATATCAATAACAATCAGAGGGATGGAAATGAAGGAGCTGAGAGCAGATGCGCACATTTTTTGTAATCTTCTTTATTGGACTACCTTGTATGGTGTCGATTGCACTTGCTGGTATTCTGTAACAAAAATTCCCAAAATGTAAAACTTGTATGGAATTGTTTCCACTGACTTGCTAAGCTTTGTTAGCTCAGTTATTCTAATGATTAATCCTGTTAATGCAGAAAATCCTGCAGGTCAGGACTGCTGCTTACAATGGGTATCAGGATCTGTGCCACTGTGACAGACTGCTCTGTTATACAGATAGCTAGAATCTCAGCCATAAAGCAGGTCAGGACTGCTGCTTACAATGGGGATCAGGATCTGTATCCTGTAACAGAATGCTCTGTTATACAGATAGCTAGAATCTCAGCCATAAAGCAGGTCAGGACTGCTGCTTACAATGGGTATCAGTTAGGATCTGTGTCACTGTGACAGAATGCTCTGTTATACAGATAGCTAGAATCTCAGTAGTGATGCAGGGGGTGACTGCTGCTTACAATGGTTAAGTTATGTTATTCCCCTGAGCAGCAAGAGTATTTTACAGACTCCCAACATGAGGAGGTGGCAGTTAGGGGCACAAACGATAGAAGTGAGTTGCACCTCTCCAGTATGGGGGGGATGGGGGATACATGGCATCACATCACAGAGCTTTGTTACAAGGCAGAAATATAGGGATCATATTACACAAAGAATTACCTGGCACACAAAGAACACGGGTTCAATTACAAGTGATCGCCAGATTAACGCCAGCGACTTTGCACAATAATCACTCAACTGTTTTCTATGCAAACGGGCTCAAACAGAAAGAATCCTCATTTTCTTCTCCATTATGTAACATAGAAACCGGATTTGTAATGTTTATTAATGTGCCAGGTGAGGAATCTGCACTCATTGCTATCATGTAACTCAGGGGCCTGATTAGAATAGGATTTACACTTGGCTTGGGTGTTAAACACTGAATTCTTTATTTACATAGAGAAAGGGAGAATTATTCTCAGCAAGTCTCCCCACGATTACACTGTATTTATATATATTTTTCATTATACAGCATTTACATAATGGCACTGTGCGGACCCTGCACCCCCTTGCTGTATCTGAGTGCAGGAGAAATGTTCAAATATAGATTTGAGTCCCAGAATTATGGTCTCCCCCACAGTCCAGCAACACTTTAGGCTCTCCTCTACCTTTGTACTTATCTTCAAAAAATGGAATTGCTGTATTCCTCAAAATACCAAAGTTTTTGAAGAAGGGGAATAACAGAAAGTTTATATTATGTAGTATTTTAGCACTCAAATGATTCACCTTTAGTGATTAAACAACCTTAGTACATTACTAACTTAGGTTGGTTAATCACTAAGGGTGAATCATTTTTTGAAGATAAGTTTAGGAGAAATGTGCATGGGGTCTAGGCAGTATCAGGTCAGACACCTCACATGGCAGGAAGGACAGATGTGCCCCTGAGTGTGTGATAGAGACTTAGATTGTCAGCTCAATGGGGCAGGGGCCATTGAAATACTGAACAGTCTCTGCAAAGTGCTGAGGAATATGTCAGTAGGGCAGTCATCAATGGGTAAAGGTGGTAATGCAGTCAGGGGCCCCTTGTCAGATTCAAAAGCCCTTAAATGACAGGCCACTGAAAAGATGGGACTTGTGGGGACTGAGTGTGGTTTCTGTGAATCGCAGTCTGAGTTTCAGCATAATTGGGACATTGGGATAATTGCAGCGTGGCCATGGCAGATTGGGGTGTCAACTAATGAGCAAGGGGTCATTTTTTTTCATTAGGGCACCATTTCACTTTTGATAGGGGCCATCACTAAGGGGGCCCAGGAGACCAGTTGGCTAATAATTGGGCCCACTGGTGGGAGTACACTGCTGAGTATGGGGCCCAATTATTACTGACGGCACCTCTGTATGTGGGTGCTATATAAATAAAGAAGTAAAATCCCATGTTGTTTAACACACACTATCCTACCATTACAATCTCTACTCCAACACCATCTCACCTTACTATACTGTAAATACTATCGCACAGTCACAGTCACTTCCCATAAATAATTGCTATGGGGGGCACAATGGGGTAAATATTAGACACAATGTTTAGCCTTGTGGAAAGGGGGTTTGTAGGCGGGAGAGTTGGGAAGGGCAGGTATTCACCTGAATGCTTTTACAGTTGACAATAACCTGGCATAGCTGTGAGAGCATCTGTAACCCAAGAGGAGGCAGACAATTGGGATGAGTAGGTTTTACACGTGCGTCCTTTACATGGGCACATTTTTCGTTTGAAAGGAAATTCCCTTGATGCCCCATTTAAAGGAAACCAGCTGGGGAGATTCCCATCCCAAGGGGTTACGTTTAGGTGCCACTATAAAGCAACAGTTTGAAAGGCAGTGGGAGATCAAATGCAGAGCAGGTGCGAATAGTAGTACAACAAACGTGAAATTCGCTTTTTTGCAACATTCCCTGTAGCTCTTGAGGGGGGGGTGCACAAAATCTGTTTCAAGTACTTCCAGGAGTCCCTAATCTCCTCTGTCTTGTTTGCTGACTTTTTTTCTCAGCACCAAAAGCCGCGTGGATCAGGTGACACCTGTTCTCAGCAACACACACAGATGGGACAGGGTCCAGGCATTCCGGAGCACAGGTTGATGCCCGAGGCACAGATGCAACGAATTTGCTCTGGTGCCAGATGGAGCATCGCCATCCTATGCACAGTGATCTCATCTCCTACAGAGCCTGTTCTTGGGGATTGGTTTCCTCCTTGGCTAATTCAGTTGTTTTTCATTGCTGGGGCCTCACGTCCAGGGTGCTGCATCTAAGGTCTTTCTTCTTGCTATGGAGCAAGGTGCAGATTGCCACCTGCCATAGGGTGGGCAGTAAGTACATGGCTTATTTGCATTCTGCACTCACTAGCAATCCCTGATTTGTGTGTGGCAGGGTGACCAGTACATTCTGGCATAAAGGGAAGGTGATGTGGTGCACCACATACTGGTGCACAACTGGAAACAGAGGGAGATTGGGACACTCCCCATTTAACATCTGTGTTTAGACTGATACAGGTTCCCAGACCATCTGCTGCTCCCTAGTTAGTGGGTTTCTAATCTGCCCATTAATCAGCTTTATTATGGCCTCTAATACCAATTCGTTAACAGATTGTGGATCAGACCGTCCAGCTGTCAGATAATTACCAGATTTCATTTTATTGAAGAAAATCAAAATGATATAATTTGATGAGCATGGAGCGCAGGATCAGGAAGCTGACACTCACCGATAGGAACCCCCATCCCCCCTTGCATTTAGGGAGAATTTTTTTTTTTTCAATAATCTTTATTGAAATTTCAACTATTACAAGTTGACTTGCAATCATATAATCATATACATATAATACTGTAGGATATACATGTCAACAAATTTGTAGCCACATTACAGAAAAATAAAAAAACAAAAAAGAGAATACAAAATATCTGTAACATACAAACTCCGGTGAAGAGAAAGGTCCAGTTTAGGGAGAAATACTTTAACCTCTTCAGGGATAATTAAAGACAAACAAGGGTTTTTAAGGAAATATTCACTTTTAGTAAAGAAAACTTTTTTCGCAAAAAAATTAAACCTCTTCCACTGCTACAGAAGAGATGTGGGAAGGGGGTACCATGTGCTGCTCCATAGATTGAAATGATGTCACATGCACAGAAGTGATGTCAGTGTGAATATGACAAAGAGTTAAATGGATTTTTGCCAACAGGATACAAAGTGTTTGCTCAGCCCTGAAACAAACGTGCAACAAATTATTGGATGATTTTCTACTGGATATGAATGTTTTACTTTATTTTTCACAAAGTTTTGCTTTCCATGTGTAGGATTGCCACCCGGCCGGTATTTTACCGGCCTAGCCGGTAAAACACCTGCCAGGGTCAGGGCTGGTATTACAAATTTACCGGCAATGTAGCTGCCGGTAATTTGTAATACCCTTTACAAAAGCCCTTGCCCTCCAGTAAAAACTTACATTTCCTTTGGCTTCTGCGATGTGGCCCAGGCCCTTTTGCGGCGCTACCCTGTGGCTCCGCCCTTTTTTAATGTCCACTGGCTCTGCCCCCTTTTGAATCACAGCCCGCCCCTTTATTATTCGCCCCCACCACTGGCCGGTATTTTTTTTATTTTAAAAGGTGGCAACCCTATCCATGTGGAGTTTATTTATTGGTACCTGTGGTGTTCACACAATTTGCCTGTAGATGTCACTGTGCCCAGACTTATACTGTGCATACTTCCTGTCAGCTTAAAAGTGAAAGTGAAAGTTACTGTTGTATAATGGCTGTCTGACTCTGCTAATAAAGCACTGTTATACTCTACTCATCCTCAGCTACCCAAAACATAACAGATTGGTGACAGGATGTCTCTTCTACCTCTGCAGCAGCCTGCAGCTTTTCTTCCAAACCCTGGTGAGCCTACCATACATTTTACTGCTTGGATCCGTATGTTTGAAAATTATATTATTGCTGCTGATCAAGAGGAGATTTCTACTGCTAGAAAGCGTGCTTTACCTATTCACTGCCTGGGAGCAGAGGGACAGCGTATATTCTATACATTACCATTACCTGATGATGCTCTTACTTAGCGCTTACTTTTGCTATAAAGAACTTTTTTGTGCCAAGAGTAAATGAAGTTGCTGAAAGATATAAATTCCGTCACGGTGGACAACGTAATGGCGAATCCACAGAACAATTTGTAGCAGCTATGAGAGAGCTGGTTGTTACCTGTGATTTTGGGAATCCAACAGATGAAATGCTAAGAGACCAAATAGTGGAAAAAACAAACTCACCTCGCATTAGAGAGAGACTGCTCCTAGCAGGGCCGGAACTAGGGGTAGGCAGAGTAGGCACGTGCCTAGGGCGCAAAGCTGAGGGGGCGCCAGGCACGTACCTGCTCTGTCGCCTACCCTGTGTCCGGCCCCATCTCTTCTCGGCTGGCACTGGCATGTTACGCAAAAATGCGCTTCTGCGCATGCGCGCACACATTTCACGCATGCGCACTGGAGCACACTTTCGCGCATGCGCACTGGAGCGCACTTTCACGCATGCGCACTGGAGCGCACTTTTGCGCATGCGCAGTCGAGCGCGCACAGAGCCAGCTCCTTGGCCCGCCAGGCTGCCTAGGGCGCCTGGCCGGGTTGGCCCGGCTCTGGCTCCTAGAGCAGGATTTAACCCTTGCAAAGGCTATTACAGTTGCTAGCCAAACTGAACTGCTGGGAATGTACAGATTGTGAATTCAGCACTGTGGCCTAATAATGCACAGTCACAGGCAAAATACAGTGCTAAGGAAAGGGATTCACCTACACTGCAAAACTGTGCAGCAAATACAAATAGAAAATACTGCTTTCGCTGTGGTTCAACACAACACACTGCAAATCATGTTACATGTCCTGCAAAAGCTAAACGGTGCAGATAATGCACAAAAATAGGACATTTTGCTAAGATCTGCCGTAGTTCTCTTAAAAATGTTCATGAAGTCACTACTACAAATGTCACAGTATTAAGTGTGGATAAAGCTGGTACATTTATTCCAGACAAGTTTATATACACTGTCAGTGTCAGTACTGCTTCTGCTGACAAGGGACACTTTAACCTGATTCTTGATACAGGGTCAGCTGTTTCTATACTACCAAAGGATATTTTATTGAAATACTTTGCAAAAGATCCGCTTGTTGCACCTGCCCTGAAACTGGTCAGTTACTTAAAGGATCCAATCCCTGTGCTTGGTTGCTTGCCAGTGACTGTACAATTTGAATCAAATACTGCAAAATGTGACTTTTACATTGTGAATAAGGGTACTGCTATACTTGGAAGGGATCTCTTTGCTGCATTAAACCTACAATTAGTTGATTCATTACTACAGCTCACCAAAGTAGATGGAACAATCGCACACCCTTCCCCAGATCAGCCCGGTGCACAATCCCAAAGGATCCGGCAGCCTCACCAGTGGCGGAACTACCGGGGGGAAGGGGGTGCCCTCAGGGCCCCCCGGCAGTGCCGCACGACCACTGAAATCCCCCCGGCAGCGCCGTGCGCCACTGAAATTCAGCCCGTACGGAGGGGGGTGGGGTCCCGGCTGTGCCTCACGTATACTATAGAACAGAAGAGGATCGGCACACAGGCATTCAAGTTGCAGTGTTACCTGCTCGTTTATTGTGCGGAATGCACAATTACGCACAATAAACAAGCAGGTAACACTGCAACTTGAATGCATGTGTGCCAATCCCCTTCTGTTCTTATTACTACAGCACCAGTGCCTGCCACACGGCCAGTATCTATAATTTCCCCACAAAGCAACACTACACTGGGTTGTGCAAAGAACTTTGTACACAAAGTTAAGTTGAGACCAGATGTAAAACCAGTACCATTTCCTGATTCAGCATGGGAAAAACTTGCTATTGATATTGTGGGTCCTTTTACAGATGCTCCTATAGATTGTAGATTTGCTATAACCTTGATAGACTATTACAGTAAATGGCCTGAAATTGCATTTGTTTCTCATATAACATCATCCACAGTAATAACATTTCTGTTTACAGTCTTCAGCAGAGAAGGTAATCCAAAGGAGTTAATATCAGACAACGCACAGTTTGTCTCATATGAGTTTGAATCCTTTCTGAGAGAGGAATATTGTGCATAGGAAATCTTCAGTGTATTACCCACAAGCAAATGGAGAAATCGAGTGATTCAACAGAAGTCTGAAACAAACACTACAGACAGCAAATCTTACTGGAAAATCTTGGAAAGTATTTACAACAGAGTTCCTACATAACTACAGAGCAACGCGCCATGCAACAACCCAAACATCTCCAGCTGAATTATTACATGGCAGACAGATGCGCACTAAGTTACACGTTGCAGACATCAAACTTCCACAAAATACTTTGCCTACAAAATCATCTACTGCTGACATTGTGAAACGTCAACAAGCCAAATGCAAGGCTTATACTGACAGAAAAACTGGTGTTAGAGAAGTACACTTTCAGCCTGAATCTTTAGTCAGAATTAAGAAACCAGGAATACTGAAACAAGGACAATCTAAATTGACTACACCACTTGAAGTGAGACGACGGCGAGGACCATACACATATGAACTGTCTGATGGACGCATATGGAATGCAAATCGTCTTGCTCCTGTTAGATATGACTTTGGAGAAGCTCCGTTTAATGAAGGACATTTTCCTACTCCTGATGTCAACTGCAATAGGCCTGAAGAAAGTGAACCTATAAGGTGTACTGAGAGAATCAGAAAACTATCTGCATGGACCCAGAATGTGTGATGTGAATAATGTATATTATTGCTTTAAGATGCATTGTTGTTGTTTATTACATTTGCCCAAATGTTTTCATACTATAGGGGGAATATGTGGTGTTTATACAAATGGCCTGTAGATGTCACTGTGCCCAGACTTATACTATGCATACTTCCTGTCAGCTTAAAAGTGAAACTTACCTGATGCTGAGGGCATTTCTGTTGTAGGTGAATAAAACCTGTAGCTGTTGGTCATGGGGAACTCTGTATGCATTCTTTGTAACTGATGAACGGTAATGTTAATGGTCCGTGTCTCCCAGGCGGGAGCATACCCCCCCCCCCCCTTCCCCTTGTCTTGTGAATGAAAATCAATAAAAACTTTTTGGTTTAAAAAAAAAGTGAAACTTACTGTTGTATAATGGCTGTTATACTCTACTCATCCTCAGCTACCCAAAACATAACAGTACCCATGTATTTCTTGGTACCCATGTGCCTGTCTCTATTTCCTTTTCATGGGGGAGTGTATTTCCGGTACTCAATTGACTGTTTCTACTTCGTACACCTCCTGTCTGACAAAAAACTTTTCAATCTTTTCTCACTTTATGGAAGGGATTCTAAACAGTATCATCAGAAACAGTGCAGGATAAATGGTATTTATGTTGCATTAGGAACACGGCTGCTTGGGGATGCCTGAGAGCAATTTAGTAGGAATAGATAAGAAGACTAGGCTGAGGCAAAAATCTTGGAAACTGGAACCCATAGTACTATGTGCTATTAAAGCTGTTAAAGGATGCTGTTTAGTGAGGAAAATACCCCTTTAATACTCAGCATGTTAAAAGTTGCCATTCAGCACCTGTTGAGCGAGGGGTGCTATTGTAAAGTGAGACAGATTTAAAGAAACAGATGTGGAATTAAGTTTATATATATATATATATATATATATATATATATATATATATATTTTTTTTTTTTTTTTTTTTTTTTTTTTTTTTGTATACTCCTGACAAAGAACCCTGTGCAGGTTCAAAACGTTGAGCTAAATAAAGATTTTTTTTGTTACTGCTAAAAAAAGATCATATATATATATATATACACATATATATATATATATATATATATATATATCACACAAGAGCCATGAATATCCTGTTAATTACATCCTTATAAACGGTGACTAGTGATGTAATCTGTTATAAACGGTGCGTAGTGATGTAATTTTTGTCACATGACTCTCTAAAACGTGTGTATTATAATAAATAAAGTATCCCTTGTTGGAAAATATGAGGATATTAGAAGTAACCTCAGAGTTCCATGACCTGTACCTTAGTGACTTATAATATCTTTATATTTTGCAATAGGGGGTACTTTATTCACTATATATACACACACACATACATAGGGAGAGAGCGAGTGGGACAAAAGAAGTGATAATACCCCTGGGGCAGTACTCACCCAGTGCAGGATGGGAAAGGAACTCATAACAATAATCTGACTCATTAACTGTTTATCTGATTTGGCTATGTGGGGTGTTCCTGGGCCTTATTCTAAATTAACCCTCTGTAATCCTTGTACTTTGCTACTGATCCTTTATCAATAATTTAACCCTCTGCAGCACATGTTCTACTCTACTGAGCCCTTCATAATAAATCAAACCTCTCCATCCTTGTACTATGCCAATTATCTCCATATAGCTAATTAACCCTCTCATGCCCTTCACTGTTCTACTGAGAGCACTATAACAAATTAACCCTCTCATGCCCTGTGTGAGTTCTACAATAAAATAAATTGACAAACCTAGTTCTGTCATACTAAGCACATAAAGTAACTCTTTTTCGTCTCTGTACTCTTGAACCCAGTTTTTAATAATAAAATAACCCTCTCCAGTCCAAGTATTATAATGAGCAATATATTCTCAATGAATCAGCTCTAGCCTCTGTACTCAGCAATACAAAGTTTCTACAAACAATTACCCCCCTTCCCAGCCATTGCGCTGTGCTGCCTACATCCATATAACAAATGAACCTCTCTATAACAGACTAACCCCTTCCAGTCAGTTTGTTCAATGATTGTCCAGGCTCCCTGAATACAATTTTTCTACCACTTTTTTGTTAATGACAAATTATGGTCAAGAAGAAGATTTAAATGGAGACCATAACCTTAGATCACTGTACCATGATCACTGGTGTTTACTACCTGCCTAGCTCGAATTACGGAGTCAGAATTAGGCTAAGAGGATATTTGCGGATAAAGATGGAACAGGAAGAGCTCAGACACTGTGTTGCCATCAAATCGGCCTTCAGTGTGGCTTCTGACACTTTCTTGTAGGTGAAGCACAGTTGAAATGCGGTCAAATCAGGTTACTGGTAGTCGTGCCCAGCAGCCCAACAAAACCATTAATATTTGCAAATCCCGATTTACTGATTGCGCTGCCCCCCTCTCATGGAATCAATTGCTGCTATATAAATAAAGGAAATTAGATATAAGATATTTGGCAAATGGAGGGATCTGGTTAAGATATTTGGCAATGGAGGGATCTGGCTAATATTTTATTAGTCTGATGAGACACACTGGCACGGGGATAAAGATATTCTATAGAAAATGCTCTGGCATCCATCATAGCCAAATAACAATGCTTTCCCCATTGGGAATCTCTGCATGGCATCAATTAGCCTCACCCCAGTGCCACCTTCCAACTGCCACTCACAAAGTGAAATGCTTTCGCCCTACGCCAATCACCTTGCACACAGAAAGGGGTGAGATTTGCTTCTAGGTGAGAGAAAGAAAAGCCACAGCCGCTCCAACGCCTATTGTTTTTTTTTTGTGCTGAGAAATGCTCCAGTATTTCTGTTTAGCTGCAATGTTCCCCTTACCTGCCAAAGGGTGAATGTATCCCATAATAACCTTCGACTGTCAAGTACCTACAAACACTGTGGTATGCCTAATTAGATTAATGATCATTTCAATACTCATAAGCTGCTTTTTCTACCTTGTCTACCTAATTATTGCTTTATAACCCTGGAATATGAGATACTGTCACTGTATGTAGTCATACCCCTTTGTCCCCATATCAATAATATATATACATACACACACATATAGTATTCTGCATATAAACAATAAACAATTCATTGCAATAATAGTCTACGGACATGCTAGGAATGCCATTATCCACTTACTCTCACTATATAATATGATGGAGATGTCAGCATCCACATCCCCTGCCTCTCACTGTATAATGTACTAGGGGTACAAGAATGGGAGTCTGGTCCACTCAATATATATTTAGGCACGGCCATGGGATGTGCACCATTATCTGAATTATAGATATAAGCCAATAATGCAGGCAATTGTCTACTGATATGCTTATGGTGCCAGTACCAACGAACTGAAAAATAAGCAGGGAATACATTTGCTGCAATTGTTTTATGGTATCTCCTTGTACAGGCTATGAGCAAACTTAGGCTAAGGGCACATGGAGCGTGGGCTCTGCTGCTCTCAGCCTGTGTGTTTTTTTTTTGCAGACTGATCTGCACTGAAAAGTACAGCTTTTGCTTGCATGTAAGGCACATGGAGAAGAGCCAAAAAATATGAAAGCGGACAATACTCCATGTGCCCTGACCCTTAAGGCTAAATTGTGCTTCGTGTGGGAGAAAATCTTTACTGCCACATTTTGACTTTATCTGTGTACTCTGTCTCCACCTTGTCCCATGTCAGTGGTGGAGCTGGGGACAAACACTGATGTTTGTATGTGTATAAGTTGTGCTTGGCTGATAGGAGCCTTATGGAATCTCGAACCATAAGGGGGAACATATATATATATATATATATATATATATATATATACATACATACCCATAAATATTCAAATCCCATGAACACAAATGAAGAATAATGTTGAGAAGAGCCAGATGATGGTGTCTGTGTAACACGAATGGAATCACTTTGAGATGAAAGGATGGGTTTTGCTGGGCACCTCCGAGTGTGACAACTTACTTACTGGTGCTGCCGGCGAGTGTGCAAATCCTGTTAGGGAATATTATCTGTAGGCAGGAAAAAGCTGGAGTCCCCTGAACTGTGAAATGGAAATTTGATATCGTTCATCCCTTGTATCGAGCCATCGCTGAAGATTCCAAGCGAATAGTAGGGTCCAGCCGCCTCCCCAGCCTGGTCGGCACAAAGCCTAGTGTTGTTTCACCTGTCACCATGAAACTGGATTATCTCTACTAGAGGGAGAGGAAAAAGGGGCCCATAGAGCATGGAGCTCCTGGGTGAAAGGGTTAAAGACTATTAAAAACAGCAATCACATTACATGAATGCAGCTGAATTACCCGACTAAGTGTCCATCATTTCTGTCCCCTTTTATCTCCCAGGCAATAGAATGCACCGTTTTCATACTTTTTACACGGATTGGCAAAGGTTACAGGCTGGTCACACTTTCAGGAATTGCACTTTTACTTTCAATGAGATTCTCTGGGCTCAGGGGTCAGACCTCACTTGACATACAATCTGCCTGACAGGATATTAAATAAAAATGGCCGGCAGGCATGGAGTCGCAAGAAAGGTGTCAGTTAAGCAGCGGGAGATGTCCCCTAATATTTAGCCATTTCACTATTTTTTATCATCCTTAGGTGCAGCCTTCATTTTGTTCCCACCCAATAGGATGATTATGATGATGTTATGTTTTGGGTAGCCGAGAATGAATAGAGTATAACAGTGTTTTATTAGCAGGCTCATGCAGGCATTACACAACAGTAACTTTCACTTTTAAGCTGACAATGGATTTTTTGTCTGGCTTTAAAAATTAATAAAAAAGGTGTGGCTAAATGAAAACTGGACGCAGTTTGGGCATCCAGGACCAGCTCTGTAGAGGAATAGTTCCAGCATAGACAGGCCTCAATATATTAATTATTAAAGTAATAATGCCCAATGGTGGATCCAAGGCCAGCAAATCCATTGGTAGAACTTCCTGGCCCCAGTGCCCCCAACAAAATGGCAATCCAACCCTGCATGTGCAGATGGACAGGGAAGATGGCATTTACAATATACAATGGAAAGCATTGGTCTCCAGTGCTCAATATTGATAATAGTGAAATAAAGTACAGAGAAAGACAACTCAACTAATAAAGGCTCGGAACAATAGTACAGGGGAATACATATGTTGCCACAGTGTTATTGCATCTCTTAGTGCACTTAATTTGAAACAGCGGTGAGCGCATTTGCAATGAATGATATAACATACCGCTATGTACAAAGGGTTTCCAATTTGTGATATCAAAGTGTGGCGGGTGGTTTGAGTGCTTCTGTTTTCCTTCTCTAAAAGTACATTGCATCTCTTATAACTTAGGGTGCTGTTCCTGCTGAATTTTTACAGGGAAATACTTATGCTACTTTAGTTTTATGCTCTCTCTCTATACAGGCTGCAGGGACAGATTTCCTGCGGTGGCGCCCTTAGTGCCTGTCCGCAACTCCCCCCCCCATGCAAGCCCACGTGCGCATGTGCCAGAGCACTGGTAAGCTATACGTCCCCAGTGCATCTCAGAAAGCGGCTGGGCGGTATACCGCCCCTAATATTTTGCCGCCCTAGGCCCGGACCTTTATGGCCTCGCCACAAATCTGGGCCTGACAGGCTATGAGCAACACACAGGTGTAACCCTGTCATTGTTCATATACTGTGATTGGCTACAGGTTAGTTGAGCTCTGTGAAGCTCTGATTGACTATTGGTTTATATGTGAGAGTTCTAATTCCCCGAATGGTCATACCCTGTGGCAAATCTAATGCTGAGACCTGTAAAGCCAACTGGTTAGCGAGCCAGTGTATTAGTACTGGGCCATTGTCCAAGTTAATTTACTGCTGTAAAGAAACCAATTTTGTAAGGAATTAATGGAGTGGAATGGGATGAATCAGGTATGAGAGCAGGTTTATTTGCCTGGCAGTGCAACTCATTGTTTTTGGGGGTCTCAGGTGAGTTTTTATTAAAGTTTAATTGGAAAATATCTCTTAGATCAGGATCAGGAATGGGAGTAATCCACTTAACGAAGCACTGCCGACTCTGAATCCTTTTATTACTTTCTGCAATGAATATTCATTCGTCCTTAAATAGTCTAAATGGATTAACTGTTATTGGAGAGAGAAAGGAGTCAGTGGGGGACCAAGGAGTGTGTAAGGGGGGGGGGCAGGCTGGAAGCCCATGACTTACCTCTATATGAGACACAGTTCATTCATCTTATTGTTAAGGAATCCCTATTCCCTGCAGGGTTGTAGAACAAGCTAGGGGAGAGGACTGAGTTCCCATGAGCTTACAATCTACATTGTGCCATAAACCCTGTATCAATGTCATGCCACCTTGTTAGAGAGAATACAGTAGCACCGGCTCACTATAGAATAAAATATGGCACTTCATTTACGCAGTCCTCTAATTTACAGCACACAGAGGTGTGATCATTACCATAAGTAATTAGTGCAGGAAAGGATGTGCATTATCAGCACATACAGAACAGCCACCTTTTTCTCTGTCCTTATTCGTGTCAATAACAAAGACGTGTACATGCGCACATATGCCCATATGTGGCTTTAACTGGCGACCAGTCCACTGGAGGCCTTTCTTTTCTTCTAAGTTCTTGCAGAGACTTAGCGTCACGGAAACCATGGGTTACACCTCCTGCCACATTCAATTAGTTGTGAGTTTCAGTTGTACAATGATTCACTCAACCGGGCTCCCAGCAATGGGCCACTGCCTGCCCATGGGAAAAAAAAGGATAAAAAAAGTGTCTCTTCCCAAAGAAGATGAGCTGTGTGTATGTGGAATGGGGAAGGGAACGACACAGATTTTGGAGATCTATTCACGGTTGGGGTCAGAGGGCAGAGTCGAGTCACACAAGGTTGTCACAGCACCCACAAGGATAATTCCATGGCCTGAATTAGTACCCGCTGTCCGGTGGCAAGCAAGCGACTCAAACAAACACTGCAGTTTTCCACTCTGATTAGCAGCCTCAATGCACTGGCCAGTGAGTAAATAGATGTTGTGTTTTTAATGTGTTTCACCCCAAAATATAGCTCTGATTTAATGAGTTTGTTGTCGGAAGAGCATACAATGTAGCACTCTGTATTGTGCCCCATACAAAGACACTTCTATACCGAGGTCTATACATCTCTGCCTTCGACTGGGGCATTTAACCTTTTGTGTACAGGATAAAGTTTCAGCACATTGGTGAGTAAAAGGTTAAAGGCTCTCCACACCAAACCTCAAGTGTGTATTCCATTAACAGGCACAGTCATGTAAACCCTCCATATCACAGTGTAACACCCATATCATATATGCACCTAATATAACTGTATAATATATAGGCACAGATATACATCCATCTTTTCCCCAGTCCCAATCACTGTCACAATGTAACCCCCATATCACATATGCACCTAATATAACTGTATAATATATAGGCACAGATATACCCACATCTTTCCCTCAGTCCCAAATCACTGTCACAGTGTAACCTCCATATCATATATGCACATAATATAACTGTATAATATATAGGCACAGATATACCCCACATCTTTCTCCCACAGTACCAAACAGTAAGACACTACAACAGTGTAACCCCCATGTTATATGAGAATTGGGGCTCAGTAGTTAGTTTAGTGCAGAGAAGGAGGAGGGGGTACAGGTTACTGTGAGGCAGAACAATCCTTCTGTATATTTACACACGTGAGTTGGACGTGGGATGGATTGGGAGGCTGCACAGCAGGAGGACACCCTATGAAATGGAACAATATGTGGCTGATGAATCTGTTGATAGAATGCCGGGACTAATTACACTTGATACATTTGTTTAGTACAAAGGAAGGTGATTACACTTGGGTGTGTTTGGCATCTCAGTGAAACAATAGGAAGGAATTCTATTCAATTCTCGAAATAAAATGTTGTATATTGAATGTCGCACAAATATGCCATTTAATATCAATACATTATTGTTGTGATTCTTTGTTACCAAAATAAAACAAAATACCGAGATCACTGGGAAAATATCTCAGGAGAATGAGGAACCACAAAACAAGGGATTCTGTTACTCACTGTCAAATACCATGGCTCTGAGTCACCCATGGGGCAACAAGCCTGATATACCCAGGTAGCCCTATGGGAAAAGTGCAGAACACTCGCCTGAAACACTGTCAGGAAAACCCAGATACCAGGAAAACTCCCTGTGGGCCCAGGTGTCAGTGGGCCCTCTTGCTTCTAATCATTTGGCCTATTACATGGTCATTCCCTATTTCTTTAAGGGGCTTAATAATGGAAGAATAGAGTATAGTAAGAAGATATTAAAGACTAGGAAAATAAAGAGGTGAGTGAGGAGAGGAGGAATAATAGTTTGAAAAGTGGGCCCATGGTCTAAGGTTTTCTGGAGGGTCCCTGGCATCCCAGTCTGACACTGAACACTGTGTCTCTGCTGTTACCAACTTCTCTTTTCATTCTACCCCTCCACATTTGTCTCTTCTCTAGCCTTTCTTCCCTTTTTTTTTAGTTCCTACTCTTTAATCTCTCTTCTTTCCCATTCCCTTTTACTAGCTTTTTTATTTCCTCTTCTTTTGTCCCACCTCTTCTAATTTCACCTATTTTAGCATTATTTTCCTCTTTTATTCTTTCTTCTACATTCAATCACACTGTGCCATGTTTTCTTCTTCCTGTTCTTTTGTTTTTCCTCCTCTACCCTTCTCCCCTTTACTCTTCTCTTTTCTTTCCTCTTCAGCCTTTAGATGCTCTCTCTCTCAGTTTCCTTATTTCTTCTTCTTTCCCTTTTCCCTTTTCTTCTTTTGTATTTCTCTACTACCTTTTTCCTCTGTTTTCTCAAATTGCATTTCCAGAGCAACCAGCACAGAAGTATCCTTATTCCTAGACTGATCACCCCCACCCACAGATGTAAACAAATATACACAGAAGCACAATAAGATATACCCTCATACTGTACTGTCATAGGAAAACAATATGGCAGCTCCTACCCATATGTATTAATATAAACAGACAGAAAAAGGAATGTTCTGGGCACATAATAAGCTTAGGAAATATAACACAGGGCAACATCTACTGGTTTCCGTGCAAAGCTCAATCATCAAACAGTAAAAAGTTATTTTAGAATAATCCCCCCACCCCAAAAAAACATACCTTCATGTGTGGCCTTTTCTCTCTAATCAACTGATTCTCACCCAAATCCAAATACATACATTACATGAGATCATTGGTATCATGGTTTACCTCCTGTATGGTCTCCTTTTTAACTCAGAGATCTTACTCCCCCATATGTTAAAAGAATAGTAAGGCAAGATGGTGTCAGGGAAAGGGTCTGAGACTGTGGTACAATGTGTATAGTGAGAAGGGGTTTAGGATTGGAGGGGGCTTGGAGTAAAGGTGGTCTGGATGGTTTCTATGTAATAAAAAGTTTATGAAAAGACCAAAGTTCAGCTGTCAGCTTGAAATACAGTAAGATCTGTATGTTGGGTGCAGAGTGCCAGACATAGTCCTTATTCTCTATATATTGACTTTCAGCACTGTAGTTTAAATAATAATGATATATAGGAGATGGGGTTGAGGAGAGATATTTCCATCATATTCAGCCTTTATTTTGCTCCCCACTAATCCAGACAGAGGAAAAACATCTAAGTATCCGTATATTGAGAATTTGCTTAGAATTTACTTTGCTTTCTTTATGCAAAATGTTATGTTTGGGTTTGCATCATATTTAACACACAGATATATATAAATACTATATAAATAGGTAGGGCACAATATTTATTTATCTAGGTTGCTGGACAACAAAATTCATTAACAGGCCTACAGAGACCCATGGGATGAGGACAGCAATCAATGTGCCGATGTGGTTCTTATCTGACATGATTTTAAAACTGCCCAATTGTCACCAGATATTGGATGGGCAGGTTGTCCTTATGGCCCCAAACAATTCCCCCCTGGTACAACTAAAACTCCTACTGTTTGTCTGGGTTAACAGCATGACCGAGATGTTTGCAGCAGCAAATAAATAGAGTCTGGAATCGTTTGTAAGAGCAAGAAATCACTGTAACCTGCCTTCTCAGTCTAACAATTCTCCCCTGATTCAACCAAAAACTTCAGCTGTTTGTCTCGGCTCATGGCATGACTGAGTTGTTTGCAGCAGGAAATAAACAGGGTCTGACATTTATGAACTGTAGTCTGTAAGAAATTCCTCCTGATGAAGGGAAATATGTGGATTCTCATTATTATTTATTATGCCCCCCCCAATAAATATAAGAGAAACCCTTAGAAAAAGATACGATTAATACCCCCCACGCACATAGCTACTCTTTATATCCATTAGCCATGAAATAAAGTTGGTGCTGTTTTATTTCCTACATTTGGAATTCATATTCAGCCTAGTATTTCTCAGAAGTCGCTCCGAGCAGTGATTTCAGCACCGATTTGCTTCATTTGTGGCTGCAAATTAGTTTTTTTCTGCCTCGCCGGTCACTTTGGCTCCTTTTATTTCAAAACTCTGCCTCCAACGAGCCAAACAAAGCCATTCTGTTCCAATAATCATCACTGGTTCCCGGCTCTGGAGCAGCCAAAGCTCTTCTTAGTGGTCCTTTTCACGTGGGCAATTAATTGCCACCCAAATAAAACAAATACCCCACTATAAGCGAGACATACGAGTAACAGTGGAAATATAAAGACACCTCCATCCAAGTGTGATCCAGCAATATGGCAGCTTGTCATTCAGCATGACAGCAACCAATGACATAAAGGCTGATGGCACACAGGACATTTTGTTGCCTTCAGTAGCCAAGATTTATCGCGGGTGACAATAGTCCCTTGTTTCCTTCCTACTGGCTAAAATGCAAATCGGTGGTGGGGAAACAAATGCAGTGCGGCTACTTTCCAAAACAGCTTGAAGTTATCTCGCAAGGAAACTTCAGGAAACTTGCCCCACATATGTTTCCCCACTGGCAATTTGCATTTTAGCTGGTGAAAAGGAAACAAGGGATGTTTTGTCACCCGCCATTGCCCTAAACCTACGAGGGGCAACATCTTGTGAGAATATTTACCTGCCCACCATCATCACCTCATCACCAGCAGTGGCATCTTGGTCTGGTTGGGGATAGTCTAGTGTTGGAACAGAGGAATTCAGAATCTCATTTGGCCACAAAGACAATGGTGCATAGGCTGGTCTCTCTTTCTTTGGGGGGGGGGGGGGGTATTACAAACTGTTATAAGTTACAAAACTTATATACAGATTGTTATGAGTTTGTAATAATATCCCCCTTGGTGGTGCAAGGCCATTTCTTGTAGGTACTAATGGCCCCTAAAATGTACCCAACAAAAGATGGCGGCATGGCACATTTCAGATATCAATGTAAAATATTCAACGGGGTTCATCCTACTGCTCAGGAAATCCCAGGTCTGTAGTTTATGCAATACAGAAGGGAAGACTCCTAATTGGCCCAGGGGTTAAAGTGTGTGTGTGTGAGGCTACTGAACTGTATATCTCTCAACAAAGAGATGGTTTATTAACCCACAGTGACTTGAATAAGGTATTTGGGGTGAGGCAGAGGCATATTGGTATTGCAAGAATAAAAAATTTACAGAGGCTTTATGGTTCATTCTGATTGGGTTTATAATAGTTATGTGTATAATGTAATTGCTATTGTCTGTAACTACTTGTCCCTTTCTGTTCTCTGGGTCTGACTCTTGAAACTTTGTAGCAGAAGTCGATTCTCTTAAAAGTCTGTTCCTTAGCTAGCTTCTGCTACATTATTTCAGGAGTGAGAGAATATACGTATACAGCCAGACAGACAGTGACAGACAATAGCAATGACAGCTACACATCAAGCAAAAAAAAACTGTTTTTGGGTGGAATTTCCCTTTGGATGCACCTTTCTCACTTAAGGAGATGCAGGGTTAGTAAGTAATTATTATTATATTACCAGAATTACGTGTTCACTGAAGTCATTAAAACACTATAAAAAATAACAGGATTTCAGATTCAATTTCAATAACCGTTGGACACAATATATTCTCCAGGCGCTGATTGGGTAAGGTAAAAAGTGATATGAGACGGCAGCCATTTAGGTGCGTGGTCAGCTGGGCGAGGGTTATTCATAATGTTTCAATGCTTTTTGTGTAGGTTTTTGTCCATTGCAGAAACACAAGGTGTTGAAGGTCCCTGAGCGGCGAAGACTAATATACGTCTGTGTGTGAACGTGTGTAACGAGGACTCCATTTAATGATGTAAAGGGGTTTTACAACGTGCGTTAACACTTTCTCCTTCAGTAACGACACTGAGCGCCATGTAGCAGACAATGACCTGGGCTGTCTCTGCTGGTGCCAGTTTTTTTATTATGTGTCAATGGTGAAATTTATAGACACTTTGTGGTGGTCCCTCTGCATCGCCAGTTTGTAAGGAGACTTTTTACAGTGGCGTGTGGTCTGCAGGCAGACGGATTTTATAGTTCGATGACCGGACCCTTTTATTTATTAGCAGAGACCTCAGGAGCATGGCCCCAGACACGGCCAGCAACACTCAGAGGAGTGTAAGTGTGTAGAGTGACACTCTCATACCTGATATGGTTATACTTTAGCTTCCTTATTTGTCTTCTGCCAATGAATGGGTTAAAACAGTGATCCATTTTTTTTTATTTAAAGTGCTTTTCCCATTTTATAACAAATAAGCATAGCACAAATGGCAGCCAAAGTGACAACATTTACAACAGCAAGACAAAAGGGAAAAAGAAAGATTGGAAAGAGGCAGACGGACAGAAAGAGAGAAGGGGGGTTCCATGGGACAAGTATTCCTAAAACAAATCATTAGATGTGCTGTGGAGATTCGCTTGTGGTGGGGTCAGCTGCTCAAGCGCTCTCTACCTTATGAAATTTGCTTGGGCAGCCTGTGAACTTGAACATAGGGAGAGCATCATTTGAGAAGGGGTAATCTCCAGATAAGTACTATTGGTTTCCTAGCATAAAATTCTCAGGAGTATGGGTGGTACCTTCCCGTGGATATGTGCCCCACTCACCCCAGGAAACAGTCCCCGCTCCATGTAGTTCACCACCTCCACCCAAAACCCAGTTATATTGGGGCAAGCCCAAAAGACATATTATCTCTTAATACCTTACTATGGGCACAATGATCTATACTCTTATACCAACTATGGGCACAATGAGCCACTCCTTTGTACTGTACTATGGGCACACTGAGCCACCTCCTTGTACCATTCTATGGGGACAATGAGCAAAGCCCTTGTACCATACTATGGGCTCGTACTGTACTATGGGCAATATGATCTATGGCCTTGTACTGTACTATGATCAATGACTCATATTGTACTATCGACACAACAATCTATGCCCTTGTAGCATACTATAGATACAATTTACTATAGGTACAATGAGTTAGGCCCTCATACCATACTATGGGCACATTGTCCTTATACTGTACTATGGGCACAAAGATCTTTCCCCCGCTGTTTATGGGAAGATATATTTCTATATTATTTCTACTAATACACAGGACTTATTTTAATTCACACTGGGCTTTATCAGTGCAAGAATCAGCAGCTCCAACACGTTGAATATTGGGAACAATACAATTATCTTCTACAATTTCTTCTTCATCAAATGATTCTGTAGTGTAGAGAATATTAAACAGACCATGATTTTTTGTGAAGAAGTGAAGAAGATCTGGACACTTTAATGAATGGCAGGAGGACCCTGAGGCTGAATTGGCGGAGCTGTGGGAATGTGATGGGGGGAGCTGGTCGGAGAGATGGAGCATCTTTATTCCAATTCAATGTCACCACAAAAGAAGATGGGGCATGTATAAGGGGTGTGGTGGAATAAATAGCATATTTCTGCTATACTAGAAGGCTTTTGGGGAGTTGCAGCATAACACACATGAAACCTATAGATGAAAGTGCATGACAATAAGAGTCTGTTAATATTTGACAAGGTGCCAGGGCTCCTTTGTTTGGGACCCGAGTGACTAACCTAAGGAGCAAAATAAATGACTTTACAGAACATCCATCAGGGAGAGAGGCTATTGGCTTTCAGCTGTCCTCAAACAACCTCAATCTCAAGCCTCTGACTGAATGAGCACACAGCAAGCGAGCGAAAGGCGCCGGGTCCGGCATATAACGTGCTTTGTCAGGCGCATTCACAAGCATCTCTGGGCTTGCTACACACAAAGAGGGGTGAGAACGTGTGAAGAGGGGGAAGAGAGTGGAGAAATGAATACTCTGTGTAAGGGGAAGCACTGCGCCTAGCGGATTAACCCCCAACGCCCACACATACATCCCCCTCTTTATTTTCATTTAGATTGGTGGGAAACGGGCAAATTAACGTTGGTAATTCTCTGGTGGCACAGAGTAAAGTTGGGCATGAGAGGTGGGGCACGTGTGGCTGATTTCAACCAAATTGGAGTAATAATATCTCCACAAATATCAATGTGCAGTCAAACAGATCAGAGATGGTGGGTATATTGACTGCTCATCCTGCTTGGGTCTAGAGTGGGTGGGTACATCAGTACTGATCATATGCTATAGATCCAGCCATTGGGCACTGTGATTGGTTGGTCCATTCAAGCTTCGTGTGTGTGTGTGTATGAATCAGCCACAGATCTGATTGTTTAGGATTAAGACACTATGGCCAGACGCACAGATCATTTTGTACAAACCGAATTTTCGTACAATATTCGGTGTGTGGATGGTGGGAAATGAGCCGACCGATATCGACAGAAGACTTGGATATCAGTCGGCTTGCCGATCGGGCTGGATGGAAAATTTTGATTGGGTGCCTTTGAAGGCACCCAAACATCGGCCATTATTGCTGAATCATCACATACAGGTAGAATTCTATTGTTTCTACCTGTATATCTGACGATTCAGCTCTACACGTGTGTATTGAAAGAACGATCTTTCTCGGAAAGATCTTTTCCAAGAAAGATCGTAATTATTATGTCTATGGCCACCTTAAAGCTGGCCAATAGAAGATAAGATTTTTCTCTCCAATTTTTGTATGATCTGACAAATCCGTCAAATTATTGCGAGGTGAGTGGCAATCGAACGATCGTGCATCTAGCAATTTTTCGTCCAACATCAGTCAGAAAATTGATCAGCCAGGTTAGAAATTTTTCATTGGTCACAGTGAAATCGATCTATTGTCCAATTGTTTGCAGGGCCAAGCAGGCAGCTGCCCTCAGTTTTCCTGGCTTCAACTAGACAACATTGTTTGAAATGGTTTTTTAGTTGATGGACAAATCGTACATTTAAACGATCGTTTCAAGATAAGCTTGGTTTTACCATAACGAAAAGATCTTTTAAAAATCCTAACGTCCATGGCCAGCTTAATCTCATTGGATTCTGTTACTGAGCAAAATCAGTCTGAAAGATGGTTCCAAAGTTCTTCCAACCTGTCATTTTAAGTAGGCACCTAGGGCACCTTGTACCTTTATCTCTGTTTTTCTCTGATATTAGATGCCCCTCCTAAAGCCAGCCTTGATGAATACTTATATATATGGACTATTTCCCTATAGTTGAGTGCTGCTGGACGGTCCTACTACCAATATTGAAACAAAGAGAATAGTGGAAATAAATGGATATTTTCCTGGTATGAGATTGAGTTCTGGAAGGGCCTGGTGGGGGTCCGGTTACATTCCCTCCTGTCACAATGAGCATTTCAGTTTCAGGCTAAGAATAGATTAATTAATTCAAGCTCTCGGCTTGGCAGGAAAATCTTCTCCAAACGCCCATTCTCTTCCCCCCTTCAGTTTAGAAAGGGACCATGCCACAAGAGCCCCCCTGTTATTGAATGTGTCCAAAAATAAACTGACAGGCTCTGTGGCCCCTCTCAGTGATAAGGGGACAGGAACAAGTGGGTGTCTTTGTTCTCCAGACAAGAGAAGTGTCGGATTGGGGAAGGCGGCGGGGGTGTCTGATAGGGGGCACAGATAATTAGGGCACAAGGGAACGCTTGGCATCCGTAATGGGAGGGAAAGCGCTTTCTTTTCAGAAACAACTTAACCATTTTCATTGGCTGCTGCTCTTTAGCCACACCCCAAAAAAGCAGAGCATAATTAATATACATTCTTTGCATATGCCACAAGCACTGCCCTGCCACTTCTTGCTCCAGCCAATCACAGTTGGGACAGTTTGAGTGATTAATACATATAAGGGGCAAAAAGAAGGGAGGGGGAATTCCACAGAGCAGCTTGTTATTCCTCTGGGGTGTTTCTTACTCATGTAACCAATCACCATTAGCCTTTTCTGAACAATCCATAGGTTCTCCGCCACAGTAAACAAATCTACCACTAGTAAACAAAGCTACCACTAAATGCTAACCCATGTACATGTATTTAGATTATTTGAACACCATGCTCCTGAGCTGTGCTTGATCAGACAGGAACCTCCACCTGGTGAAGCGAATCAGATGTCCCTACAGTACTTGCCCAGGTACAGGGTGCTGATATCCAATACTTCCTGCTCCTGGGTTGCTCTCTTTCCCATGGACAGGCAGGAACCTCCTCCTGGGTAAGTGGATCAAATGTCCATCCAGTACTTACCTAGGTGCATAGCTCTGATTGTCTGTACTTATTACTGCTGGTCTGCTCTTTTCCCAAGGTAAGACAGGAACCTTCTCCTGAGTAAGATTAATCCAAACTTCCCTGTAGTACTTACCAGAGTACATTGCTTGGAGTGTCTGTAAATGGCTTTGGGGCTGCTCTCTTTCCAATGGTCAAGTAGTAACTTGCATCTGGGTAAGTAAATCTAGTACCAGTACCAGAATATACCCAGGTGCATATCCTAAACTGCTCTATTCTCTATGGTCAGACAGGATAGGACCCCCCCAGGAAAGTGAATCCAGCCTCCACTCAACCCTTGCTCAGGTACAGAGTTCTGTTTGCCTGTATCACTGACCTGTAATTGCTGGAGACAAGTATTCATCCCGATAGAGGGACCAGTTGGAGGATCTAACATTGGACTGACCTGTACCAGTCAGGGACAGCAATGTATCACAATGTTATGAATCAAGCACTCCATCTAGTGGCGAACAATATAATGAACCTGCTGTTGCTACCCTTGCCCCATAGAGATCAACACAAAGGAAAAACTCTCCTTAAAGCCTTTTTGTCAATATTAAGCACCTCCCCATATCCATATCCCCCCAGGAGACCCTGTGAGTACCGTGGGCATTTATTTGGTTTAGGTTTAAGGGCTTATTTTTCACATGTCCCTGTATGGCTGGCACAGGGCTACATAATGTGGCTTCACCCACTGACCTGCATTCAGAGAATTGGAATCCTTCACCTTGTGAGCTCTGCTCCCACTGGATTCAGACACTTGCATGGATCTTGGTGTCTAGACTACGCCACAGGTTTAATTAGATCCAAATAATCTAATAGGTGCTGCATGAGGTCCTGTTATTAATCCAGTCAATGAAGTATCTCTCCTTCCACTCTTCCCATTTAGATAGGCCATCCCAGAGCGCAGGAAAAAATAATCCAATGTAAAACTACAGACTCCTCCAACAAACTTTGTTAGTGCAATGTGGGAGATGTAGTTCAATAACAGCTGTAGATGTCATTTAGGGTTGCAATCAAAACCCTGATAAAAGATGGAAGTGAGCAACATGATTAATTCCTCTCCCTCTGTGGCAGTTATCTCTTTGCTGTTCACCACAAACCCACTGGTTACCTGGACCCTCTCCCCTTTAGTGAGACGCAAATCATGCTTTTGCATCTCAGGGCCCCCTGAATGAATATTTTTTATCATTTCAGCTCTGCTGGTGAAAACAAACATTTGTGGGGTGCACATACATTTAAGCAAACCAGTGTAGCCCTTAACAATTAATAAGCAATTAGCTTTGATCAGTCAGCTATATGGTCAGGATAAAAATTTGGAGGGTCTCAAAAAGGACCCCCCGTATAAACTACCAGAAATGGGCACAATTTGCAGGTACAGTGTGCCCACCAGAAACTGGACAAAATAATGGGAGGGCCCAGTTAAGGAGCAATGCCGGCCTAGAACCTGTCGCAGTTTTTTAAATAGCACACATGGTTCTATTAATATATAAATTATTAATATAAAAGGGTAAGTAACCTTTATAGTATGTTTTAGAGGGGGCAATTTTAAGCAAACAAACATCACTATATGAATAAATCCATACACATAAATGACACTCGGTATTAATGCTGAATTAGAAAAATCATGCAACATGCTGCTTCTCAACCTGCGTTCGGCGCTTACATGCGTCTGTGTGAGTACAGTCCCACAGCCCCAGCCCCATTGAAAAGAATTCAGTGCATCTACCCCTGCGCTCCCGCCCAGCTAAAAACGCTCATCTGTAAGAGCCCTTATATGCAAGGTGTATCCAATTGACAGGCTACTCTCTACCAGCAGAGAATACATAGCTCTTAAGGATCTGTACCAAGTGCAGTCTCTTGTGATCTACAAATCTGGGTTCCCACCCTATTGCAATTGTGTCTTCTTCCTAAAAAAAGAACAATCTATTTGGCTGCAAAGTGTGTTTTGACTCAATTGAGATTTTATTTACAAGGGGAAAGCCAATCCCTGGGCTGCAAAACAGCCGTTACCCCCGACACCTCACTGTTCCCTCAGCCCAGAGAGACCACAACACGGCTGCTAATGTGTCTCCAGGGAGCCATAGTAAACACAGGAGATTAGGGCCCCGGAGCATTCTGGGGAGTTACTTTGGGTCATATCACAGTACCTCCCTGTCAACCCCCCCTACACACACGTACTATAGATAGTGACCCTGTGCTTACAAAGTGAGGTATGTAGTATATATAGTGACTCACTGCCTATGGAGCAAGGTATGTACTATAGCTATGTAGGCATACAGAGTGAGGTATGCCTACAGCAGGGGTGCCCAAAACGTAGATCGGCGTCTACCAGTAGACCTTTAGCTGGCGATCAGTAGATCTCAAGACACTGTCAAAAACAGCTTGACTAAATTACCCTCCTTTTCCATGCTTTTCATTCAGATATTTATTATGTTAAGGTTACATAAGAAAAACATGTTCAAATATAAAAATATACATTTTCTCATTAATCAATATTTAAGTAATATTTAACATGAAACAGAATGCAAATAATGCTTCTATGGATGTAGATCATATTGGGACAACATCACTAAAAGTAGACCTCACATTAGTAAAGTATGTGCGCTTCTGGCCTACAGAGTAAAGTAAGTACTATATACAGTATATATAAAAATACAGTATATATATATATTGACCCCCTGCCTATAGAGCGAACTATGTACTATAGATACTGACTCCCCTGCCTATTGATTTAGATATGTATTATAGATATTGACCTCCTGCCTACAGAGTAAGGGCAATGATACATGAGGCATTTAATCACTGATATCCTTAAGTATCATTGTCCTAAATTATGTACTATAGAAACTAGTGCCCTGCCTATAGCGTAAGGTATGAACTATAGATACCGATGCCCTCCCTATAGAGTAAGGTATGTACTATACAGTAAGTACAGACCCCCCTGCCTATAGAGTAAGGTTAGTACTATAGATACTGATGCCCAGCCTATAGAGTAAGGTATGTACTATAGGTACTGGTGCCCTGCCTATAGCGCAAGGTATGTACTATAAGTACAGACCCGCCTGCCTACAGAGTAAGGTATATACTATAGATACTTACAGGGGCGATCCTGGCCCCTCCGCCGCCTCACAGTAGAATCCAATAGGAAAGAAATCCACGGCACACAGGCTGCTGCAAGCAAGGAACCCCTTGCACGTTTAATGCGGAAGTGAGCAACGTTTCGGGGTCACACCCCTCCGCCGCCTGACGCAGCAGCAGTTGCTGCTGCCCCCCCTCACCCGGAAATTCGCTCTTAAACTACAAGGAGCAGCATTTTTGCTGCCCCTGGTACCTAGTGGGGCGCTGCCGCCTGAGGCAACAGCCTCAACTTGCCTCATTGGCGAAGCATCCCTGGATACTTATGCCCTGCCTATAGAGTAAGGTATGTACTATAGATACTGATGCCCTGCCTATAACGTAAGGTATGTACTATACATACTGATGCCCTGCCTATAGAGTAAGGTATGTACTATAGATACCAATGCCCTACCTATAGAGTAAGGTATTATAGATACTGACCCCTGCCTATAGAGTGAGCTATGAACTCCAACCAGTGTCGGACTGGGACACCAAGGGCCCACCCAAAAACCTTAGACCAGGGGCCCACTCTCAGTACTAATATTCTTCATCTCCTCATTCAACCTCTATTCTCTTAGTCTGTTTTCTTTACATATTATTATCAATTATTCCATCTATTTAGCCTCTTTGTTCTCATAAATATAGGGAATGGCCATGAAATAGGCCAAAAGTTTAGCAGCATGAGGCCCACTGACACCTGGGCCCACTGGGAGTGTTCCTGGTATCCTGGTGGGCCAGTCCGACACTGACTCCAACTACTGATCCCCTGCCTATAGAGTTATCTATGTATTTACATGCTGACCCCCTGCCTACAAAGTAACGGAAGATAAATTACTTTTCTGCTATAAACCCTAGCCCCTTGGACACATAAAGTACATCAGAGATTAATTGGAAGCGGGGGCTACCATTGCCATGTGTGTGTGTGTGTCGGGGGGGGGTATTTCCGCAGCCCAGATGCAGGAGTAGGGAAGGGATACCAACCTTGGACTCTATTAGCCAGTTGTGTGACTAATAAAAGGAATGAGAGAGCAGACACAGGAGTAGGAAGACCGGGGCTGATAAGCGCCGCTGACAGATGGCTACTGTAGGATGTGTTGTGCCAATGATAGGCTGGCACTGTGCCTGCTGGATTCAGCCCCACACAGCCAGGGTACATCTATTCTTCAGTCAGCGCGTTGGTAGGCATGAAATAGCAGTTCTGCGTGGGCCTGAATAGCTCAAATAAATGAGCCCAGTGTGCAGAGGAGGAGGATGGTCCTGTCACCCTTCTTTGCTAGGGGCACCGGCGCTATGAGGGGATCTGTGCCAATTCCAACCTTTTCCTAGGGGTCCTCTAAGGTGAAACCAACGTTCTGCTCAGTTTACTTCTCCTTTACCTACAATCAACAAGCTGCCTTTACCTCAGATTGCAGGGGATGCTGGGAGTTGCACATATTCCCAATATCTATCAGAATTGGGCAGATAAGGGGCAAATGTATAAAGTACGTCACTGTATGTGCCCAATATATGACAACAGTCAATCACAGAGTGATGTAAAGATTGCTCATAATTGATCTTGTTAAAGGGGACCTTTCCCTTGAATTCACTGTCCCTCCCCAGGCCTCTCAAGCAAAGGAAGATCAAGAATTAAGGGAGGATTTCTCATCTTTAGACAAAGGAGTCGGCAGTACCACCCTGTGATGATCTTTGTATGGAGATAAATGTTTAATGTCTTCTTTACAGAATTTTTCAGGGAAGTGCTGCATCTGGACCCAGGCCCTCACTATTCAGTAGGGATGCACCGAATCCAGGATTTGGTTAGTGATTCAGCCTTTTTCAGCAGGTTTCGGATTCGACTTTTCTGTCTGGGCCGAAACGAATCCGAATCCTAATTATATATGCATGGGGAGGGAAATTGCATGACTTTTTGTCACAAAACAAGTAAAAAAATGTTTTCTCCTTCCCACCCCTTATTTGCATATGCAAATTAGGATTCGACCGAATCTTTCACAAAGGATTCTGGGGTTTCGGCCAAATCCAAAATTCGATGCATCCCAAGTATTCAGCCCAATTGACCCCCACCTATCCATTGGGTTATGGTGAGTAGAACCATGCAACCCCTCCAGCCAGAAAATACAATTAAAGGAATGGCCCACACTTCATCTGTAGGACACAATGGGAATGGCCACGCACAGGCCTTGCCTCGCCAGCACCAGAACCGGATTATGGTTCTTACTGGTCTGGCACTGAAAATTACACAATAATAACTTTTAATATTAAAGGGGATTTAAAATAATGAATTGATGTAAACTTACTCTAAGTGCCCCTCTGAGCAAGTTTATCTCATTATACAGTAAATTCTAGACCGCTGATACAGGATCAACAGCTCTCTTTAGAGGTCAGAGTGGCTCGTTTATACATACTGGGAAAATGTGCACACTCTCAGTAAACCAAAAAGCAACCATTAAGTGACTGGCTTTTCCATACAGCTGCAGGTTGTACAACTAAAGCAAACATGGGATACTGCCCAGGTGTAAATGTGCCCAGTGTTTATAAATGAGCCCCAATGCCATTCAGATAGAACTGTTGAGCCAAAAGCCTAGTATTAGAAGTTTAAAACTGTTCCGAGGAAAGCTATACCCCCTAAACTAGGTCTCTATAATAAAATATATTCTATAAAACAGCTCATGTGTATAACCCTGCTTCATGTAAATTAACCATTTTCATAATAATATACTTTTTTAGTAACATGTGCAATTGGGTAATCCTAAAAAGAAAATTGCCATTTCAAGAACTAAGGGCCACCCCCCTAGGATCCTATGATTCACAGTGCACACAAACAAACTATACAGTACAAATAGAACAAGAAGAAAACTCTATTTTGTCTTGAAACTATACAGTAGTATTTCTGTTCAAGTGATCTCTGACACACAGACCATCACAAAATGATAGAGATTTCAAAATATTTACTTAAATATATATTCCACTTTGGTACGATTCTTTAATATCCCACATAATATGATTTAAACTATTTATTAAGTATTCATTTTCGAGGTAAAATTTTCCTTTAAAGGATAAGTAAACCTTTACAATAAGTGAATGTAAAATTGATGAGTCTAAATTCTAAGCACGTTTGCAATGTACATTCATTATTTATTTATGTTTAATTCAAGATATTAAAGGATACATATGTACTGTTAATTCATGAATGAATTTTGCTTCAACAGCGCCACCTGCTGCTCATTTTCTGACTATTCTGACCACTAAGTAGTCAAGGAAGTTGTCAGGAGCAAGAAAGAAGGCTGCTCTGATTTGAGAAAGGTTTCTAATTTCTTTCTTAAACACTTAAAGGGTGCTTCACCTTTTAATTAACTTTTAGTATGTTACAGAATGGCCAGTTATAGGCAACTTTTTAGTTGGGCTTCATTCCTTCTTTTTTATAGTTTGTGAATTATTTGCCTTCTTCTGACTCTTTCTAACTTTCAAATGAGGGCCACTAACCCCATCTAAAAACCAATGCTCTATAAGGCTAAAAATGTGTTGTTATTGATACTTTTTATTACTCATCTTTCTATTCAGGCCTCTCCTATTTATTTACTAGTCTCTTACTCAAATCAACTTGGACCCTAGCAACCAGATTGCTGAAATTGTAAACTGAAGAGCTGCTGAATAAAAAGCTAAATAACAAACCCCACAAATAATAAAATAAGTAAATTTCAAGACGAACAACCCTTTAATTGCTTCATTAGAAAGTGATGCTGATTGCATTCACCACAGTTGGCATTTAAAAGCATAAATATACAGTAGTTTTAAATGATCTGTATTGTTAATTTTATTATGTGAGTGTCTGAAGCTCCAATTTAGTAATTTATTGAATGCGATTGCTAGGGTTACTGACCCCGGCAGCCAGTAGAAAGGTAAGGAAGAGTTCATAGAAATTAAACAATAAATACAAATAAAAAAAAAGAATAGTCCATGATGATGCAACATATGACATCAAACACCACATCCATAACTAGTGCACTGTTTATGCAAAGCCACAGTAATAGAGTTAGCCCGTAGTCCCACTATAGGCGTTGGTTTAATGGACTAAATAACCCTATAATTTTTATGGAGCAGTGCGTTGCTGTTCCAAAATTTGTCTTTTCTTAGATCTGTGGACAGGGCCTGAACTAGGGGTAGGCAGAAGAGGCACATGACTAGGGCGCAAAGCTTAAGGGGCGCCAGGCAAGTACCTCACATGCAGCCGACCCCTAAGTGGCGGAACTACCGGGGGAGCAGGGGGTGCGAGCGCAGCAGGGCGCGCACCCTCTCAGGGCCCCCCGGCAGTCCGTTCGCTGCTGAAAATGCAGCCAAATGCGGCCATACAGAGGGGGTGGCGCCCGGCTGCACTTGGTTGCGCACTGCTGCGGTAGGGGCCGACGTGGCCGGCCGGATTGCTGTTTGTGGATCCGGAGAAACCAGGAAGCGTGCACCTGTTCTCCAGCGACGCAGGAGCACATACGGAGCTGTGAACAGCAAAGCTCCCCATAGACGCGGCGATTCTTCTTGCCGAACGACCGATTTTAGGGAAGTCCGACCAATCCTTCGAAATTATCATGTGGTCAGTGGGATTCGAACGATCGTACATCTTACGATTTTTCGGCCGACATCTGTCAGGAAATTGTTAGACCAGGTCAAAAAATCTTTGTCGGCCCCAGTACAATCTATCTATGTTTGCAGGGCCAAGCAGGCAGCTCCCCATTGTTTTCCTGGCAAATTGGTAGATCGTATGATCGTTCTGAGAAAATCTTGGTCTCACGATGAGGATAGTTTCTTTTAAAAATATCAACATCTATGCCCAGCTTAACTTGATTTTTATCGTCATCCCCTATATGCCCCATGTCCCTGAATCCCTCTCGGAATAATAAACCTTTAAATTAATCTAGAAGTCACAGCATCTGGTACATCAAACAAGCCCTCTGTGAGTAGCGTGGGGTGAAGATGCCGGGGACTATCATTGCAGGACAATGGCATATAAGGACAGAGGGGACACGATGAGATCAAACACAAACTCAGCAATAACCTCCACCCCCACATAGTTATCTTCTCCCTGCAAGCAGAGAGCATTCTTGGAGCAGCAAAGTGACATTGTATCGAGGCACAGATTGTGGTACAAAATATATAAACAGGATTCCGGCTGTGAAACCTTGAAGCCTCTACCGTGCCCTGCTGTGGGTGGATACAGCGCCAGGCTATGTCAGCCCGGCACTCTAGGCAACCCGGCCGGCCACTTCGGCCCCCAACAGCAGTGCGCAACCAATTACGCGCGTGCGTAACCGTACGCAACCAAGAACGCGCGTGCGTAACCGTGCGCAACCAAGTACGCGCGTGCGTAACCGTGCGCAACCAAGAACGCACGTGCGCAATCGAGCGCAGCCGAGTGCAATTGTGCGTAAAGCACATTGAGTAGGGTATATCCTACCACTGCCAGTAGAATTCTCTAAGGAGGGGCACCACAACTCTAAGCAGCTTCCTAACAAATTACACACTATTGATGATTCATTTTGCTATTGTAAGCAATATCTGTCTTTGCTTTGCTGCTCGTCTACATGTACCAGTAAAACAATCAGCTCCTGTCAAGACTCCAATTGCCACAATGCCCTGCATGTTCTATGACCAATGCAACAATGCAAGGCATATGGTAGCAGCACTGCTCTTTCTTGCACATGAGAAAATGTCAAACTACAACTTGCAGTGGCTGTTGGAGGGTTTTGAGACTTGTAGTTCATAAACAGATGAAGGTGTGCACTGCTCCGGTTCCACAGAACAAATATCCCACTCTGAGTTGTTAGTGTGTGATCTAGGCTCTAGGTGCAATACAGGGAGCTTTGAGCAGCAGATGGAAGACCAGCATAACCTCTGCCCCCCGGTAGGGTTGCTACCTGGCGGGTAAAAATAATGTTTGATCCCAATGTTATTAATAGGGAAAAAAATTAAATGTATATATATTTCTTTTTTCCAGAAAAGGTGTCAGCCCTACTCCCAGGAGAGAGAGAATGATGGTGCCTGATATGTTAACGACGTGACAAATTCTCATAGTTGAATCTACAAAGTATCATTAGGTCCCCATTAAACAAGTGTGAGAAAGGCACCGGCGTCTGCCCTGGGAACCTGCAGCAAATTGCCCTTTAACATCATAAGATTCTGTCCTGTGGAGCTGACCACTTAATATGGCCCCTATGGAATATTAATGAGTCCGGCTCACCCTAAGATGAGGACAGTTGACTTTGTTTCCCTTCCGAGTGATGGCCCTGGGTTCCAAAGGCCGAAGAGGACAGTGAAAAGGAATGCACAGGGTCAAGAGGGTCAGCGATATCCAATTGCCAATTGTTGGGAGCGGCACAATGGCAGCAGCCGATGATTCGGTTACAGAAGCTCATTAATACTTGGACGTGGACTTGACTTCATTTTCCGGGAGAACAAAGGGAAGAATGTAACATATTGTACGTGGGATTGAGGCAAAGAGCTTGGTTTGTGCACCACGGAATGTGACCTTAAGCAACAAGGCCACGCAGGTGCAACCAAACATTTCTCCATTCAGCTCCTGCCAGGGATACAACATTTATTATCCTTGCTCTGCCTTATCTCCCAGCCGGGCTGTGCAATTATGGAAATTGTAGTTCAACAACAGCTGGAGGGCTGACACCTAGCGTTGCCACCTTTTCTGGAAAATAATACCGGCCTTCCTATATATTTATCTTTTTTCCCTATTAATAACATTGGGATTAACCATCATTGTTACCAACCAGGCTGGTAAAATACGATCTAGGTGGCCACCCTACTGACACCCAATGTATCCAATTGTTTGATACAATATGATTTTGCCCAACCCAGTAGCCCAGCTGATATCCTTTCCGCCGTCCCAGGTGCTTTTTTTCGGGAGTGGAGGAAAGCTTATCGGCTATCAGTGAAAAGTCTGCTGGGGGGATGTGAAAACCCCTTTATCTGTGCTGTTATTGTGTAGGGAGCAGTGAGAGGCTGTGTGGGGGGGGGGGTTAGATTCCTTCTCACAATATCTCGTTTCACCAGCTCTGATTAATTTAAAGAACACAAAAATATCAAGGTGCCTGGGGGAGGTGACGGTGCCAGATTCACCTCACTGTGTAGCTATTAGATATGCATAGGTCACTTTCTCAGCAGGACTATTTTTTAAAGGGAATTGATGCCTATTTATATAGAACAGAGACTTATTCCTAAGGAGAGAGGTTTCTGCTCCCTAGTAATTATTTAATGCTGCACTTTAATTATCCCATTGTTCACTAGGGTTGCCACCTTTTAATAAAATTTCCACCGGCCGGTGGTGGGGGTGGAACAAAAGGGCGGGCTGTGATGTTAAAGGGGGTAGACTGTGACACAAAAGGGGTGGAGCCACATCACACGATGGCCAGAAAGAGGCAAAAAGGTACGTTTTGAGCGGATTGGGGCTGGTCCAAGGTCTTTTGTTAGGGGTAATACAAATTTACCAGGAGCTACATTGTCAGTAAATTTGTAGGCAAGTAAAATACCACCCAGGTGGCAACCCTATGTATAACACATTAATGTCTGATACAGTGTTGCATTAACCTTTTCTGATTCTCTCCACAGGTCCAGGCCTGGATTTGTGGCGAGGCCTAGGGCAACAAGTTATTGTGGGCAACATGCTGCTCCGACCATTTTCTCGGGAGCACTGTGTTTCTCTTGAGGCGGGAGGTAGTGCGGGCAGGCGCTAGGGCCGCGCAGCCAAGGGTCGGCCGCCCACAGAATCTGGCCCTGCACAGGTCTTGATCCCGACCAGTGGCTCTTGAGCAGCATGTTGCTCTCCGACCCCATGGATGTTCGTCTCAGTGGCCCCTAAGCAGGTGCTTTTTCTATTTCAGCCTTGAAGGCATAAAAGCCAGGTGTACTGCCATAGTCTCCAGTAGGCTACCAACCTACATAGGGGCTACCAATTGCCAATCCCATATCGTGCACTCCTAGAAACTTTTTGCATGCTTATGTTGCTCTCCAACCTTTTCTCTATTTAAAGGGGTTGTTCACCTTTGAGTTAACTTTTAGTATAATGTGGAGAGTGATATCCAGAAACAATTTCCAATTGGTTTTAATTTTTTATTATTTGTAGTTTTTGAGTTATTTAACTTTTAAGTCATCAGCTCTCCAGCTTGCAATTCCAGCAATGTTGTTGCTAGGGAGTAAATTACTCTAGCGACCAGGTATTGATATGAATAAGAGACTGGAATATGAGTAGGAGAGGGACTGAATAAAAAGATGAGTAATAAAAATGAACAACAATAATAATACATTTATAGCCTTACAGAGCATTTGTTTTTAGATGGGGTCAGTGACCTCCATTTTAAAGAGTCAGAAGGAGGTAAATAATTCAAAAGCTATAAAAAAGAAATAATGAAGACCAATTGAAACCTTGCTTAGAATTGGGCATTCTGTAACATGCTAAAACTTAGTTTAAAGGTGAACCACCCCTTTAAATGTGACTCAGGAGCAAAAAAAGGTTGGGGACCCCTGGTTTAGATGAAACCTATAACATTTAGCTTGGTCTATATGGAACTGCTGTGAGAGTGGGCTCATGAGAGAGCAGGGGATCTAGGAGAAGGTCCAGATTGACTGATCCAGCAGGTGAGAGGTATCATGTGAACAAGGGACTTGTCCAAAGACGTCTCTTTGTCAGCCAGACTTCCTCAGTGGAACTGGAAGGACCCTACTTGCTGCTGCTAAGTCATTTACATTGCTAGTGGGACTGTATGGGGGTAGCAGTGTACCCAGAAATAATGAGAGCTCTCGTGGGAAACACTGCGCTGTTTCCTCTGTATTCACCATCACACCCATAGGAAACACCTCATTTCACATCAAACCTTTGATAAATGTTAAATAATTGGGCTTTCCAATTGCTTCCAACAAACGTTGGTGTAAGAGGCAAATGTGTATCTGGAGGGGACAATACTTGTGCCTCAGCCCTTTCTTTCTGCTCTCACTTTGATATTCCTTTCCCCATTGTGGCCCTATTGTCAGTTGTGTTTGCCTCTCGGCAACTAATGAGGTGCAACGGACGATGACATCAAATTGTTACTCTTAAATCTTACATTTCAACACCCCGATTATTCCCTGTGTTACTGGGGGCAGAAGCTGAGGCAGATATCAAAGCTCATCCCATGACCGCCAACAATCTCTGCACCCCCTTGTTTTCTTGTGGTACATTCCCTTCGGAGTTGTGTTTATTTTAGCCAAGATCTTCAAAGTTGTCCATTGACGCACAGTTTTGTCTTCATTTACTCTCAGCTGTTTGGGGGAAATTCTTTCACAGAAAATCTCTGGCAGTTTAACCCTTTCCCTGCTGCTGAGTTTCTCTTGTGCCATAGCTTCTATCAGATTACATACAGACAAAATACCATGATAAGGTAAATGTAAATGTTAGGGTATATCAATGAATATGTCCATGTTTATAAGTCAGTGGCCCCCAGTCTGGAAGAATAGCAGTGCCATCACTAATATTCACACTGGCACCAAACCGATAGCCCTAGCAAGTGTCCCCTAACTGTAAGGATGGGCCCTAATGCTAAAGGCAGTGACATTAGGATTTGGGGTGAATGCGGATTAGCTGAACTTGTTATAAGGCTGGAGGGATTGGAAGGTAAATCAGGATTGTGGGGGATCACTAGGTGAGACAGGGCTGGGGGGCAGTTAACAAATGAGAGGGGTCTGGGGGTTATTGCCAGCGACATGGCCTGATGCTCATATCAAGACACAAATCTGGCAGCACTATCTCTGTCTGAGAGTGGGACACTGGCGACAGAATGTAAGGCCACTGTAGCCCAGATTCCTGTAGCCCCTGACTACTCCAGGCTCCTCTGGGCCACTTTGATGTGCCTGCTGCTCTGGTCAGGTGAATAATGGTGGCCAAGCTGATCTGAGCTTGCTCTATCATGTTTATTGGTGATGGCCCCTATCATAGGGAACAGGGTGAAGACAGGATCAGCAGTGATGTATGAAGCCATGACTAAGTGCCTGACTAGGAGTGCAGGATCAATTTCAGCGTAGTATGGGGGCAAGTGCTCACTGTCTGCAAATTTGTCTGCTGTGAGTCCTTGTCTCATTATACCTGATAAATTCCCAGAATTCCAGCTGCTGACAAATCTCTGCATCCTCAGTAGTTACTTAATAGTCAATACCAGGGGACACAGATACTATAAACATACTGAATTAATGGTACAGCTTCTACACTTCGTTTTGGAGAATAACTTTTTTTTATATTCAATGGAGATTTTTTTCTACAGAAACAGGGTACAGCTATGGGGCAGTCTGCGCCCCTACATACGAGTGTATTCACTTGGGACATTGGGAGGCAGAGGTGGTCCTGGGTGAGCAACCGAGATATTGTTAGGGAGACATTTTTTTGATAATGTGGCATTAGAGCGCCCATTTGTTTTACCGCTTTTACTTTATTTTTTAAATCCTACAGATTTAAAACAAAAAAAACAAAAACAGATTGGCTTTGCTTAGTTAGTTAAAGGGATTGTTCACCTTCCAAACACTTTTTTCAGTTCAGCTGCTTTCAGAATGTGCACCAGAGAGAAAGAATTTTTTCAACTGCTTTACTGTTTTTCCTAAAATTGAAGATTAAAGGTTAAAATGGTTGTTCACCTTTGAGTTAACTTTTAATAGGATGTAGAGAGTGATATTCTGAGAAAATTTGCATTTGGTTTTCATTTTTTATTTTTTGTGTTTTTTTATTTTGTTTTGCTTTCTATTCAGCAGCTCTCCAGTTTCAGCAATCTGGTCCATTCAAATCAATGCAAGATTGCTAGGGTAATTTGGACCCTAGCAACCTTGCATTGATTTAAATGAGAGACTGGGATATGAATAGGAGAGGGATTGAATAGAAGGATAAGCAATAAAAAAGTATCAATAACAATAAATTTGTAGTTCACAGAGCATTTGTTTTTTAAATGGGGTCACTGACCCCCCCCCCCCCCCCCCATTTGAAGGCTGGAAAGAGTTAGAAAAAGGCAAATAATTAAAAAACAATAAAATAATAAATAATGAAGACCGATTGAAAAGTTGCTTAGACTTTCTATAACATATTCAAAGTTAATTTAAAGGCGAACCACCCATTCAATGTTCCTGTCTCTGGTGTTTCAGCCTGGCAGCTCAGTAATCCAGGTACAGATTCTGAACTATTACAATTTGCCACATAGTTGATAAATTTCTCAGCAACATCTGTGGCATATTAGCAACTATTGTATCAATTATAACAGCTGCCTTTAATGAAACACGTGGATCAGGCCTGGACTGGGAGTCAAAATAGTCCCTGCCATTCCAAGTACACAGAGGCCCAAACAGCCCCCTACCAGCCCACACAGCCTCCTACCAGCCCACTATATGGTAACTTTCTATGGAACCATACAGCAGCCCCTCTGGCATTTGCCAGAACCCACAGATTGCCAGTCCGGGCCTGACGTGGATTATTTCTGGTGACCTCTCTGAATAGAATGGAAGTGGAAAAAAGTGTTGGAAGGTAAACACCATCTTTAGGATATAGCTAGTGCAATAAAGGGTTAAAATAGGTCATTTCAATAATAAAGAAGATAGTCTACTTTGAGCCATGGGACTCCTTCACCATTTGTATGTATATATAACAGGAGCGGTCACATTGTTTACCTTAGACAGCACAGTATGAGGGTAGAGCTTACTGGGTGCAAGTGACAGTGGATATTAAGGGAGCGTGGTACAATGCCCATTTGCATGGAGCAGAACAGAGCTGCTCATTGGAGCGTGAGGTCCCTCAGTTGCTATGTGTGCATAACCAGAGACTACAGAATGCAGTAGCTGGACAATTGGAGGGGGAGGGGGGGGGATCTGGTGTAAAACTGATACCCCAAACAGTTCAGCTGAGGACAAATTCATCTGCATTTCGCAGGGAAGCGACAAGTCACCTTCATTATTCATATTTAACCCTCTCTGTGCCAGGGAGTCTCAGGCTTGCTGAGGGGGGGGGGGGAGGCTGCAGTTTCCCAGGCATCAAGTTCAATTCAATAAATAAATTAAACCCATTACAATAAAATAAATAACCTCTCTAAATACTGATTCTTTAAAAAGAAATTCTTCCCAAATTCTGCACATCTCAAAGGGGTAGAATAAAAGGTTTGTTTGTTGTTTATTTTCACTTATTATTTTTCTCAGCATTATCCCATATTCTCTATTAGGGACTTTGGGCTATTTGTTCCCGTTATTGTGTTATGATTGGAAGCCTAACAGCAAAGTGGAAGGAGTTGGCCAATTCTCACACATTCATACACAAAACCAATCAACCTGTTACATTAAACTTGTAAGCACTAAAGCAGGGGTGGCCAAAAGGTAGATCGGGATCTTCCATTAGACTATTAGCTGGAGATCATCTCAAGAAACTGCCAACAAACAGCTTGTCTACATCACCCTCCTATTTCAAGCTTTTCATTCACATATTTATTACTTTACGGTTACATAGAAATAGTTGTTTGTTAAATATAGCAATATAAATTCTCTCAAATCAGTATAATATTTAAGTAATATTTTCCATGGAACAGAATGCTAACAGTTTTTATGGATGTAGATCAAAATGGGACAACATCACTAAAAGTAGACCTCGTATTAGTATAATCCTGCACTAAAGGATGTGCTTTAATACTGCTGCAGCGCTCCCTTGTGGACAAATGTACAATGTACAACATAAAGAGAATTGCCTTGGCTTTCACACGGGAAGCAGTGTGGGAAAAGCCACAAAAGAACATTATAGCTGGTGGGAATGTGAACCGCGTTCCTGATTTTATTGCAGGAAAAAACATTGTGCCTCACAAATGTATCTATTTTTAAGGAGTGGACTTTATAACAGTAGGACATTGTGTATAGGAAGGCTATATGGTGTTGCAGAAGAAGTCATTGCAGGATAGGCTGAATGGTATTGTGCCCACCTAACTCCCTCTCATGCGGGCTGGGTGGTGGTTAGGTCACTGGAGCGTGCCAAGTACGGAACACCATATAAAAATGAACAGGAATCAGCTGGGTGTGAGCAGTGGCAGTTTGATCTAGGGATACACCAAATCCAGGATTTGGCAAGGATTCAGGCTTTTTCAGCAGAATTCGGATTCGGCCAAATCCTTCTGCGCGGCCGAACCGAATCTGAACCCTAATTTACATATGCAAATTATAAGCAGTGAGGGAAATTGCGTGACTTTTTGTCAGAAAACAAGGAAGTAAAAAATGTTGTCCACTTCCCACCCCTAATTTACATATGCAAATTAGGGTTCGGAATCGGTTCGGTATTCAGCCGAATCCTCGCCAAGGATTCGGGGGTTCGGCCGAATCCAAAATAGTGGATTTGGTGCATCCCGAACATTGCAGCTTGTGGGCTTTATCATTGGCTGCAGAATTCACTGTATGTCTTGCCTTAAAGGAGAAGGAAAGGTTAAAATTAAGTAAGCTTTCAGAAAGGTCTATATAAATACACCAGTAAATCCTCAAAGTAATGCTGCTCTGAGTCCTCTGTCAAAAGAAACACAGCTTTTCTTTCCTTCTATTGTGTACACATGGGCTTCTGTATCAGACTTACTGTTTTCAGGATAAACCTCCAGGGCTAGGGCTTGAGCATGCTCAGTTTGCACCTCTACATTTAGAAATGCTTTGCAGTTTGGTAGTTTGGTGTAGAAAGACATCTTTATCTTTGTTGGATTCATCAGAATGTGTACTTTCCAAAAATATATGGTTTTGGGGGTCTTTGTGCTGTTAGGAGGGTCTTGCGGCCAGGGCAGCCATCAGGGGGGGACAGGGGGGAGAGTTGTGGGGGGCCCTGAGGGTAAGGAGGGCCCTGCCACGCCACACTTACTTGATTAGCCGGGCCCCCCATCTTTCTGAGAGCTGCTGACTTCAGGAAGGCATGGACATTTAAGGGGCCCTGGCCACCAATTTTTTTTTTCTCATGTGGGGTCCTAGCCACCAATATTTTTTAATGGGGAGGCCCTGGCCACAAATGTTTTTTTTATGGGGGGCCCTGACCACCAATATCTTTTTATTTTTTATTAACATGTGGGAACCCAAGCCACCAATATTTATTTTGTTTTTTTACTGTGTGGTGGGGGGCGGACCTGTGGGGTGGGGAGGGCGGACCTGTAGGTGGGGCTTGTGGTGGGTGCAGCCCAGGGGGCCCAGGAAATTTTGTCGTATGGGGCCCTGCGATTTCTGATGGCGGTCCTGCTTGCGGCACATGATACGTAGTCACAGGCCTTTGTTCACAGAAGGCGATTCGGCAGCAGAGAAAATTCATACGCACTATTTTTATGCCAGATGCTTCGGTTTATCTATGCATATAGGGAATCAAACTGTTCTGTAGACCCATGGCATCAATATTTTGTTTTTGTAAGTTTTTATTTAACAATCTAACATTTCAATTTTTACAACAGTACAGAGGGGAGACCTCATTAGTTAAAGGGCATGTAAAGTCTAAAATAGAAGAAGGCTAGAAATGCTGTATTTTGTATACTAACTATACTTACTGCACCACAAGCCTAATCAAACAAATAATTTATGCTTTCAAAGTTGGCTCCAGGGGGTCACCATCTTGTAACTTTGTTAAACATCTTTGCAAGTGTGGTCTGGGCTGCTTAGGGATCGTCATAAACAAAGCTGCTTGAGTTCTGTATGGCTGGGAAGTAAGGCTGGGCTCCCCCTGCTGTTCATAAGTATGATTGTTTCCCTGCTCAGCAGTTAGGGACCATCTGACAATTTCTATCCATAGCAGTAAATGAAGGGAGAATTTCACTGCATACAGTCAGGTTTCTTATAAAAACTGAACACTTTTTATAATTAAAGTATATTGGAGATAGGTTTCTTTTTCATTAAAGAAAATAAAAATGGGATTTAATTTTTTTGCCCTTTAACTGAAAGTATCTAAACAGCATATTTGCTGGAAGTTGGAATTTGTTTTGAAGCATATTAAACAGTTTACAGTCCACATTGGTTGTAATATCTCCTAGTGTTTTGACTCCTGCGGCTGCCCATCTAGCAATACCTGGAACCGAATAAAAGGGAGGATGGAACTTATTTCCCCAAATAGGGATCCATCTGGACCAGACTCGTTGTTTGTCCTGGGAGATTTTAAATGCCGTCTGAAAAGTTTCCACTAATGTTCTAATGGGGGGTGTCGTTCTGTATAGTGGGGAAATACCCCTATAGAGCAGCTTAGTCAGGGCATCTAGAGAACCTACAATAGTGGCTTTGAGTACAAGTGCGCGGTTGTCTAGTTATGGAGCTAGCCACCAGTGTGCAAAGATCAGCTGGCTGGCCAAAAAATATTTCTCAAAGTTAGGCAGGGCCAGTCCATCAACCGTTAGTGGGGCTTGAAGTGTTTGTAGGGCCAGTCTAGGTTGTTCACCTGACCATATTAAACATCTTATGATTGTGTCAATAGTCTTGAACCAGGTTCGGGGGAGTGTCCTGGGTGCATTATGGAACATGTACAGGAATTTGGGTAAAAAGCAAATTTTTTCCCAGGGACTGATAAGGGGAGATTTTGCCAGACCAAGAGTCTCTCTTGTAGTTGTGTAAGAACCGGGGAGATATTTAATCGTTCATACATATCCAGATTCTTATGGATCCGAATCCCTAGGTATTTGAATTGGGATACCACACATAATTGTGCAATGGCGCGTGGACTGTTTATATAGGAAATCATCTATAGGAAAGATTATCTATAGGAAAGATTATGGATTTATCATAATTGACCTTAGGCCCGGAGAAATTGCCAAAGTTTGTTAGCAATTGTATCAGGGCTTGTAATGTGTCCCCGGAATCTACCACATATAAAAGCATATCATCCGCCTTAACTGTACCACTGGCGAAAGTGCACCGGCCACAAAGACTCTTGCTTGAGGTCATGCAGGTCATAGTGCCTTGACCCAGCCTATAAATCTGGGCCCAAAGCCAAAGTGAGTAAAGACTTTCTCTGTATCTAAAGTAGGGATGCACCAAATGCACTATTTTGGATTCGGCAGAACCCCCCAATCCTTCACGAAGGATTCAGCAGAATACCGAACCAAATACTAATTTGCATATGCAAATTAGGGGTGGGAAGGGGAAAACATTTTTTACTTCCTTGTTTTGTGACAAAAAGTCACGTGATTTCCCTCTCCGCCTCGGTTCGGCCAGACAGAAGGATTCGGCCGAATCCCGAACTGAATCCTGGATTCGGTGCATCCCTAATCTAAAGCCACCACTATTCTGGTACCTGAGTTTTGATGTTGAACACAGAGGTTGTTAAACAGACACCTGATGTTTATATCAGTTGCCCTGACTGGCATAAACCCAGTCTGGTCTGGGTGTATCAGATCCCTTATCACTCCCCACAATCTCAGTGCCAGTATTTTGGCAAAAATCTTGACATCACAATGAAGCAATGATATGGGTCTATATGATTCACTTTTACCTTCCTTTGGAATAAGGGTGATGTGCGCCTCAGGGAGGTGCGAGTCTGGTGTCACATTGTTATATATTGAACATAACTTGGGTGCAAGCAGTTCAGAAAACGGTTTATACCATTCAGGCGGGAACCCATCAGGGCCAGGGGCTTTTCCTCCAGGTAAAGTTTTTATGGCCTCCTTAACCTCCTCCAATGAGATATCCCTATCGAGTTCTGTAGCCCCTGTTCCCGTGAAAACGGGGGTATCTATACAGTCTAGGAAGGCTCGCATATCGTCAGGTATCTGAGTTGTTTGAAAATCATAGGGGGTTTGCTAGTATATCGCAAATCGGTTGATGGCGTCATTGTTTAGAGTGTTTTCCAGTTGTTTGTAAGAAATTGGGTGAGATCAATGCAGCCTATTGCAATATTTTAGGCAATTTTCAGAAATGTAAAAACTGTTGCCTTTATCGCCAAATTTAGGAAAGGTTTGCAGCTTGATGCTTTGGAGTAGAAAGACATGCATACCCAATTTGGGGGAATGTGTACTTTCCGAAAATATATGGTGTTCTGGGATGAACGTACCTTTTTCTACCTTTGCCCACCAAAAAACTAAATGTGTTGATTTTGCACTACTTGAAATGACAGACCATATGGGGGGGGGTCTTCATTTTGGGGCACAGATACGCCACGTGCTTAAGTACACCTATACATATTGGGCATAAAACTGTTCAGAGGACTCCAGGCTTTCATATTTGGGGTGATTTGTCATGATACATAAAAGTATGTGTGGAAATACGATGCTGCAGGGTGGAAGTTTTGAGGTGATTTTTTGAAATGTCACCAAAACGTCAAATCTAGGAAAGGTTTGTGGCTTGGTGCTTTGAAATAGAAAGACATGAATACCCAATTTGGATTCAGGGAATGTGTACTTTCCGAAAATATATGGTTTTTGGGGTGAACACTTTTTTCTACCTTTGCCCCCCCCAAAACTATGTAAATGTGTTGATTTTGCAGTACCTGAAATGACAGACCATATGGGGGTCTTCATTTTGGGGCCCCTATATGCCACATGCTTTGGTAAACCTATACATACTGGGCATCAAACTATTCAGTGGACTCCTGACAATCATATTTAGGGTGTTTTACATTGGTACATAATGATGTGTGGGAGATATGATGCTGTAAATTGGAAGCTTTGAGGACATTTTTCAAAAAATTCACCAATTTCTAAAAAAAATTATAACTTTAGGAAAGAATTGCAACTTGGTAGTTTGGTGTATAGATATATTTACCCATTTTTGATTTGCCAGAATCTGCTCTTTCTAATAATGCATCGTTTTTTAGGGTAAACCTACGGTTAGCGGAGTGTTTGGCCTTGAAATTAGAATTAGGCAGTTTTGTGGAGCGATGCTTTGCAAAATTGATCTATAGAAGTGAGAAATCTCCATAAAACTATATATATTTGGTATTGCCGCGTACGGGAGACATATACCTTCCCAAATCTGCTGTGTTCTCATACATAAAATAAATTATGTTTTTGATATATGTAATTGTAATATGTGAAGCATGATTTTTTTTTAATTTTATTAGACACTTAGAAGCCTATATCTTTTTGTAGAAGTGGACTTACACCAAAATGAAAGCTCAGGTTGTCCTGACAAAAACAATATATTGTTTCCCCCCCCCAGGAAAGATGAAAGGCCCTTAAAGGGAAAGAGTATAAAATGTCTAAAAACTGTTTGGCAGTTGATGTTTGCATTTAGGACAACTTGGCTGGCAGGGAAAGGGTTAAAGGGCTGGTTCACCTTTAAGTTAACTTTTAGTACGTTAGACTGGCTAATTCTAAGCAACTTTTCAATTGGTCTTCATTATTTATTTTTTTTATCGTTTTTTTAATGGTTTGCCTTTTTCTGTGGACTCTTTCCAGCTTTCAAATGGGGGTCAGTGACCCCATCTGAAAAACAAAGGCTCTGTAAGGCTACAAATTTTATTCAGGTCCTATCATATTCCAGTCACTTATTCAAATAGTGCATGGGTGCTAGGGTAATTTTGCAATTTAGCGACAATATTGCAAAGCTGCTGAATAAAAAGCTAAATAACTCAAAAACCACAATAATAAAAACCAACTGTAAATGGTCTCAGAATATCACTCTCTATATCAAACTAAAAGTTTACTCAAAGATGAACAACCCCTTTAAGCAGAGCACAAGTGTAGAGATAACTGGTATCAATACCAGGCCCCTTTCATCAGGGTGCCCAGCCTTTCCATAGTTTATTCCCTAAATATGGCCAGCCCACAAGCCATGTAATACATAAACATGCAGTTTGGATTACCCATAGAGTATTGTATTGCCAGTCACAGACGGATGTAATTTTTTTGTATTCCAGTACTGCATCCTGTATTGTTTAGTCCATAAATATTGTGCACAATTTGGATTTTGGTGTCTTGACATGGTACATAGTTTTATATTTCTATACATATTGGGTATCAAGCTGCTCAAAAGCCACTAGCATTTATATTTCTGATGTTGTATGTTTGAAACGGACACATGGGAAATAATATTCTGCAAGGTGCAACAATTGGGTCAATATTCAGAGGATTCACAAAAACCCATTCACTTTGAAGGCTGGAGTAGAAAGACTTTGTGACTGAGTCCATTCCAAAATAAAGGAAATAAAGGTAGATATGGTCAGAAAAGAACACTCCCACCACAGGTAAGTAAATCCAATCTTCTGTAATACTTACCCTGATACAGAGCTTGGATTGTCTGTGCTTCCTGGTCCTGGGCTGCTCTCATTCTCATGGTCAGACAGGGAGCGGCCCTTGGGTAAGTGAATTCAGTCTCACCCCAGTACTTAACCAGATATAGAGCACTGCTTCGCTGTACTTCATGCTCCTGGGTTGCTCTTTTTACCATTGTCAGGTAGAAATGCTTCCCTGTGAATTAGATATCCACCCCAGTACTTAGGTCCGGACTGAGAATTAAAATAGGCCCTGGCATTTCAGGTACACAAAGGCCCAATCAGCCCACACGGAGGCCCAAACAGCCCCCACCAGCCCACTAAATACTGACTTTCTATGGCCCCTTATAGCATTTGCCAGAACCCACAGATTGCCAGTCCGGGCCTGAGTACTTATGTACTTACAGGCAGTGATGGTGGAGGTAGAAGATAAAAGGCAGATCAGACATTACATGAGCCCCCAGAGGCAGTGTTTATTTATACAGACAATATCCCTGCCTTACAAAGGCAATAACACGAACTGAGTCCTTATTCAAGGAAAAGAAACAATGCATTAAAATCCCTGGTCGTGGGAAGGTTCCCGTGTGCCTATGGGAGGAATGTGCAGGATCCCAAGGTTAAGGTGTACGGGCAGATGAGCAGAAGGGTTACTAAGTGTCCCAGTCGGGGTTTCTGGCCTGTCCTGTCACACGTTATAATCAGGAGACTTGCTCTGTGGCTGCCGCAGTCTGATCTGTAACGTAATAAAAGCCCCAACTGTAACGTGGAAGAAGAGCTGCCAGAGGGTGCGCAATTCGTGTAGGTACATGTTGCAGAGACAGATCAGGCCAAATGCCAGGAAGGATTTGACGTTTCTCCAGCTTGTACTATAGGCAAACAGATAGCACTGCGGGGAGAAAGAGGCAAAATTACACAAACACCATAACAATATGGCTCAGGTCATTCAGACACAACCCAGTGAGTAAACCCCAATAAAACTGAACACAAGAGAAAGGAGCAGTTCCAATGCAATTCCTCATGTATCAGCACCTGACTCAGCATAAGCTCCTGACACACTGGGCCCATTCTTATAATTTCTGATCCAATCAGCCACTGGCACCATATAAACAAGTGATGCCACAGCTGCAATGGCCTCACCAATAAAAGCAGCAATTTAATTTGCCCACAGCAGCTCCCCATCTTTCTTCTTGTCAGGGCCTACACATGCTCAGTCTGCTCTTGGCTAATGTCAGTTGCCTGGGCTTAGGGGCCTACTGTACTGAGAAGAAAAGTTTCATTGGTAAAGAATATCTAATCTCATAATTAAGGGCCAATGAATGATTCAATATTTAAATCAATGGGACAACATTGGTAACTGGAGCTATAAACTGCTCTATGCTCGGGTGGTGCTGCACTGGTTTCTAAGCAGCCAAGCATTGCACATCTTACATGGTCACTAAAAACTAATTTTTATGATGCAATCTCAGTATTTGTTTTGGTTTTTGTTCTTTGATGAGAAAGTTCACACACAAACAAGCACACACGATTTCGTCATTTGCCACATAAGCAAACATTAGCTAAGCGAAGCAAGCAACAATAGGTTCCACTGTATTCTATGGAGCAAGCCACAAATGACAGTACAGCGTCAACCAAAGAACAAAACAGCATCTACGAGCTACAAATGGCTCAATTATTAAGCTTCCACTCAGGGGCCAACACAAACAGTATTCCAACCAATCAGCATGCGGGCCAGACAGGCATATACCGTACAATTGGCCACTTATTTTTCATTCATTCAGGACAATCGCTTAAAATACTCGAACAGCAGAAAGCGAAAAGAGTAGCAGCTGCTTTCACTTTCTCTGGGAGAGGACCCTATGGTAAGAATTTAAACACCTCTGCCAATAAATGTTGCAATTATGAAAATCTAGGCCTCCCCAGCATTACATGCCATAAGGTACACACACAAAAATTTAAAGAAGAAGGAAAGGCTTTGTGCACTTGGGGATGCCAAATGTTAGCAACCCCCAAGTCATTGTATTGACTTACCTTAAACCCCGGCCCGGCCCCCCTATCAGCAGAAAACTGCACCGGCCTGGGGTTATACCAGTGAGCACCATGGAGCGATCCTCTCCCGTCTTTCTCCTTCCTTCAAGCGGCTGGACATGCACAGTAGAACGAAAAGCCGAACTTTAACTTAAAAAGTCGGCTATTTCGTTCAACTGCGCATGCGTTTGCCCCGGGAGATTTGAAGAAAGAAGAAGCCGGAAGAGGATCAACCCGTGGTGCTCACTGGTATAACACCGGGCCGGTGCAGTTTTCTGCTGATAGGAGCACTGGCTCGGGTTTCAGGTAAGTCAATACAATCACTTGGGGGTGCCTAACATTTGCCACCCCTAAGTGCACCAAGCCTTTCCTTCTCCTTTAACAAAGAATGTTCTGTGTGCATAATAAGCTACACACAAATACAGAGCTCAATTAGGGATAAGTAACCAAGCGATTAATGCTTCTTGTAAAAATTGTATTTAGATACTTTAATCCAATTTTGCTGTTTAATAGTTATTCCAATTATTTACTATTGATCTAAGTGAAGCTTAGTGAGCCCAGCATTTGCAGCACTCAAACAGGGTTTTGGGAAGGCCCATTTTATCTTTTGTATTGGTTGTATTTTTGTATGTAATCTGTATGTTCAATGTATTCATCCATTTATTGTACAGCACTGCAGAATGTGTTGCATATTAATAATGATGACCAGATTAGCAAGGCTATACTGAACTGGGCCTTGTGTAATATGAATTTTGGAGTCAGAATTAAGGAGCTGAAAGAGCTACTTGTACTTACCTGGTAAATACAGGCTGCAGTTCCCAGGAAAAAAGCAATAACGCAGCTGAAATCATTGTCGTTCTGCAAGATATTGTTAAAGAAAGTACATTTTCTGGTGACTTTTAATCCAAGGATATATGATATGTTAGTTCCTGCTCTGTCCAGAAGTCCCTTTACAAATTAACACTTATAATGCTGTAGACAGTAATACACTAAGGCAAAGGGCAATTTAAAGGAGTTTAAATGTTCATCTGGCTGATAGGGTCTCATATACCCTAGCAACCAGGTAGGCAAACAGATTAATGGATAAAAAGGACAGGGTGTGAAAAGAAAGAAATAATTATATAACAGATGTTCAGCCTCAGAACCAATATCGTATTTGGTTTCTGGACATCACTGAGCTTAGAAACCCAATAGAATTAGAGAGAAGCATAATAAAATGGAAGGTAAAGTATACTTAAAGTGAACTGCCCCTTTGTTGCTGTGACCCTTGAAAACCCTGAGAGATTTCCCCCATTTGGGATTACTGAAATCATACCAACAGCCAGTCACATCTGATAGCACTGATACACAAGAATTTGTATCCACTGGGGCTGATAATGAATATGGGAGCTAAACAGCACCAGAGCAGCAACCATTCAGATCTTCACTTTCATTTTTGAAATTGTCACAATTGTTTGCTGTTGGTATTTGCTCTGGTATAGTTTAGCAATCATGTCAGCATCAGGAAGTTGGATGCAAGTTTTTGAAATTCCCTCTTGGACTGTAAATATTCTATTTTACATCTAATGTCAATTTAAACCCAAATTCTACTGTACTGAACCACCAGCAGGATGCAGCAGAACCGCTGTTGGATTAGAAATCATACTGAGAGGTTATACCTGTCCTTAATTCATCCGTTAGGTCCCAAGGGAGATCTGTGTAACATCAAATCTAAATCCAGAATTTCCTAAAATGCCAATAGCTGCTGTAATACATTTAGCCTGGCCATTAGGGGGCACTGTGGCACTTTAATAGAAAAGCACCTTCTCCAATCAATGCCTGAAATTGGCAGTTTAGGTGGCTCTAAAAAGGTTTAGCAATAAACTTTATTTACTCATAAAATGCCATTAAAACAGCATGCTCACACGGCACAAGAGGTTGCACTGAAGCAAACAACTTAGAATATCGGGAATTCAATTAAGCACACTTAATCTTTTGTTTTTTTATTTAAAGGAAAATTCTGGTTTTAATTGAGTTGTAGATAGCAGCAGTGTAACAAAATAGCTTTGTCTTGTCCCTCTAGTCTACAACGTTCCACGTGCAATATGATAACAGACACGCACCAGGTTACTCCAATCCCCCTATTCCTGACAAATTCAGGGCAGCAAAACAATAGCATCAGCCCCAGGGTGCCACTGCGATGTCGGATGCACTTTATGGCGAAAACATACACGGCTTAACAAATACATGATGATAATAATTACTCAGTGTGACTGCCATTTACAAATCAATAGCAGAGAGTTACATAGACTGCCTGGGGATTTATACTCTTCATATCATAGCTGAGAGCCCCAGACAGACAGACACTTGTATCTGCCTCATGCACAAAGGAAATGTCAGTACATTTAATGGAATAGCATTTAGCTGATGTGACATATCACAGACAGAAGGGATAGAGCACCTACCTGCAGCAGACTTTCTATAGCGTGAAATCCCCGGATTAGGTTCAGTCCAGCACACAGCAGGGTGAGTAGCAAAGAGATGATGCCAGTCAGCGTCAGAGGCTCCAGTCTCTGCTGAGAAGCTGAGTTTGGGGGGGGGGGTGCAGAGCAAAGGAAATTTAGTGCACAAAACCACTATTGCTAAAATGTAGCACCTATAAATTATTACCTGTAATTGTTGTGTGATGCACTGCTGATGCCCAGAACTATAATAAAGATATTTAATGCAATTTCTTTTCTGTGTAATTATATCATGAATATTCCGTGCTGAGTGGCAGGGAGGGTGTGCTAAAATATTAACTCTCTACTTACAGTAGGGGTTACATTATTCCATCGCCTTCCAGTAAGTGAGTTTACTAGTGACTAAAAGACAAAGACACAAAGGAACCAATAACAGCTCAGGCCACAAAAGGTTCAGTTACCCATGGGAAATTGCTTTGTGTTTTATCAGGGAAGTGGAGAGACTGGAATAATACAGTTAATGAGCCATAAGGACAGTAATGGGAGGGATGGGGCACAGGGGATGACAGGAGAGAGAAGTTGGGGAGGCTGGGGGATAATAAGAGTACTGGAGGGAGGCGTGCAGGGATTGGTGAACAGATATTTTTGTTAAACAAATTCCCACCCATATAAAGCATGAAATATGAAGTTAGTCTTCCATCCCTCTGCTTTGTAACACTGTAAGCCCCTTTTACATTATGCCAAGAGCCAGGGCCGGAACTAGGGGTAGGCAGAAGAGGCACCTGCCTCGGACACAACAATGAGGGGGCGCTGGGCAGGTACCTGTTGAAAGCTCCTCTGCCTACCCCTAGTCTGGGTTTGTGTACTCAATGGTTATCAGGTTCGCTACTCTCACATCTTTTCTGCACGTCTTTTCTGCACGTCCCCCTCCGTGTGTGATGTCACTGCTTGCATGAGTGCACAGAGGGGAGCTCAGTGGGCGCCCGGATGGCTTATCCCACCAGGAGCATACATTGTGCATAACCACAAATACTTACCTATACCCTTATATTCCAGGTGCTTTCGGTGGTTAAGGCCATTTGCCAGGCCCGCCTCCTGCAATGACACCTGGTAAGGGGGTCTAAGTCGGATCTCCGTCTGCATGTCAGCGAGGTTCATCTTTGTAGAAAGGGACCGAGGATTATTAAATCTCTGCTTGGTTTTCTGAATGAAATTATCTGATGGAGAACAAAAAAAATGGGTTTCAGGAATCGTCGCCATGAAATGAAACAATTCCCTGTGTAGCAAGCAAAAACCAAATGATCTCTGCAGAGACCTGACAGCAACGAGCGATCCAGGGCCGATTTATCGCACAACAATCTTTCCGCTGCACAAAAACTAATTTACCGTCGGCTCAGCTTGGGTACTTATCTGCGGGCAACCTTGATAATTTGTAGCTGCGTGTTATCCCCTGGTTTATTTATTGCCCTTACTCTGCAGTCTGTTACCTTTAAAAAGAGCAGTAATGCACTGGGCCGACACCACTATCCATCTGAGAGAGGAGACAGGGCATAAATTACATTAACATTTTATCTTTAGTGCGAAGCTGCTGCTAACATGGATTTAAAGTGCCCACCTGCTTTATTAGGGTTGTAAGAGAACCCTGTGCAGCTGGAGCAGGCAATCTGTTACCTTCCTAAATCCTGCTGATATACTCTCTTCCTCTCTGTTTTGGAATGGCAGTGGGATTTCATTTATATCTGCTTGTGTTAAGCTGATATATTTGTATTGTATTGTATTAAGCGGATTCATTTGTATCTATAATACAGCAGTAAGAGTATCAAAGCCAGTACCAACAAGTAAACACTATATAGTCATCTCTGCTTTGTAAACATACACATAACTGTCAGGGTAACAAAAAGAGAAATAGACCCACAGGAGCCATTGTTGAACTGATGGCAGTAACGGAATGTTTTGGCACTTACCAAACTCAATGAAAGAGTAAGGCCTGATGGCAGTGTTGATCTGGGACATCACATAGGTGGTTATAAATTCCTTCTGTAACTCGTCCAGGAAGCAAAAGGCCAAGACAATGGGGTAATTCTCTGAGCAGAGCATCATGTACCCGACCCCAAGAGAGCTGATGGAACTGCAAGAGAATAAACACATGAATGCAGATTGTACTGTGTGGCATCATTTATTTTATGGGGCCCCATTAAAAGCCCTATGCCCTGGTTAAGTGAATAGAAGACCCTCTACCAACCCAGGAACAGAACTCTGATACTATATCCTTCCTGCTGCTGGTCTGCTCTCTTTCCCATGGTCCAGCAGGAACCACCCCTTCCCCACAAATAAACCGAACCCCCTCTGTACTCACCCAGGTTCTGATTCTCCCTATAGTTAAGTGAATCCAATCTCGCATGTTCTTTATCCTTCCTGCCTGATAATGGGAAATAGAGCAGCCCAGTATAAATGGGGTGTAAAAGCCAATTCACAATTGGAGACTCTCACCAGCCATATAAGTGCACATTGGTTTCAAATTATAGCAAAATGTTTTTGGACAGCATCTGTTTAATAAGCAAAATCAGAAACCTACACAAAATCTTACTCACCACATGCTTAATCTTAAATTCCCACTGATTATTATTTTGTACTGCAGGAAATTCATCCAAATCCCAATATCTTCCAGAATAATACAAGTCGATCTTAATTAAATGAGCAAAGCCAGTAAGGGACGCTAATGAAATTACTGTTTCAGAGCAGCAGGGACTCATTATGAAATCAATATTTTTTTAAAGGAAAAAATAAATAAATAAAGAAAGAAACTACAAATCAGAGAGAGAGGTCACTGGGAGTTGGTGTATTACAACCAGTGTATTACAGTATTACAATTACTGAAAGGACCAAAAGCAGATTATTAATACGATAATCGCTCCCTGATTGTGGCTAAATTCCTGTAAAGAGCATCTCAGGACATCATAAGGAGGACTGGTCCGTGACAACTATTTAAAGGGGAAGTTTAACTTAAGAATACCTTCCAGTTCTATGTAGACAATGATACAGGTAGCTACTAGTGTTCATTTAGTACATACACATGGTTGATATTATACCTCACCATAGCAACAATGCAGTATTATTTTATTGACATCCTGCATGGGAGAGGGACTGAACAGAAATACAATGGCAACGGAAATACAATGGCAATAGAAATTTGTTGTCTGGTTACTGGCAACACTGCCCCTAGCAACAAAATAGCATTTTGAATTTCAGATAAAATAGAGAAAGAAAAGGCAAATTATTTAGAAATAAATAATAGTTACAGGGCTGTTCAGGATATTTCCATCTACATAATAACATATGTAGCTGACCTCCTCCTTAAAGCGATACTGACACGTTGCTATAAAAATGATAAGAACATGCCAGTATTTCTGCACCCGTAATCGTTCCCCTCAAAGCCGCCCCCAGCCCCCGCAAACCTGCATTCACCCGACCCAGACACTGGGCTGGGGGCGGCGCAATCCTTCCATAGACTAATTACGAATGAAAACAGGAATTCAGCCTATGGAAGGATTGCTCCACCCCCAGCCCAGCGTCACTGAAGCAACCCAGAAGATCTGTTAGTAGTGTCAGTGGGTCGGCAGCACACAGGTTCATGGGGCTGGGGGGCTTTGAGGGGAATGATTACGGGTGCAGCATTTACTTTATACTAACACGTTCCTATGACTTTTATAGGAACATGTCAGTATCGCTTTAACCTGTTCCAGGAACCCATCAGAACCCTTTCCAATGACAAATATATTAATTCCAGGATATTGTTGTGGAAGGAGAAACAGCACAAACACAATGTCAAGATTCACCATCTGCTCTTTATCAGTGGAACGTAAATGCATGTGTTGTGTCCTGAACACAATGTCACCAAAAGAACACAATTTTCTCTGGCTGCTGTGCAAGCTAAGGCTAAGGCCACACTAGGCGATTTGACTCGCGGCGACTTTTCGCCGCGACTTTTAAGCAATCGCTGGGGAAACTTTTGCGCTGGCGTCTATGGGAATCGCGACAAATCGCCAGCGTAAAAACACACGCGGCGATCTTTTCTCTACTGTCGCTCGAAATTGCCTCGCTAGGCGATTTCGAGCGACAATAGAAAAAAGATCGCCGCGTGTGTTTTTACGCTGGCGATTTGTCGCGATTCCCATAGACGCCAGCGCAAAAGTTTCCCCAGCGATTGCGGATTAAAAGTCGCGGCGAAAAGTCGCCGCGAGTCAAATCGCGGCGCTATCGCCTAGTGTGGCCTTAGCCTAAAGTGTACATCTGCCAATCTCCTGTTCTACATCACGACACAAGAATAAAGTCGGCTGATTGCTATGATCACTTTTTTTTTAAAAAAAATTTAAGATAGAGAGCTATTGTGCATTTGCAAAGCAGTAATTGGAAGTATTTTCATGAAGTCAAATACTTACATTTATTAGTTTCTTTATATGTTTTTACAGATAAGAAGAAGCACAGTGATTACTCTGCTTTTGTTCAATGTGTGCTGATTAATGGAGACAGACAGGATGGTAAGTAAAGGTGTCCATACACGGGCAGATAAAGCTGCCGATATCGGTCGTTTGGACCGATTTGACAGCTTATCTGCCCGTGTATGGGGGCTTCCGACGGGTCTTCCCGATCGATATCTGGCCACGATATCGATCGGGAAGGTTGGATTTTTACCCGACCGACCCGTCGGAGCCCCTTGGCGCATCGTAATTCAATTGTTCGGCCATACGACCGAATGTTCGAATTACCCCGATATAGCCATGCCGTTAGTGGCATATCGGGGAAAGATCTGCTCGTTTGGCGATGTCGCCAAACGAGCGGATCTTTGAGTCTATGGCCACCTTAAGCAATGCGCAGTCTCTATAGAAAGTCATGTAGATTCTTGGCATAAGCTGATGTACCATAATAGAAAGATAGGCCTTGCTGGCAGTAGCTAGACCCTGCCATGACTATATATGGTTTGTGCTCATGCACTGGAACCCCCACAGTGAGGGGTAAATAAAGGGGGTTGAGTAAAAATGACTGGCACAAAAAGGATGAACAGTCAATGAACAATTATGTTAAATGGAACACTATAAGTAAACATGGGGCCCCATGCTACTGAGTTGGCAGGACACTCCCAGCAGAGAGCCCCAATTATTAGCCTGTCAGTAAGACCCAGTGAAAATAAAAATGAATGGTCATGCCCAAAGCAGTAACTAAGTGACTGATTTTTTTGAGAAATTAAAACATAAGTAAACCTTTAAAATAATTGAAAGTAAAATGGATGAATTTTCTTTTTTAAATCCAAGATATTAAAGGATATGTGTACTGTTAACATAAATTAATTGTTACAACAGCGCCGCCTGCTGGTCATTTTGCAACCATTCTGACCACCAAGTAGTCAAGGAAGCCGTCAGGAGAAAGAAAGAGGACTGCTCTGATGTTCTTCAGGTTAGGAAAGATTTGAGAAAGGTTTCTAACTTTTTTTCCTAACCGGAAGAACCAGCCCTCTTTCTTTCTCCTGACAACTTCCTTGACTACTTGGTGGTCAGAAAATAACCCGCAGGTGGCGTGGTTGTAACAAAATTAATTCATGTCAACACTACACGTATCCTTTAATATCTTGCAATTAAAAAAATAAATAATGAATGTACACTGCAAAAGTGCTTTCACTTATTTTAAAGGTTTACTTACTACTTTAAAACAAATTATTTCCTCTAATGCTCCTGTATATTATTTTGGAATTAACTTTTCATTACTTTTTGTAGTTGTAGATTTTCAGGAAAAAAAATATTGATTTAATGCATGTTTTACAATTCATAACTGATCAGCAGTCAGATTTGACGGGCCTAGTTCAGCAAGAAAATTAAGAGGAAAACCCAGATTGGTTGCTAGGGTTCAACATTTGCTTTCTTGCACATTCAGACCCTGTCCCTTTGCCCATGCAGAGCAAACCTTATTACATTTGCTGCTGAGGGGTACCACCCATACAGCACTCTGGTTACTTACTGAACATTGTGTGGTCCTCTCTTCAGTGTGCACCTATCAGGGAGTTGCTCCAGCTTTTTGGAAACCACTTTAAGGTACTTCTTGGTCTCTTGCACGGACATGTTCTGTTCATGGTCTGTTGAGGCTGAGAGTGGGAGTCCGTCTCTTACACGGACCACCGAAGCGAAAAGTATGACTGACATCTCCAGGAATGGTGAGCTGCTGTAACAACAGGTAAACTAAGTACATGGCTCGGTAACTTGCTATAATAAATATTCATGGACATGTTCTGTATCTTACCCCACCCTCCAATGTCTTGTTGTCTTACTCTTATAAACAGGCTAATGGAGGGCTTTTTATGCATTTATATTCCTAATAGAAAGGCATTATGAAAGACAAAAGGAGACAGGACACAAAACTGCAAGCAGCAAAACATGTGCAACTTTCCCTCAGTGAGATCATCAGAAAAATCTATCACGTGTGGGAAGAAGGTCAACTTCTCCTTACGAAACGTGGCCATCATATGGCAGGGGCATTAGGAGACAGTATAAATGGTTACTGGGGGAAAGCAAATCTGTTCAGATGAACTAGAAAAACATGTTTTTCCAAGCCTATTTTATTTGTATATATTTATCCAAGGAGAAAATTTGGGTGCTTATGTGGTACCTGTACCTTTAATGCAGCTGGGAAGGATGCACCAAGACAACAAGACTTTGGGTTTGCTGCAGGCATGTGTATTTAGCCAATCCCAGGCCCTGTTACACAAACAACCAGAAATAAGGAGAAATTCTCTTCACAGATAAGTCTTCAGTTGTACTTAAAGAACCAGTAACACAAACTTACAACCCTTTAGTAGTGAAGATCTGTGCCTCTAAAAATGCCCCCACATCTTTTTTGCCCAGTCCCAGCACATGTTCTGGGCTGCTGCTTACCTGAGCTTAGGGGCCACTCACAAGATACATTAAATATACTAACAATATAACAGTCATAATATAAGGCTGATAATTCAGATTCACATTACATGGCAGCAAAGAAAACAGTACATTTTGCATCAGAATTAACAATCAGCTCTGTAGCATCAGCTTCTATGACAGACGTGTCCTCAATTTCTGCTTGATGATTTCAGACTTAGCTTAGCTTTTCACCAGCAGCCCAGAACTCACTGAGCATGTGCAGTGCCACTGACACACAATGGATGGCCTAAAACATAAGAAGATAGAGGGCTGCTGAGGGCAATTGGTGAAGGCCTGGGCCCTGGACTATTACAGAGATGCTGAGCGGTGATACGCAAAATTTTCTACCAGGTTTCACCTGCGAAAAAATACCCATAGCGTCCAATGTATTGTGCTTTGATAGTTATCATGAAAAAAATTCCATTGCAAATTTTTGTCTTTTCGTAAATCTTTTGACAGAACAGGACAGATTCGTCCATCACTAGTTTCTGAGCTTTCAGGCTTCAGCTGCAACTTTAGTGTATGACATTTATAACAAAGCATTCTGTCACAGTGGCACACATCCTATCTGATATCCAATGAAACAACACTTGTGTCCTGCTTTATGGCTGAGATTCTAGCTATCTGTAGAACAGAGCATTCTGTCACAGCGTCACAGATCCTGTATGATCCCCATTGTACGCAGCAGTCCTGCCCTGCTTTATGGCTGAGATTCTAGCTATCTTTATAACAGAATATTCTGTCGTAGCGGGACAGATCCTATCTGATACCCAATGAAAGTAACACTCTTGTCCTGCTTTATGGCTGAGATTCTAGCTATCTTTATAACAGAGCATTCTGTACAGTGGAACAAATCTCATATGCATCTGGATTCTCAGGGAAAATGGTGATGTCACGTTCGGTATCCCAAAACCCAGAACAGATGCCAAGGTTTCCATTCAAAAGAATGAGAACCACTCATTCTTGAACAGCGCCTCCCAGTCACCACCAGCATTTCCCATTCAACTTAGATATGACAGGTAGGATGTCGCAATTACTCCAGATTATTGGTGGACAGCCCTTAAAATGAAGTAGTTTGCCCCTCTTCTGTAATTCCTGCTCATGGACTTCTCTCCTCCTAGTGTTCAGAGTTTGGGCATAACCATGGTCACAGCAACGTTCACAGTACAATACCACAGGTCTGTTGGCAGGCCCAATAGTGCCAGGTAGAGCTACACTCGTGCCACTTGCTTCTTCAGTATTTATTCCACATTTAATCTCGTTAATCTACTTCATATTGCCGGACATTTTACAATTAATGTATTAAATGCCAGCTGATAAAATGCCACAACAGGCGGAGTAATTAAGCTGCCAGTATGAAATAGAGACTTCATGGTTTGTATTCTAATGAGAAGAAACAACAGTGACTAGCTGTATTATCCTGACAAACCACACTTGATTTATACTCTAGCAAGAACAAACCCAAACCTGAGGTCTCATGGGGAAATGTGCAACTGCACTAGAGAGGAGGTCTGTACATACACACACACATATATATTATATACAAATCTGCATCTCCAATGATGCCCCCAGTAACATCACATATTCTTTTCTGATAATTCTGGGTTGCTGTCACTTACCCGAGTTTAGGGAAGACTTGCAATATACAGAATACATACAATATAACATTTACAATATAAGGCTGATTAGTAATGAATTCAAATTCACTTTACATAGCAGCCAGTGCATTCTGCATCAAAACTGATGGAGGTATGGGACCTGTTATCAACAATGCTCAGGACCTGGGGGCTTTCTGTAATTTGGATCTCCATACCCTGCTAAAAGACTGCTAAAAAATAATTTCAACATTAAATATACCTAATAAGATTGTTTTGCCTTAAATAAGGATTCATTATATCCTAGCTGGGATAAAATACAAGATACTGTTTTATTATTAGACAGAAAAGGGAAATCAATATTAAAAATTTTATTACATTGGGAGTCTATGGGCGATGACCTTCCCATAATTCTGAGCTTTCTGTATACCTGTAGTATGAAATATCTTCTATCAGTAATAGGATCCACATCCCCTTTTCACATGACCAAAAGCTGGCTGATGTGAGTGTATCTATCCAGGGGGATTTCTGACTGACTGGGAATAACAAGAACCAGGCAGATGTTTAGAGACTTCAAACTGTGGCAGCAAGCGATAACTAATTTAGATAAATACACTGAAATATATGAACATACAGCCCATGTGTATATGTATAGAATAAATATGTAGTAGTTATGCTTGCTGCTGCCCATATAAGTGAGTTTTTTGGATAATGGGCTAAATTTAAGGCCTTGTAAAGCCTAGCTCTGATGCAGAGTGTGTATTTAGTATCCCTACCATACAGCAAGTCAGGGCTGCTGTATTTGTTTTAAGAGTCAAAACCGGCTTTAAAAAAGGGAAAGAAAAACCATGCATTTAACTGCACTTACAAATATTTTTGTAAAACTGTGTATACAGGAAAGTTGCTTAGAACTGTGTTTTCTTTCAATAGATACTTTCATTCTTGGGTTAACATTCCCTTTAAAGCCCAATGCAGAGCCATGCCAATCACATGCACATCCTTTCAGTCACATTCGGATATATTTGGTTCATGTCACAATGCAGCAATCCCTCCAGTAATTACAGGGAAACGGAGTTTGCGGCTGCAGTTAAAATGAAGTTAATAGATGAAAATGTTTGAGTTGGCAGTGCAAGTGCAGCTTTAATCGTCTCTTAAATGGCCCACGGCAGAATTAACACCATCAGAAGGGATTCGAGAGATAAAGTGCTGATTTCAGCTTCAAAGTGCTGCATGGGTTTGTAATATAATATAGCTTCCCCGTGAAGATGGAAAGGGCAGAGCTAGGGGAAAAGGGAGTTTGTGGAGGGAGCAGAGGACTGTTTAATAGGCAACTAGCAGCACTACATATGGTAAACTACAACTCCCAGCAACCTGACAAGAGACTCCTTTTAACAGCAATAAGCAATGATCTTGATCTTCAGGATTGCAATCAGCCAGCAGGCCGTCTAATTGGGTCTCACAATCCCATCACACATACATAAATTGCAGATTTGTTTAATGTGATGTAAATTAAACTATTGAGCACCAGGGAATGGCACAATGAATTAAAATCCATTGATTCTGTTCAAACCTTTGAATACCCTTCATATGCAAACTGATGGCAGCACATGCTGCTCCAAAACCTGTATACCAGTATATGGTATATTGTACATTAAAGGGATCCTGTCATCGGAAAACATGTTATTTACTCATCAGTTAATAGTGCTACTCCAGCAGACTTCTGCACTGAAATCCATTTCTCAAAAGAGCAGATTTTTTTATATTCAATTTTGAAATCTGACATGGGGCTAGACATGTTGTCATTTTCCCAGCTGCCCCTGGTCATGTGACTTGTGCCTGCACTTTAGGAGAGAAATGCTTTCTGGCAGGCTGCTGTTTTTCCTTCTCAATGTAACTGAATGTGTCTCAGTGAGACATGGGTTTTTACTATTGAGTGTTGTTCTTAGATCTACCAGGCAGCTGTTATCTGGTTACCTTCCCATTGTTCTTTTGTTTGACTGCTGGGGGGGGGAGGGAGGGGGTGATATCACTCCAACTTGCAACTTGCAGTAAAGCAGTAAAGAGTGATTGAAGTTTATCAGAGCACAAGTCACATGTCTTGGGGCAGCTGGGAAATTGACAATATGTCTAGCCCCATGTCAGATTTGAAAATTGAATATAAAAAAATCTGTTTGCTCTTTTGAGAAATGGATTTCAGTGCAGAATTCTGCTGGAGCAGCACTATTAACTGATTCATTTTGAATTTTTTTTTTTTTCCCATGACAGTATCCCTCTAATGATGCCGCCCCAGGTGTGCAAGCACCCCATGCCATGCACACTAATGCACCCACCATGCCATCACAGATGCTGCTGACTTTTGCAGTGTGCACAGACAACAAGGCATGTGGTCCTTCTCCTCTTTAGCACAGAGTCCATCATTTCCAAAAAAATAGAATTTCACATTTTGATTGACCAGAGCACAGGGTAGTTTTCAACTAGGCCTCATGCCATTTTAAATGAATATGGGCCCTGAGATGGACGCAGTGTTTCTGTGGATGCAGCCACAATCTTTGTTCCCAGACAATGGTATTAATATTCCTAAACTCATGTAGTGCTTTTCACCAGACAATGGGGTCTGTTTTTAATGCCCGAGGGCCTAAAATCACAGCGATCCAATATTAACTTTTGACCTTGTCCCTTGAGTAGAGATATTTTGCAGGATTCTCAGAATATTATGTACTGCAGCTAGAGTTGCCACCTTTTCTGGAAATAAATACCGGCCTTCCTATATATTTATCTTTTTTCCCTATTAATAACATTGGGATAAGCCTTAATTTTTACTGGTCAGGCCTGTAAAATACCAGCCAGGTGGCAACCCCTAGCTGCAGATGATAAAATGCCCAAATTCTTTGCAATTTCAGTTTGGGGAATGTTATTCTTGAACTGATGCAATATTTGGCGCCTGTGCAGTGTCACAGAGCTGGACCCCATCTTTAATTTCCAAGGACCCGCCTCTCTGTCATTCACTCTTTCTATACCCAATTAAGTTACTGACCTGTTACCAACTGGTGAGATGTTCCTTTTTCTTTTGCTTGCAAATCACCATATCTATAAATATTTTTCTGTGTCCCAACTTTTTTTTGGAAATGGGCGTGTATAACTATGTGTACACCTGTACCCTGCACACATGTATGCCTACACCTATACACCCCCAAACATACACACACAAAGGGTTCTGCCTTTCCTTACACATCCCCCACATGCACACATACATATTCTTTCTACCTACACACACACGCGCTACACAGAGTCTTACATAGCGACACATCCAGCACAACATAGCAGAGATATCCCTCCACATACCGTCGCTTCCTGAGGCTCCCGCCCCTCAGGTTTGGAACCCGGGCTCTCAATTGTCTCTATCCCACAAGCCCCGGTCCGCCTCCGTGACGTGGCCTTCGCGCTGCATCCTGGAACCTCAGAGCAGGAAGCCACGCTTCTCAGGCTGCCATGGAAACCGAGGGCGGTGTCTGTGTCGCAGGAGCGCGCAACACAAAATATAAACATTGACTCGTGTTGGCCCGCCCAATATCTGTCACACGCAAGACACCCGTCCTTCTTCTTACCTGCCTCATGATACGACTACTTCGCCCACATCATGTCACGTGTCTGCTGCTGATTGTCTTTGTCTCTCCCTATTTTAGAGAATTGAATTTCTGACAGTCTCATCCTGACCAAGGGGAACTTCAGTACAAAACTAACTTTTAAAAGATAATTGTCTGATATTTTTGCCCCATCTTGCGTGAGCTTTGCCCATTTTGGAGGTTTAGTACAAAAACGATCTTTTAAAGATAGTCTAGACTAGTTGCTTCTGGTTGCTTGTACTGCACACAAACACAATAAAAGTCTTGGGCATATTTCTATTGCACCCAGGGCTGGAACTAGGGGTAGGCAGAAGAGGCACCAGGCAAGTACCTCACATATGTAGCCTACCCCTAGTCCGGCAATTGTAACCTCAGTGCAAAGTGGGTGCGCTCTCTGAAATCAAAGTGCTTTGCGCACAACTGCACTCGGCTACGCACGCGCGTTCTTGGTTGCGCACGGTTACGCACACGCGTTCTTGGTTGCGCACGGTTACGCACGCGCGTTCTTGGTTGCGCACCCGCGTTCTTGGTTGCGAACGGTTACGCACGCGCGTTCTTGGTTGCGCACCCGCGTTCTTGGTTGCGAACGGTTACGCACGCGCGTTCTTGGTTGCGCACGGTTGCGCATTGCTGTTGGGGGCCGAAAGTAGCCGGCAGGGTTGCCTAGAGCGTCCGGCTGGCATGGCCCGACGCTGATTCCACCTTTCCCATTTTTTTTAGTTCCTTTAACGTTAATTTCATGTAAACATTGTCAAATGTTTTCTAACCTTTTTATTAACTCTTTCTATTTCACCCAATATTTTACAAAACTGTTTGGGCTGATGCACATTTAAACTATTGTTCTGGGGCATTATACACAGTGTCAGACTGTACACAAGTCTGGACTGAGAATTAAAATAGGCCCTGGCATTTCAGGTACACAGAGGCCCAATCAGCCCCTACCAGCCCACTAAATACTGACTTTCTATGGCACCTTGTAGCAGCCCCTCTGGCATTTGCCAAAACCCACAGATTGCTATTCTGGGCAGTACCGTAACTAGAGGGGCACGGGCTGCCGGGGGGCCCTGAGGGGGTGCGGGCCCTGGCCACACAGTGAAATGCACCCGCACAGTGCATTTCAGTGTACTTGTGCTTTTCCCCTATTTCTGCCCCACTGGGGTTGCCACCTGGCCAGTATTTTACCAGCCTGGCCAGTAAGAATTATGCTTCATGGCAAAGTTATTAAAAAACGGCAAGAATATAGGAAGGCCGGTATTTGTTTGCAGAAAAGGTGGCAACCCTATGCCCCACAGATCTTGGGCTGGTAACAGACCGGGGTACATAAGGGCCCAGTATTTTTCTCGGTAGGCCAATCTGACAGCATGATTTGGCACCAGACCGGACTGGCAATCTGTGGGTTCTGGCAAATGCCAGAGGGGCTGCTATAAGGTGCTGTATTTAGTGGGCTGGTGGGGGCTGTTTGGGCCTCTGTGTGGGCTGATTGGGCCTCTGTGTACCTGAAATTGCAGGGCCTATTTTAATTCTGAGTCCGGACCTGATTGGCACTGTATTTATCCTGCCATGTGTTCTGGGATATTATACATGAAATTGCCATTGTGTTTATCCTGCCATGTGTGCTGGGGTATTATACATGGAATTGGCCCTGTATTTATCCTGCCATGTGTTCTGGGGTAGTATACATGTTTCTGTATTTAACCTGCTGTGTTTTGGGGTATCACATATCTCCCAACATTTTGGAAACCGAAAGAGGGTCAGAAAGATTTGCTGCGCGTATAACGGCAATTTTTTTGACCATGCCCACCTAATTATGTCCATTTTACAAAATTTGGCAGGCTATGGAAGTTTGAATACATTTTTGTGGTGTTTGTGTTATTACAGTTTTGCTAATGAAGGTGAATTGCCCTTTAAGCTGCAAGTTTCTCAGTTTCCACAAGAGAGACCTCCTTATCTAAAACTGTTACAAAAGTATCTGAAGTATCTATTCTGGGCTCGCTGCCAAAAGCCAATTACAATTAGAAAATTCTATCTTTTTCTGGTTGTACAGTGCAGGAGATCAAATAGAAACTAGGGACATTTCAGTACAAATGCAGGACTGCGTGTTGAGCTGTCAATAGCAGGACTGTCCCGCTCAAAACAGGACAGTTGCTAGGTATGGCTATCATACATGTAATTGGTACTGTATTTTTCATGTCATGTGTTCTAGGGTATTGTATATGGAATTAGCCCAGTATTTATCCTGTCGTGTTCTGAAGTATTATATGTGAAATTGACACTGTATTTATCCTGCAATGTGTTTTGGGTTATTTTACATGGAATTGACACGATTTATCCTGCCACATCTTCTGGAGTATTGTATATGAAATTGGCACTGTATCTTGCTTTATATTCTAGGGGTTTAATCAATAAAATTGGCACTGTGATTATCATGCTATGGTTTCTGGGCTATTTTTATGCTTCAATGTAATATGAATCTGAAATAATTAGCCTTGTGTTTGGACTGTTATATTGTAGATATACTATATACTGTGATTTGTTCCCTAAGCTCAGGTATTGTATATGAATTTTATCAAGCAGCACTGGGTACTTCTGGGGCTGCTGCTGTTGCCGGAGGCAGCAGCCCGATTCTGCCTTCCCCTTAAAAAAAATGGAAATTTGGCTCAAAATAATCACAGGTGGCTTTTGCTGCCGTTAACTGCCTGTTTGCTGCTGCCTGAGACAAGATTCTCACCTTGCGTTAGGATAGGAGCGGCCCTGAATCAGCATACAATAAATAATAATCCAGTAATTTATTATGAGCCAACAGGACTCTAAAGGGAACCTGAAATCTCCAGCACTAGGGTTTCTGCTTGGATTAAAGCAAATAGATGTACCCCACCCTCCATTCTATTCCACAGAAAGAGGCGACAACAGAAAGAAAGTAAAAGTATAGGTTTTATGTTTTATTTTGAGATGAAACAGAATCACATATGATTAAACCCAGATTGTGAGTAACACAGAATCAAAACATAAGGCATGAATCAGTTTAACCTAACTTAAAACAGAGAAAAACAACTGAAATAAGGTGAAAAAAAAAAAATCTCCTTTCGGCAAATGAGGAAAAACAGTGCAGAAGGCGGAGTCTCAGATTAAAGGGAATGTAAACAGGTTTCTCTAAATTTCTAGTTACTGCGTATCAAAAATATGGTGCCTTTGCCTTTATACAGTATGAAACATTGTAATATCCCCCAGGTCATCGCTGTGAATCACAATACTAATGCTTTCATCCCCTGGGCGTCCCAGTGAGAATAATGGAGAAAAGAAAAAATAGATCATCTTGCTTTTTGGCTTTTAGTTCCCTGCACTTTATTGGCCCAAACGCTCTGCCGTCAGCTTGTAAACAGTGTCCGGAAAGGCAAATCACATTGGTTTTCTCTGTGACAATTCGGCAAATGTAATTTCGTTTTTTCCCTGAGCTTTGTGGTACCACCTCCACAGACCCCCCACCCCCACTACAAGAGAAATTGGGTCTGGATCAGTTTTTAGAAGACTGAATTATTGGCTGTTAAAAAGAATTGGAATTACCCCAGTTTGTGCCCTATGCTTTAACATTGCAATCAGTTTAACCCTTAAGCTGCTTCTCCCATTTTTGTGCTCAATAAATGGCCTTTTCCTTTTAGGAGTCCTGCATTATTAAAACATTTTAACCCCTTCTGCCAAATCTGTGTCCATATTAAACCACAAACAGCAATGCTTGTGATATTGATTGGACATATATGCCCCAAACATTCATTTCCAGGTATGTACCCAGAAGCTACACCATGAATAGGATTTCTCCTTGTCTCAGATCCCAAACGGAGAAATAAACCCCTCTCCCTGACCACATCATGCAGAAATCCCAGAATGGCCCTGCTTCCTTGTAATTGAACTAAAAAGGCAATGGGAATCAGTTCCTTTCCAGGATCGCTAAACAGCAGCATGCACAATGTAAGACAGTGCTTTGTGCTTTAAGCACACTATCCTGTTTCGCGATCACCACCATGGACAAGAAATGAGGTGTCCAGACCTGGTGGCCCTCAACCCCACTGCATGACTTTTCCTTTTCACTTCCTATATGTGTTGCCTGTTTGATATGCTTGAGGAGAGGGGCCTGGGCAGAGGCTATATGATTAAGGAAAGGTGTTACGTCTCTTTAAAAGGGAACTATCACAAAAATGAAAATTTAATATAATCATCATACTGAATTAGATTCTAAATATAATAAATTTAAAATGATTACCTCTTTTTAAACAATCAAGTTACTCTTCACTCTCCCCCTCTCAGCAACTGTCTTTCTTCAATCTATCTTCACGCAGGAGTCTGATTAGGAAAGGCAGTTAGGTCTAGTATAACCTTTGAATGGGTGGGGTGTCCGATTTTCCTAAATGTATAAGCGCTCACTCTCTTAAAATCACCAGAAGTCCTGTATTTCTACATGCAGAATTTGAGCATGTCTGTTAGATTTAGTTTTTACTAGAATCCGTTATTTGAGTGAGCTTTAGCATATCTGCTAGGAAAGGGAGCTCCCCTGAGAGATATATTGAAACTAAAGCTGGCCATAGACGCAGAGATAAAGTCGTACGAAACTTAGGTTTGTACGGTTTCCGGACCGTATGTGGATTGTCCCGACATTTTTTTATACCATGGCGATCAGCTATTTAGTCGATGAGACAGGTTAGAAGATTTCTGTCAGCTAACGATAATATCTCTGCATGTATTGACTATATCAATGGGTGACTGTCACTACTATTTGTCAGACATAACTTTCGCACCATTGCTTTCGGTCAATTCACGGCCAGAACATCCTCTGATTTGTTCTTTTTACTAATTTATAATCTGAATGGTTAGTTATAAATGGGGAGATTGCAACGCACGATCATTCGTCGGACATTAGGATATATCTGCACGTCTATGGCCAGTTTAACTCAATTCAAAAGACACTCAACTCTTGCATAAAGATAAACGGATGCTGAGAGATGGAGAATGGAGAGATTATGTCTGAAAAAGTATTGAATTATTAATCGATTATATTTAGAAAGTTACTTATTTCAGTATAATGAAGCTTATATACAATTTTCATTTTTGTGATTGTTCCGTTGATGCATAAAAAAAAAAATAAAACTTGATAGCTTAGCAGTCAAACTGAATGACAAGTAACATTAAAGACTCACTGGTGAAATCTAAGGATGCATATTTCCACCATTTGGACCCTCTTTTCATTGATTATGGGCTGCCCTGCAAGCTGAGAAAATGCCTATATAATTTACCCACCCAATAATGTATTACAACCAGATGTCTTGTCAGTCTGGAGGCAAAGCAGTGCCCATTCCAGCATGGCATTCAGCACTATGAGAGAAAAGGAGCTTAATTTGGTTACTTGACACATTTATACAGGCCTTTGTACAAATGCCATTATTCCCAGGACTTTCAGGAATAGATTATACAGTACCAGATAGGTTGGTAGTTGTAGATGCCCTGCCTTTGTGGGTGGTGGTGAAGTGAGGGCAATTGATGGCTTCATATTGGCATCAGTGAAAGGGCAGTGACCCCAGATACCCCAACATTCAATTTAACAGAATTTGTCCCTTCTAGCTGATAAACCTCAAAAAAAAAAAAATCAACCCCTCCCCTTGCTGGAGCCTTTAGGTGCCAGCAAAATAATGATTGTTGTACAAGAATGGGTTCCATAGAAGCAATGCACACACATGGAACTGTGGATACTCTGTCCTGAAAAAATCAGTATTGGAATATTCTATTAAACAGTGGTTTAATTCCTTCAACTTTTCTTTAATATCTCTGATTTATACCCAATTCCCTGCTAGAGATGGGGGAAGTCAGGCCTGTTCTGATAGCAGGAAACCAATTCAGTCTCCAGGACCTGGAAGCTGGGAGACATTTAACAGTGCGCAGTGGGTGCAGCCATGAGGGCCAGTGTTACAATTCATCCTTTTTCTTGCCCAGTTTAACCTGGTCTCTCTCACGTAGTGTCTTTATAAAACCAATAAATCCAGATTCCTGATGAGACAAAAACAAAGAAGAAAATATAACGGTTTCCCCTACTGTAAATGATATGGATATTAGTCACTGAGGGGTTTTGTGACTATATAAAAGGCACAAAGCTGCAGGACGAGTTATAGAGGCAACTCTGAGTATCACTTATATATTAAGGGACAATGTACCCAACTGTAAATTATAAGGATATTAGAAGTCACTGAAGAGTTCTGTGACTATATAAAGGCACAAGGCAGCAGGCTGAATTATGCAGGGAACTCTATCACTAAAGTATTATATGAGATAATGTAGACCCTACTGTAAACGATAAAGATATTAGAAGTCACTGAGAGGTTCTGTGACCATATAAAGGGACAAGGCTGATTTATACAGGGAACTCTGGGTATCACTCATGTATTAAGGGACAATGTACCCAACTGTAAATTATAAGAATATTAGATGTCACTGAGGACCATATAAAGGGACAAGGCTGCAGGCCGAGTTATAGAGGGAACTATTTCAATAACATATTATAAGAAATAATGTAGCCCCTACTGTAAATTATTCTATAATTAAACAGTATATAATATTAGGAGTCATTGAGGGCAGGCCCGGACTAGCAATCTGTGAGTTCTGGCAAATAAAGTGGGATGCCAGAGGGGGTGCTGCAAGATGCCATAGAAAGTGACTATAAAGTGGGCTGGAGGGGGCTGTTTGGGCCTGTATGTACTAGCTACGGCAGGGCCTATTTTGAATCCACAGAAATATTACCCGCTCGCAGCGCTGACAGACTTATCCTCGGGAGGCCAGAGTGATACTTTTAAACTGCGGCTTTATTGAAGCAATACACAGTGGTAAAGTTGTGGTGGGTGTACAGCAAACTAACGTGTTTCGTGCCCCAAACACCGGGCACTTCCTCAAATGTGAAGATATTTTGGTGAAGTGCCCGGTGTTTGGGGCACGAAACGCGTTAGTTTGCTGTACACCCACCACAACTGTACCACTGTGTATTGCTTCAATAAAGCCGCAGATTAAAAGTATCACTCTGGCCTCCCGTCTGTCAGCGTTGTGAGCGGGTAATATTTCTGTGTATACAAAGTATCGGACAAAGCTACTGACATCCCACGTTAGCTGCGATGGACGAGGTGAGGCTCACTGTGCGGGTGAGCTCCGCCATTAATGCCTCTCTTCTATATACTGGCATCCTATTTTGAATCCCAATCCAGGGGTTCTTCTGTGACCATATAAAAGGCACACAGCTGTAATGTATAGGTCAGGATTCTCTATCATTCACTAGTTCTATACCCCACAGTAACCAATCCTGTATTTATACCAGTATAACTTGTTATGCCCTACCCTTATGGAATATGCTGCCTCAGGGGTGCCAGGAATGCTTGGCACTACTATGCCAAGAAGCACAGACTTACTGTTCGTTCCCCACTGTATTTCTCAGAGAACTTTCCGTAGTTGTAGTAGTTGAAGGTAGGGAATCCTTCCACCCCCTCTTGCTTGCACACACCCTGGTTCTTCTCTTTGGTGCAGTCTACAGCGCCATATGCAATCTGCAAAATGAAACAAAACATTTTTTGAGTGAGTCACCAAGATTATGGACATGGCAAAATACTCAATAGTCATGGGATATTCTGTATCATTCTCCAGTGGAGGAGGAAATGTATTTTTCTGCTGAGGTTATTTAGCTGGCTTATGGCAATTCCTGTGCTATAAGAGTAAACATTTTTGTTGCTAGTTTCAAAGTGGTTTTGTCTCGTTAGTAAATTCAAATTACTGATTAAGGCAACTGTACAGCAATTGGCACAAACTGCTCGCAGCCAAAGAGAGCAAAGGAGAAATAAATCTCACGTGGCACATTTCTGTATGTTAGTTCTGCATGAAGCAGAAAAACAAACACGGAAAATCAATTCCAGCAGAAAATTACGACTGTTTATAACAAATAATTACCGTTCTAAAGGGAGCAGAGTCTTAGAGGCCAGGTGCTATACTACAAAGGGCTGATACTGGATTACATGGCCATCGTTGTATAGATTGGGGGTGGGGTGGTCAAATGAAGTGACAGTATTCCCAATCTACAAAGACTGATCAGAACCACTCAGTTGGTGAGTTATGTTCACTCTAGTACAAACCTGGGTGCATGAGGGTCTATGGAAACCCAGTTTTCAGACTGTACTGACCTCTAGGTGCTTTTTCATTCAGGAAAATACAGTAGGCTATGTGACTGAATGGCAACAGAAGCTGCAGCAATTACCATGGAAGTCAGGAAGCTCATGATAGGAGAAATGTAAGGCTATGGGCATACAGGCTGAAGGCTGCTGTCATCCTGCGTATTTTTGCAGGGTGAGAGAAGCATATCTGCTCAGTGCCTCTGCTCCATTGATTGGAATCAGAACACCCTTTGTGCACTCACACACAGTGGAGGAGGCATTTCCGGACTGACCTCAGCTTCAGTTCTGCTGTGTGGACCTCACACAGGCTGATCTGATTAAAATCAATGGAGCAGATCTGCTTCTCTCAGCCTGCAAAAATATGCAGGCTGACAAGAGCCTGTGTGCCCATAGCCTTAAGCCCTCTGTGTAGAAAGTCTAGTAAACCACCAATATATGGGATATACAGAGCTGACCAGTAGAGGGGGCTAATTTTCCATGAAAGTACCTCAGTTCTAAAAACTGCATTAATAACAACCCTAAGGTTCCCTTATTGTCCAAATAATCTGGGTGTTGGATTCAGCCAACAGGCAGGAGGTATTGCAGTTCAGCCATCAATAGTTTCACTTACCTTTCTATCATCCTTAAAGGTATCAGCAGCTGTTGTGAAGTCTGGGACCGAGCTCTTACAGTGTGGGCACCCTGGGAAGATCATGAAAGGAACGTCAATAAATAGCAGACAACGGAAGAAGCAACTATTCTCTGATGCACAAACTTTCAATTGCCTGAATTCAGGGGTTTTATGATAGGTAGCTGAGAATGTGGCCCTCCAATTACTTATTACAATTGATTTAACGAGTCAACGTAAAATTCGCATACATATAGGCAAGTTGATCTGAACGCAACTATGGAAGCTGCTGCATGGTGGGTATTCCATTTTCTACATGTCTATATTATATACTACTCCAGAGTATAACATGCTTGTATAACTATAGTTTTCAATTGCTTTGTTTGTCATGCCTTGAATACAGGGTGCATATTTAGATTAGACAAAAGGTAATTCCCTTAATAATAGGTTTTGTCCTGTCATACAGAAGGGGAATATGTGTTAGGAAATAGAGAAAAATGGAGAGCATATCAGAAATATAGAAAAGGAGAGAGGATAGAGGAGAGTAAGGCCAAACAGTTGGAGAGAATAGAAAAGGAAAAAACAGGGGATGAGAGACAGAAGGAGAAGGGAAAGAGGGTTAAGGGGTAGAAAGAAAGAGTTGCCCCCTGAACTCTATATAGGAGTCAGTGCATCAGAGTTGCATGCTACAGGGTTATCTGCTGAAAACTCACTTATTGCGCCCATTTGTTACCCAGTCAAGGGCCCAACATTCATTTGTGGTTAGTTAAACGGGCTCTCGCCAGTCAGTTGCAGACAGCGGGAAAGGTTAATGGAGATGAGCGCCCTGTGAGCCTGTGTTGCGCGACAAAGAATTTCAATATGTCACCGTGCAGCCTGCGCACGGAGACAGAGACCAGGTGTCGGCCTCTATCAGCGCATTGGAGAAAGGAGCCATTCTGCTTAAAGAGGCCACCGCTGCATATCCTTCAGCCTGGATTAGGAGATGCCATAATTCATAGACAAGTGCAGCTTTCATGTCACAAACAATTAAATGTAATTACACTGCTAACGGTTCCTCTGCGAGCGCAGGACTCTTGTCTGGTAATTGAAAAAAATATCAGGGAACAAAAGAGAAGCTCCAGCAGCAGGACTTTCAGAAATGTGATTTATAGAAAGGCAAGCAGTGATCAAAGGTGGCATTGGATCTGGAAGGTACAAGCATCTTGGAAAGGTTAATAAACTTGCGATGGTGGAACAGCAAGGGGACGATAATTAAGGGTGACAAATACACTAGTTTCTCCTCCTTTATTCACAATGAAGCCGCAGGTAGAAAAAGTCATAAAGGGGGATTATAAAAATAAATATAACAGCTCCCAGGGCCGGCCTTAGGCCAATTGGACCAATTGGGCCCCGCACCTTTGGGGGGCCCCGCACCACAGGGCAGCACAGATAATATTTCCCTCAGCACATGATGCTGCCTGGCCTGCCCCCAACTTTGAGAGTCCAGCCCATCCCCAAATCCATAGGTCTAGCCTGCCCCCAACTCTCATAGGCCCAGCTTTCCTCCAACCTTGATAGGCCCTGCCTGCCCCCAATGCAACCAAGCCTGCTCCCAAGCTGAATCGGCCCAGCCCCAAACTAATTGGCCCAGTCCACTCTCCTATTTCCTCCCTCTCTCTCTTACCCTGTGTGCCCCTATTATGTTACCTTGTCTGCCCCTTTCCTTTCTATTTTGTGCCTGTATGCCCTTATTTTCCTAAATACTTTGTGTGTCAGTAGCCAGCAACACTTTGTCTAGGGGCCCCGCCAACATGGTCCCAATTGGGCCCCACATTTGATAGGACCAGCCCTGACAGCTCCTTCTCACTTCCTGTGCTTCTGATCATAAAGGCTGTTGGCCCAAATAAACATAATAATAATACAAAGGTGGCCCCGTTTGTTTGTAAGCCAACATTAACTCACTGATTAGTTACTGTGCTTGCAGATTTATGGCCCATTTCTGTTAAACATGACAGCTGTGATATCCTGTAGTATAAAAAGAATTTATTATAATCAAGGTGCTATTGAAGGAGGTATGCTGGGAGCACTGCAACATGTGAGGAGCCGTGCTTGTGTGTCTCTTTCTCTCCCAGGCAGGAGTGATATCTGACAAACAAAGAGAGTAGCGACAACTCACATTATTGAGGCCTAATTTCAAAGCACCAACCTAAAATCAGCTCTAATCCACTTCAACGAGACCTCAAATGATACCTGTCCTAAGTCTGGACCTGGCAGCAGCAGGAGAAAAGGAAATGGATGCATGTGGCTTGTGGCACTTACTGTCTGTCATGGCAACAGTACTTCCAAGATGGGGCCAGGAGTGTCAGGAATACTAATCAGTGAGGAAACTGCTTTCAGCTTTATTGCTTGGCGGCTCTTATGGACTGAGCCTTTTCCAACAGCCGGACAATGAAATCTCTGCTGGGAAGCAACACTTAAAGATATCGCATTCTGTAGAGCGGAAGATGTACCAAGCTGTAGGGGCACTGACAATGTGAGACCAAGAGCAGTCAGTCACATACCAACTCCACCTATAGATTCAAAAAAGGCTCTTGCATTTCAAATACGTCCAAACAGTAACCCAGCAGCCAACTAAATAGTCTATGGCATCAACCAGTATCTACAGATTGCCAGTTTAGGTCTGATACAAGGTTTAAAACTAAAACGACATGCATTACCAACTGGGAGGCCTGCCCTGCAGTGCCCCTAGCCCACAGAGATCAATGCAATGGCAGAAAACCTTATTCAGATTCAGGCCCCAACCAACCACCTGATAGCAGCTCAAGAGCAGAAGTACCCGAAACAAACAAACCGACATTTTTTCATCGTAATATATATATATATCATAGAGAGTGGGAGTTTGTGTGTGTGTTGGATCTTCCTCTTCCTTTCTGTGGTTAATTCAATTACAATTCAGTTTAGGACTTGTCAAAAAAAAAAAGGCAAAATATGATTAAATAAAAGCTGATCATAGCCCAGACATCAGTACCACTCGGGGGAGGTGGCAGGGGCCGCAGGGTAATCTCGGTAGCCTGTTCCAGACGCCCCTGTACTTGTGATTTCTTTATGCTTTGTGGAGCGGCTGGTAATCTGCTTCTCATACAGCCTGCGGCAGATGTGCAAGCTCTGAGCTTGATATTCCATTTGTTCTGTTATCTGCGGCCAAGTGCAGTTAACTCCGACATGAACTTAACCATTTAGGTTGTGCCAGATATCAGTGCCATGCAAATGCATGCATCATTTGGGTAAACAAAGTCAAATGGTTCTCAGCAAAATTGCCCAATTATTTTATCGTGAAAATCTATATTTTTTTTATTTGCAAATGTCAATTTGCATATAAAAAATAGAAACTATAAAAAGATCATAAATATTTCATTTGGATCAGCCAGTGCCCTTCACTTGAATAAGAATGGGTTAATGGGCCGTACGTGGGGAGAGGCTGAGTGCAGAGAACAACAGCCATTGAAGCAATTCGGGGAGCAGCTCAGGAAGGAAGAAAGAGAAAGTTTACAAAAGATCTGCAGCTCTGAAGTTGGCCATGGCACAGAGAGGGGGTGAACAAGGGGGTGTCGAATTCGTGAGCAAGGCTTGTAGCAGAAACAGTAGGGGCTGGGAAAAACAAAGAGAATTGGAAAAGACAGGAGCTTGGTCTGAAAATTATGAACGAAATGTCTGAGGGTTCTAATTGGGGTAGACACAGAGCAGCATGCAGGGGCCACGTGGCTCCTTTACAATAGAATATTACGTTTCGCTGTGCCAGAAAAGAACAGCTCTAAACCCCCAACAGCAATGTTCCCAGACACACAACTGGTCCGATACCCACATCGCCGGGAACATCTGCCCGTACTTAACCAGTTAAGAGCAAAGACTTGTGCATACACACAGACAGATGGACGCTATCTCTGCACGCTGCTCTGTAATTAGGAACAGCCAGAACCACCGACAATAGCATTAAAGGGATTGTGTACCTACGGTTATATATTTGCATATTGTACTAGGTCTTTATATATTTATTCACAATAATCAGTAAATCACAAGGGATTGCATTAGAAGCCTAACTTAGTCAAAACCATGGCATTGCTTTATAAACAAACACCAAGCCCTACAGATTGTAAACTCACTGTGGCAGGAGCTGATGGAAATGTGATAGGGTCCTTAGATTGTAAACTCACTGGGGCAGGGGCTGATGGGAATGATGAATAATCTCTGTACGATACTGAAGAATATGGTGGTGCTATATAAACAAAGGATAAAAGCTTATTCTGTGAGATCTTTCTACTCATCCTTTGCTGGCTCGCAGGCATACGGGCCTGACTGTTACATAATGATGTTAAATCATGTGAATTATGGACTAATCAGGCAGGCAGCATGCCATCTCTAAGTGCCTCGCAGTAGCATGTAACCTATAGGCCACTGGGCAATTTAGTGCCTAAAGAAATGAGTGATTAGGATTTTAGTGCCAATCGGACTGCCCTGCTCCAAGAATCAACTTAGTCTATTAATGTGCATTGCAGGGTTCAGGGGAAATTACTCATGTAAAATACAAAATAAGTGAGGGATTAAGGTACTTTCTCTTTGGAGGATGGAGGCACCTGTGGTCAAGCAAAACTTTAGAATGTCACTTGAGAAGGAAAGAGTTACTGGGAACAGGGAAGGAGAATGTTCCTGAGGATCAGGAAAGGAGCTTTCTCGAGGGATAAGTGAAAGACATTCAGGACTCAGGATGGGGTGCAACCCCAAGGGGGTACTCACAAGGGGCATAGAACATGACCAGTGAATGTTTCTTCTTCTTTAGGGCTTCACGGAACTCTTCCCCCACAAGGTGCAGAACGGTGGAAGGTTTCTCATCCCAGGAAGGCTCTGGTGGGGGTGGCGCCTCTGGGCTGTGAAGAGAACAAACAAATTACATTGAACATAACACGAACAAGTACAAGTGTGTCCTGTTGTAACAGAGAGTTGGTATCACATACTTGTTCATCCACTCCACGATTTTTTGCTCTGTGCGCAGATGAGGTACTGTGTATTTCTCCTCACCATTCTCAAAATACTTCACTGTGGGAAACCCAGTGACGTGGAATTTCTCGGACACGGCTCTGTGCACTGTAGAATCTACTGCCGCCAATACACCAACCCCCTAAGAGAGAAGAGAGAGCCAGGTCATTGTATTTCTTATAATCAATTCAGTATTTTTTTTTTAATACTTGTTCCACGTGGGGAGATGTGAGTAGTACTTGGAACAAACTGAGGAGCACTGCTGGGAAAAGGGAGCTGCAAGTTGCATCTTTCGGGTCCCCCCAATTGCAGTGGGGGCTTCTTGACGGAACTCCCGCCTATGCCTCCCTAATAGCAAAGTATGAATTCTATTGGCCAATTGCAGAGACCTTGGTGCTCAAATCTCACAGCTGCCTTCTGGAATACCTAGTAGCCGCAAACCATATCAATAGGTCCCTTAAGTTTTACAGTTGGAAGAAAGTGTCTAACGAAATGGGCACATTCCTCTAAAAAACCGCACAGCTGGCATGATTTATGGATGCAGATATATCAGCAAGTGCCAAGTTGAAAAGAGAATAAAGAAGCAGATAAAATATTCCATTATTTTTCCAATAAATGTGGATATTTATCTGTTTTGACTAAATATGACAAGTTTAATTAATCTTAATGGTAAACACTTCTCGCTGCAATAAACAAGGCACTCAGGCTATTCCTGTAATACTCCCAGCAGCCCGGACTTGGCAGCGCCCATGAATTGGAAATCAGTTAGCACTTTGCCAGAGCTCCTTAAGGATCCTCAGGGAGGGCGAGGGTGTCATTCTAGGTTTTATTAGCCCCCGCCCCTTAGAATGGAATATTATTATTCTAAGCCTCAGATTATTAGCAAATTTTGCATCCCTCATAATGCTGAACTTTAACAAGTGCTACACAATGGCAGAGAGTGGAAGCAATAAGCAGCCCAAAAGTATCATACATCCAACTGCTTGCAGCTCCATCAGAGTTCAACAATAAATCACAGGTTTCAGGGCCTCATTAAACATAAACAAAGTGCAGCTTTCGGATAGGAAAGTCCTGCTTGCATATGAACCCATCTGTCTTTCCCTTGGCCAGGTAGGAACCTCACCTGAAGAATGTAAGTGAACCCATCCTAAATACTTTGATTCTCTGTCTGTCCTGCTCACTGGCTGCTTTTTTCCCCATGATCAAGCAGTTAAAACTTCCCGGTAAGGCTAATGCCAGAAGTGGGCTGAAATACGCAGGCCGATAATCAGCCCCCTAAGTGGGCATTATCCTCCTCTCCTGCCTGCACCCGAAACAGTTGTGTTGGCTTGGGTGCAGGTACACACGGTTGATTTTGGTGAAGAAACGCAAGAGTTTGCATTCTCAATGAAATTAACCACATGTGCCTGTACCCGAGCCAATACGATGGTTCCGAATGCAGGCAGGAAAGAATAGTAATGCCCATGAAGGGGCTGATTTCAGCCCAGTCTGGCATTATCCTAACATTCCATGAGAGTGTTCTAGTCCCTCCAACTAATGAGTTAATGACTGGAGTTAATGCAAAGAGTCCCCCGCAGGTTAACTATAATAACTGCAATTAGGGTGTAGGTGCATCTGGGTGTGCTAGAGACACAGGACGTCTAGAGTAATAAATTCCATGTTCTTACACTTTGTTGCAGGGTCACTGCCGCCTTCTCATAGTCGGGTTTCATCTTCTTACAGTGCCCGCACCCTGTAAAAAGAAAGAAAAAGTGAAGTCAGACAGATGGGGTGCCAAGGATATTAATTGGTTCATTACTATTCAGTACAAGAACGCTGGGTGGTACAGTTACCTTTTAGCTGCAAGTAGCCCAATGTGAGGGCAGATAGAGGTTGTCTGTTCAATGAGCATAAAGGGCAAGTGTAATTGCAATGAGTTCCAGAGACATGCCGTGTGCTAGTGACAGACGTCTGTAGGGCACAACATGCTCTCTGTGCCAATTACCTGAACCTGTCACTTTCCCTTGCAGAAAATAGAATAGTGATTCCATGTCACATGACAAACCATTATCTGCAGAACTGGTGGCTCTGTGCTATTGCAGCCCTAAGGGAACCCACTGGTCATTGGCGGATATTGGTGCAACTGATCTATAACTTGTATAGATCTATAACTTGTAATTTCTGCTGAAAGCAGATATTGGTGCAACTGATCTATAACTTGTATAGATCTATAACTTGTAATTTCTGCTGAAAGCAGCATTGTCGTGTATCTTGGTATTCACTGTACTGGTGATTATTGAGCCCATGTATTAGAGAGCAGCACTTTAACAGACCTGTAAAGAAGGACCAGTGCAGTAATGGACAGACAGATACTCTACTACTAGTAACAAATACAGTTCATCGGGTACATACAGAGGTACTTACACTGGTGCAGATAAGCCCAGGATTGTTACAATGTAATTCTGGATCACAATGATGTATCTTGTGTGCAAAAAAAAGGAAAAGTTGTGCTCACCACTAATTTCTAAACCATTAGGTGGGGGTGCAATGAGGCTGTGACCACAACTTTCATACAGACAAATACAAGAGATCCTCTGCACTCAACCCATTATAAATATTTTAAAGACATTATACATTTTGTGCTAAACTAAAAAAATGTCCTCCCCTTTAAACAAAACACAGTATGTTTTGTGCAAACACCTGACAGGACACTCACATGGAGCATAGAACATGACAAGCACAGAAGGGTGTTCGGACAAAAATTGGTCGAAATCTGCATCTGTCAGGTGGTAAACTGCGTTGTCCTGATCCGCCCATGCCACCTCGGGGGCCTCTGGGGTTGGGGGCTGAGGGCTGAAATTAGAGAAAAGTTATAAAGATTAGGATCCCTGGTCTCTGTATACGAAAACAAAGGGGCTTCCTTTTCATGGATAAATGTATTTATATGTTAGGGCAACTATACATTTAACTGCAATAATTCCAGTACCTAATGGTTATGAGAAAGCACAATGTCTGCAATGATGAGAGTAAAGGTGGCCATACACGGTCGTTTGGACCGATTTGACAGCTTATCTGCCCGTGTATGGGGGCTTCCGACGGGTCTTCCCGATGAATATCTGGCCACGATATCGATCGGGAAGGTTTGATTTTTAACCGACCGACCCGTCGGAGCCCCTTGGCGCATCGTAATTCGATTGTTCGGGCATACGGCTGAACGTTCGAATTACCCCCGATATAGCTAGTGGCATATCGGGGAAAGATCCGCTCATTTGGCGATGTCGCCAAACGAGCGGATCTTTGAGTCTATGGCCACCATTATCCCCTGACTGAAGTTGTCTCCCATCTTTGTACAGTTAGTGGGTGGCATTTGGCTTTTTGGGTGTGCAGCCACAGATCAAAGAGCTTTGAAACCTAGAATCACAATACACAGGGAAGAGTAATCTAACAAACTGCTCAGGTTTAGGACAGTCTATGAAATCACTACTGGCGAGCAGAAAATATGGGAAATGCTAGCAAATTCCTAATTTTGCAGAGAAATCATAGGTAAGATCCTCTCCCTTAGCCGACACTCCAGTGATCAATAAATAGAATGTAAGGAGCTTTTGGGATCACAGACTTATCTAAGTGAGACTGCAAATGTTGGTTTAGGAAGGTTGCAGCACTAGTATATTGTAATTAAATGCTGAGCTTGAAAATAAATGATGATCCTTTTAGAAAAGAAACTAGGTGTCTGTGGGCTAGGAGGCAGTCACCGATTTATATGCGCCAGAAACATCGGTAGCAAATAAAGAGCATCCCAAGTGCACAATAACCTGGACCATGAGACAGACTCTGCAGCATTGGGGCAGTTTAGCAAAACAAAAAGCACTTTGTGTAAGCATATAAAATACCATTTGTATTAGGAAAGGGATTAGCAAAGACTTATCCACCTCTTTAGCCAGATGGGAGATTATAGGGGTGTTGTGTACAGAAAGCAAGGGGATAAAGGTCACCCACCCCTGCGATGAGCAGATAGCCTGCTTCAGGGGGCTTGGAGTATGGGGGGCTCCATTCGGTACTGCTGTAATCCTAATCATTGTACTGTAATGTGCACATTGGTGGTATTTCTTCACAGTGTTTGTATGTCTCTAAGGCACATATCTGACTGAGGCTTAATCAATCAATCAAGGAGGCCCCCCGAACACAGGAGTCTGCCAACTCGATGAAGAATAACTGCAATAAAGTGTGTATATTAAGGCATAAACAGTGTCAAAGGAAGGGGCTGTAAATGTTGGGTAGCATGTACTGCTGGTACATGAAATTGGTTTCAGAAAGGGGCTCTAAATATGGGATAGAATGTGTAGTAAGGAGAAATAGTGTTAGGGGAAGAGCTTGTAATTGTAGGACAATGTGTATAGCAATACAAGGTGTCGGAGAAGGGTTTCTAACTGCAGCATATGTAAAATAAGGGTTGGCTGTGTCAGGGGAATGGCCTATAACTGTGGGACAGGGAGTATAGTAAAGTAATGTCACCCTCTATATACAAATACCCAGCAGTTGCCCGAGACTCACTTTTTCAGCCAGTCAGAGATGTCATTAGCGGAGGCTCCGTACTTCTCAAAGTTGAACATATACTTCCCCTTCCTAACAGAATAAAACAAAAAGTCATTGTATTTCTGACTCAGAAAAATAGCTGCACAGCAATGCAGTATCTGGGGGAAGAACATTGAGGGGGGAAGAACATGAGGCATTTTGAATAGAATTCCCTAGGGCCCTTCCCTTTAACAAGTAAAGTGTTCACACAGAAAGTCTGACATTAGTAAATGGCAGAATCACGGTGCCAGCCTGTCAGCCACTACATCCCAGGGATCGGGCTTGGAGAACCAAGAATGTCACGGTGACAGTATCTGTATGGCAGCTCTACCGGGAGATGTTGCAGTGAGTGGGTCAGATGTTTAATTGCTCTGTGTCCCTGCGGGGTCACTACAAACTAAAATAAAAGATGCTGTCCTCAATAAAAGTGGAACACTGCTTTTTGCTACACAACAGATGCCAATTCTTATCTCCCTCATTCACCTACTTATTTCATGTATGGTTTCACTATGCTTCAGGGGTGTAACCAGCACCAATATATGAACTTGCTGTTACCACTTGAGGACCCATTCTTAACCTTGGGAATGCTGTTGGACTACAACTCCCAGAATTAGTATACCCTTGATTATATGCTACATCAGGGGTGCCCAAAAGGTAGATCGGGTCTACCAGTAGAGCTGGTGATCAGTAGATCTCAAGATACTGTCAACAAACAGCTCGTCTAAATCACCCTCCTATTTTATGCTTTTCATTCAGATTATTATGTTAAGGTTACATAAGAAATAAAGGTTTGTTAAATATAGCAATATACATTTCTCATAAATCGGTATTTAAGTAATTTTTTAAAATAATATTTTCCATGGAACAGAATGTTAACAATGCTTTTATGGATGTAGATCATAATGGGACAACATCACAAGTAGAACTAGCATTAGTAAAGTACGGACACTCCTGTGCTAAAGTATGCTGTGAGTTATAGTCCAGAAACAATGGGGGACTCAAGGTTAAGAAAAAGTGCAACTTTTTTCAAATGGCACCATGACATTTCCTCAAAATGATTCAGTTTAATGTATAACATTGTTTCCAGGCACAGATATAAAGTGTTATTATATCTTTAATGAGAGAGAGTGATATATACATAAATACATATATATGGCTGTCGGTCAGCTGGGAAAGGCGAAGTCTAGTTTACTCCAAGAACAGTAATAACTAAAGCTTTATACATTAAATAAAAAACACATAAAAGCTGAAATGCCCCATAAATATCAAATCCTTTAGAGATGACACTTCCCCCATCATGGGAGAAAGAGAGGTGAAACATCACAGTGACAGAAGCGCCTGTATTTTGGAGGTCTGTGACCCCACAACTGCTCAGAAACTCACTCAAAATAAAGCACGGTCGGGTAACCCTTCACATTGTACTCTTCCTTCAGCCGGTCGAACTCTGGGGGGTGAATATTCATTCCTGCAAGCACCTGTCAAAAACAATCAGTAAGTAGCGGCATTAAGTGCAGAGACCCCCTGGGGAAAATGGGCTTTTAGAGCCTTTCCCTGCCCCTCCCATCTATAGGTTCAGAGTTTACCAACTGTTGCCAGATCTGCAATCACCTTTAGTTCTGCTTATACACCTTATAATAAACTTCATCACAAGCACAATATTGGTAAAAAAAAAACAAACTAATAATTGCTTTACAGGCTGGGCAGCTAAATAAAGGCAAAGGTTATCGTTTGTTATATTGTATTTGTTGCTTCTCTAATCACCCCCCTACTTTTTTTTTTTAGAAACCAATTATTAGGCTGTAGGCTTGAGGCAGAACAGAGCAAAATCAGAAGACCAGAAGACAGCAGACAGGCCTATTTCGATTGTAACAGGGCAGAGACTTCCTTCTTAACACTTTTATTATTTATATTCTGTTATGATCCATGTCTGTTCTGTTATTATAATGAGACCGAGTGCACAGAAACACTGGATTGAAAAAAAAGTGTTATTCTTTGCTGTTACTGGTCTCCAGCTCCCCAAACATACCTCTGGGGTAAATGACTTCCATCGTGGGTGACAGGCAGAAACTGCTTTAGGGAAAAGGTCAGACTGCTGAAACAGTCCTGTCACATTACCTTAGACTACAGACAGGAATAAAGGTCACATCATCCCATAGTCAGAAGCCAACTTGAAAGCCATTGAGATATTTGGTTTAAACCAGTAACAATAAAATAAAGGGTAAGAGCATTTTATTCCCATGCAAAGCTAAATTTAACTTGGCTAAGAATGATGGGAGTTGTAGTACACCTACAGGAACATTTGTCCTTTAATGAGTCTGGGGTTATACGGCAGGATCTTCATTAGTGACCCTTTTAGATCTCTGTAGCCGATATCTCCAAATGGGCTTCCTACCCACATCTGCACAAAGCAACATAAAAGCTCCCATAAAGGGAAATTTACGGCATCAGAGAGACCCATTTGAACGCTTTCCAGCACCATTCACTTTCCTGCTGTATAAAACAGATAAAATTCCTCATCTCCTTAAATAACTCACATAAGAGCCCTTCAGATTGGTGGCAGCTTGCTGGTACGATGGTATCAGTCGCTTGCAAACACCGCACCCTGTGAGGAGAAACGGGGAGTAAAGGAAGGGCAAGAGGAGGGTATAAAGGGACAGACAATGAGCAGTGTCACAAAAGAAAGAGAATATAGGACAAATAAATAAACACGTCAGGATCATGAAGTAAAACATTGATAAATTGTCTGCAACAAGCATAATGCTTCCATGTGGAATGTTGGGGGGAGTGAATAGCATGATGTATGGGGTATTACAATAGTGAGGCTCGGTGTTAGAGCCAGAGCTCTGGGAATAGAACAGGTCTGCCTGTATCAGGTCTTTAAGGCAGTACAAGAAGCCCCTGAACTTACAGCTGTTCCATGTTTGGGGCACAATAGGTTTCTAACTCATGCAATGGCTTACAACTCACTCGCCCATTTCATTGCACCTCCGAACACTCAACGCCTCATAATGACAATGTCCTACACAGACCCCATCTGAATGCCAAAATCCCTGTGGGTACATAAAAACCTAAGCCCAATATTCTGCACACCTCTCATGAACAACCAAACATAAGTGAAGGAACTCACAAGGCGCGTAAAGCATCATTAGCAGCGGGCGATCTTCCTTCTTCAGAAGCTTCCGGAAGTCCTATAATAACGAGTCAGCTTTAAATAATATACAGATTTTACATAGAGATTAATGTAACTGGGTGGGATAGTATAATACGCAAATAACTTTACCTTCTCATTATCAATATGTACAACGTCTTTGGCTTCAGGATTCTCTTCCCACAGTGGGGCCCCTTCTGGGTCTCTCAGGAAAGCCACAAGTGACTAAATTGTGGCACAAAAAAAAATTGGTTTGAGATTAGAAGGAGAGGCTGTTCTTCGCATGCTCTGTTATTAACATTATAAGCGCAGCTCCGTTTTAGCACCTGTTTGTGTTAGAAGATTCTATGAATTACAGTCCAGCAACATCTGGGACCCAAGGTTAAGAAGCACTGTTCTAATGCAGTGCTGTCCAACTGGCGTCCGTGGGCCAAATGCAACCCCCCCTTCAGTGGGCCCCCCACATGAAAGTCTGCTTGCTGTGACTGATTACCTTTGTTTAAGATTTTAAAGGGTTCAGCAGTGAGATTAACTGGCCCCTGCATTGTTTATACCTTAAATTCAGACTGTAAACTCTTTCATTGTTCACATCTGTAATCCCCTCTTCATTCTTCCCACCTCTAAAGCCCTGTACTGAGTCTGAAACTGCCCACATTGTTCACAAAGGGACACCAGAATTGTGTCACTGTATGAACTGTTCATTTTACAGTGGTCCGGATAGGTTTCCCTGCTCCTTGTATCTGCCTGCCCTTTGTTCTTGTGTGCGCCATACACCTGCCCTATGCTCTCTGTGTGCTCTGAACTCTACCTGCTCTATGCCCCTGTGTGCGCCATACTCTGCCTGCCCTATGCATTCTGTGTGCCATACTCTCTCTGTCTGTGAGATATGAAATGCATAAGGCTATGTCCATGTGTACCAAATAAATTATAGTCAGTCTGTCTGGAAAACTGCTCTTTGAGAACATGCTCCTCTACAATACGGTTTAGTTCCATACTCTTCCTGCTTTATGTTTCTCGTGTGTGCCATTTTCTGCCTGGTCTATACTACTTGTGTGTGCCATGCTCTGCCTGTGGGCAGTGAACCTGGTGGGGGTTTGTTAGCATTTGGAAATACTTGTTAGGGGTTCCCAAGGTGTTTAATCATGTGCTGGGGGGGGGTGCAGTGTTATCCACAGGGGAGGATGGGGCATATATCTTAATATGACTTAATAAAAGTTGCCCATTTTGTATGTGTTTTTGGGTCAAATAAATCACTTTTTGCATTATTACAACTGACTTGGTGCACTGCTGGTAATTTGCCTGGATATATGAGTGATGAGTGATATCCCAACAGTGATCACCTACCATTTGTTTTTTTGGTGTGCTACCACCATTAATGTCAATATAGTCTTAAAAGGTCTTGTGGTAACATGGGTGTTGTTTAAAGTGGGTGTGGTTTGAAAATAAAGGAGTGATCAACGCTGGCTTACATTATCGGCCCTCCACCATGTAGGCCAGAAAAATTCCAGCCCTCTGTACCACAGAAGTTGGACAGCACTGTTCTAATGGATCATATGAACCAGCAGAAGTTACAACCCACCACTCCACCCTCAGAACTGCAGCTAGTGCTTATGCTTGCTTAGCTCTACATACCTCTTGATTATGCACAGATCGAGTAATAGCTCCAGCCACCCTCCATCTTGCATGGCACCCACCTATATATGTGCCCTCAATTAAATAGTTTGTCGGACCCTGATAGTTACCTTATATGTGTTTGGTCTGTTATATTCTGTATGGAAGGTCCCATCCCTACAAACAGAGATCAATTGAGAATAAATCAGCAGCAACTGATAAGGCGATGACTGAAAGGACCATTGCTGCACCCACTGCCAAAAAAATGGGGAATAAGGGAGCCCAACCTTGAATGAGCACAAATCTAATATGGTCAGTCTGGTATTGTAATAACTAGTCCTGGTCCTTAGGACTATGGATAACTATAATAGAAAGATCTTTATCTAAGCATTAATTCTTTGTAGGGATACAAATCTGTCCAACTTTTGACTGATAATATGAATGATTTTAACATAAAACATTAGATGGATTGGATTTTTCTGCACTAGGGCAGGTTTTACAATGGGGCAAGTGGGCTCTAGACCCTAGTCAGATGCCTGGGATGGGGTAGGGATAAATCTGATGTCACAATGTGTGATTATTGGCTCTTAAGATCACTAACAGCAATGCAGTTGGTCACTCACTTGTAATGAAGCAGCTCGAGCCCATTGGGCTTCTTGCTGGGATCCACCTTCAACTTTTTGCACAGCTTTCTGCTCTCTCCATCACTAAAAGGCGATCATACAGTGTAAGTTACAGTGACAGAGATACACCAATCTATAAACAGAAAGATGTGAGCAACGCAGGCACAGCCACACAGAGGCACAGCCACACAGAACTTCACAAAATCAGAAAGAAGCTCACTACCCCCAGAATCTGAACTAGGGGAATCCTTAAATAACAATATTGGGATTATAACTGGGTTTGATTGGTCACTTACCCACAGTCGATCCATGATACAGTCGCTGTTCCCTTAACATCCTGAGCAATGTTGGACAGGAGTTTGAGCTGCTGCTCTGCTGCGGAAGCTATTAACATAAATCATATAGAAATCCCATTGAGTAATGCTCTGTGGCCCCACCACAGCCCTCTGTGGCCCCAGCGGCCAGTCTTCTCCCATAATCCCCAACTCTTAATCAATACAGGTTTGGACACTTTTAGGGTCACACTTCTAATGCCCCACCATGTTACTCTAATAACTCTTGCCCCATCTAGGCATGTTACTCTAATAACTCTTGCCCCATTTAGGCTGCTGATGGCCAAACTTGAGTCACACCTGCAGGCTCTTCTAATGTTCACAGAATGTAAGCACATATCCACAACCTTTTGATTTATAATTCTAGATTTTTCTACTGTTTGAGAACAACAAGAAAGGTGACCATTCTCTCCACCAAAACAGATCATGTGTCCCACTCACCTGACTTTGAGTATAAAACCAAAACATTGTTCCTTGTGCGCAGAAGCTTCTTGAAATCTTTATGGTCACTGGTTCTTTCAATAAGAGGAGAAACCTTGATGGATAAAAGGCAGGACGGGCAGATGATCTGAAAGGGAGAAATGAAAGGATGTTCAGGTGATGGATATTCATTGTGGCATTCATTCATGTACTGTCACCCTATTGCCCTACTGTCACCCTCCTGTCCTACACAATACCTGTTATCACTCACTCTTCCTACAAACAACTCAGGTTAGCCATTACTTGATTAAAGATTAATATATGGGTGAACTTCCCCTTTATTTTCAATTATTGCCTTCGCCTGAAACAAATGGCATCACACATAGAGACAAAGCTGATTAGAGTGGAAAGAAAACACTCAGGAGATGTGCAATCAGTGATTTGCTCCCTTCTAGAGGGGTGCATAGAGAATAAAGGCAGCTGCTGATTGGCTAGAGACTGGCCCAGTGGATGCCCCACTAAGACTGTCAATTGAACTCATAGCGAAGCCCACAATGCAGCCGACTCATCAAATGTGTTATGAAAAGCTGTGCTCCATAAATCTACCCCCAGTGAGACTCAGCCTGCAAGTAATGGTACACACCTCACACAGCATGGTATACACCCCACTCTGAGAATGAAAAGCCAATCTTAGTAACAAGTTCAGGAATAAAAAGCAATTTAATGGCACAGTATCAAGATTGATACTCTCTGTGGAGAATCTGCCTCTTTTGCGCAGAAATTTTGATTGTCTAGAAAAGGTGATAACTTGGGATCCGCTGGGGGGTGGTGGTGAAGAAAAGGACAGCCGACTGGTGGAATGGTGAATATACAGGAGCGAAGATAAACGGATTTATTGATATGTATTGATAGATACATACATATTCTTATATTTTGAATACCACAGTTAAAGGAGACAACATGTAGGCAATAATGATCAATATATGATGCAGGTTTTACTTTGGGCTTAACATTAATAATATCTTTAAAAATTGCCCCTTTATTGGAGTTCCCTATAGATCAGCTACAGTCACTGTCCGTGTTTCAAATGAGTGGTCGGCGTATCCTAATGGTCCTTGCCAGAAGCACAGTAGGAGGGGGACAGCCAATCACAGTCCTGCAGCCACACAAGCTTCAGTTCCCTATCAGGTCAGCCTAGCTGCTGATTGGTTCCTATCCTACAGTGCCGCCTGCACAGGCAGAGAATTCAGCCAGAGATCAGATGGGCTGGATGATTAGGGTTCTTGCAGAAATTTTCAATAAATCAACCTGAAACAGCACATTCCTTCTCCATTTAAAAATGCACTGGCACATTTTTGTTCACCCAAGATGTCTACTTTAATGAAGAACTCAAACCATTTTTTTTTTCTTAAAGAAAATATAACTCTAATCAACTTCCCATTCCATTCATTACTCATTTTCACTGGGTTTATAGTTATGTGTAATTGTCACTGCTGTTGTCTGTCTGTTCATACTCTCTGGACTGCTGGTTCTCACTCTTGAAACAATGTAGCAGTAGTCGGCTAATTAAAAGTCATGGCACACAGGGCTTTTGCCACCCACATTTGAAGGAATTTGACATGGTTTTGTGCACTTTGTCGCCCACAAGGAGCACGAATTCCCAAAGCACCCTGCATTCCTTCAACCTAAAGGGAACAGACATTTATTTCTGAGTGAAAATAAGACATCAGCACACTTGTCTGTCTGTAGTAGCCAAACCTGGGCATCACTACACTGAATACACAGGGAGTGTAATGGCAGAGACTGGCAAAAGGCAGAATTCAGATTTTGTACACTAAATGCCCTTCTGTTGCATGACACAATAATTCACTCCGGGCAGTTAAAGAGGGATAGAAGTTTCCATTAATATCACAGTTCCGCCCCAGTTGCTACATGTTACCCAGGATCTCTGGCCTAATCCTGATGCACCAGTTTGTTCAGCTCTGAGCGTCACACATCCTGGTTAAGGTTAAAACCCCAAAGCCATATTTGCTCTCCCGCCCGTTTGCACAGGGTTAGTCACAGTGGAAAGGTTAAGAGAGATGTAAAACCATACATAAAATCAAGCATACTTAAAGAAAATGTATCTAAGCGAAGTCTCAATGTAGCAGCATTTTTATTATTCTGTGATTCTCCTTCTTTATAGGTTTGTTAAGCACTTAGCTGGAGAAGAGCCAACTGCTGCTACATTATTTCACTAGTAAGGATCAGCAGTGCAGACAATAGCAAAAGACAGATACAGATACAAATCAAAGGCAACTCTCACCATCCTGATGCTGTTTGCACGGTGACCAATGAACTAAAGCCACACAAACTTTCCTATCATGCTTGTAGCCTCTGTATAATTCAGTGTACAGCAGCCCTACAAGCCTGACCATTTCAGCCACTGCAACCACCAATGTGATCCGTCAGTTTGCCACACTGGAGCTAGCATTAGCCATGCTGGCTGTGACTCTGAGCCTTCTTTATGATCCCCTAACAGACCTGCTCCTTGACTCAGATCTTGAAGGACTACAACTCCCAGCATTCTTTTTCTAATCAGGGTAAAAACCAACACTTAGAGGCACTTTTATCAAAAAGGAAAATTTTGAACTCCCATAAATTCAACCAATCGAATTTTTTAAACTCGGATGAATGGAATCAACCCGAAAACCTGAAACAAATTCAGACAGAATTTGAATTGAATGCGATCAAACTTGATTCGAGTTTTTTCTCGTCAGGAAGGCTGCAAACAACTCAAAATTGATCCCTGGACCACTCTTATTGACTGAAACAGCAATTCTGAAGGTTTTAGGTGGTGATTAGTCAAATTTGAGTTCTTAAAGGGCCAGAGTATGATGAATCGAATAAATCTAATTTAATTTTTTTTTAAATAACTCTTATCGAATTTAAATATCTACCTTGTTGAATTTGACAGTTTTGACCAGAAAAAGTTGAAAAATCATAATTTGCAAATTTCTAATTCAACCATTGATAAATCTGTCCCTTTTTAGATTTCAAGCCCCAGTTTGCAATCTGGTTAGATTTTTAGCAGGAGACACCATTTGGTATCTACACAGACCAGCAAGTAAAGAGTTAAAAGGCATCATTGGAAGGCACAGTGAGATTTATGACTGCTGATATTGCTAGACAGGCAGTAGGGCCATAGGGGAGTGTGGATAATATCCCAGTGCATTACAGGCTGCAGCTTAACTGGGCCTAACCCAGATTTATGGCAATAAGCCTCCCAGGGAATGAGCAGGAATGGATAAAGTGTGTGTGGGGGGGGGGGGGCAGGTTCTTGTTGCTCTGCCTCTGATTAAACTCCCCACATCCTCTTGGTTGATGCAGTTTTGAGCAGTCAGATGACCCCACACACGGAGTGACCAAACACTGAAGATCTCCCAGAATGCCATCCTAAGCCTCAGAAGTATTCAGAGTCTGTAATGGGTGTTATTACATGAGGACCACATCCCTTTAATGTGAATCTACCTTCTGCCCATCACTACAGTCCAGTGCATCAGCCCAACCTTGTCCAATAAATATAAATCATATAAAGAGCCAAATATCAGAGGTCACTGGGAGTTGCACTCTAACAGGTTATATGGATTGTTACACAGTATAATATGTTATTTTTAATCAACAGCTCCCCCCCCCCCAAGTTGTTCCTTCTAATGCCAGGGGCCATGCATAAATAATACTCGATTTACTATGCAGAATAAAAAGCTTCTTTCCCATTAATCCCATGCTGTGCCTGGTGGGGGGCTGGAGATTGGTTGGTTATTAATATCCATGGGTGGGCGATAGGGATTAGACTCATGCTCACAGCTGCATGGTAACACTGGACAGGAAACAGGATTTCCTTCAAATAAGGGAGAACACTGGCTCACAGCTCATCCCAATGAATTTGCCTCTTAGGGCAGGACTGCTTAGAGCACAATTTTGGGGAGTTAAGAGTAAAACTATGACCCCCAGTGGCAGATAAACCCATGCCCATTGTTAGCCAGATTATATAAAGTGTAAAGTACAATAGTCATCCTATGGGAAGCTGCAGCCTGCAAATGGTCTTCAATTATAAAACTGTATGGTTGCTGGGTACACTAACCCTAGCAACCATGCAGAGGTCTGAATGCCAGGCTGACAAAGCAATCACAAAAGAGCTCAATAATATATTTATAGTTCATGGATCCAATACACCCAGTTTTTGGTTGCTAAGGCTACTGTCACTGGTAACCAAAAAGCAAATTTATGATGACTGTTGTTACTGCACTCACTGGTACACATGGACCCAATTGTCCCAACTAAGAATGCACTGGCCGGCAAAGACCAATCTAAAATGGGCAGAAACGTGGGGTCCCAGGTAAAGTTTGAAAAAAATTGGGAAGTTGTTTGGGTGGGACTAAGTAGTTGGGGTGGGGGTACTTTTGAGAGCAAGGATACGTTGGGGTACTTTGCAGGTCCTGCTAAGTAGTGACTAAGGTGCAGGGGCACAACCATTGTACAAAGGGGTGTGTAGCTTGGGGTCGGGGTACTTGCCCAACACTGTGTATAAGGAGAGGAGAGGGAAGCAGGGCCAGTTCAAAGGGCACTGGGCAGTAGAATATAAGTTGGAAGGGGTAAGTGAAGGGGGTGGCAGGGTATTATGCCAAGTCCCGGGGATATAAGTTTCAGCAAGTTAGGGCTACCACCCGCTCATGCCTGCCCCGCCGGTGAGACCCTACACACTCACCAAGAGCAACAGCGAGAGCATGATCTTCCTTCCCCAGAAGCGCCCGGCAGGAGCCATCTCTCCGACTGCCACGTCTGTCTGCGCCTGCGCGCTGGGACCCACCGCACGGCTTGCTGGGAAATGTAGTCTTTTTAGCCCACGCAGCCCGCACCGGAACCTAACACTCTGAGCTGAACGAAACCTGTCCCACCGGGAATATCTATGGTTCCAGGCACCCCGCCCCAGTGTCAGACACCCCTAGCAGTTTGCCCCGCCCACCTGCCATGTAGCACGCAAATAAATATCACTGAGTATAGCCCCTGCACTTCTTTCTATAAAGTCGTGCCCTTATGAAATTATTTACCTGCTTTTGAACACCCACCTGTCTAGCCCCTACCGAGTAGTTTTTATTCTCCAAGAGCACAGATATTAAAGGGGAAGTTAACTTTTAGTGTGATACAGGCAGTGATAGCTTAAGGTCATTTGCAATTGGTCGTTAATGTATACGATGATGTGATCTGGGGCTATCAGGCTAGGGATTCAAAAACTTACCAGGCAGCCCCTTGGAATTCAGAGATGCCAACCCTATTCTAAACCAGGTGTGTTTTCACTATGCCCCATTCTGCCAAATCCACCTGTAATTCCCTCAGCTTCTGCCCCCTGACCATGATTACTGTGCTGCTGCTTCGGGGGCTTTGGTGCATTTCAATGGTTCACTGAATAGTGGAGGGTAAGTAAAATCTGGGTAACTGGATGAGACGTGGGCTAAAACAGGGAGAATGAGGGTGAGATTATATATTTGGCCCTTAATAGAGAATAATGACAGAATTGAAGCCTAACATTTAATATGATTTATGGGGGCTAAAAGTGTTGAGAGTTGTCGGCATGACCCCACAACCAGTAGCAGGGAGTTGCATGTGACAGTCAGGTACTATGGGGTTTTGGGTACTACTACTTACAGAATCACAGACAAAACACATGCATGGCTATACTGTGTAACAATTAGATGGTGCATTATATAATTAGGCAAGTCCAACCTGCAGCCCCCAGCAACTACTTCTCGGCTACTGCCCCCCAGCTCCTGCCCTCCAACTACTACCCCGAACTCCTGCCCTCCAACTACTGCTCTTAGCTTCTGCCCTCAAACTACTACCCCCAGCTTCTGCCCTCCAACTACTGCTCCTAGCTTCTGCCCTCCAACTACTTCCACCAGCTTCTTCCCTCCAACTGCTGCTCCTAGTTTCTGCCCTCCAACTACTTCCCCAGCTTCTTTCCTCAAACTACTGCTCCTAGCTTCTGCCCTCCAACTACTTCCCACAGCTTCTGCCCTCCGAGTACTGCTCTAAGCTCCTTCCCTGCAACTACTGCTCCTAGCTCCTGCCCTGCTACTACTGCTCCTAGCTTCTGCCCTCCAACTACTTCACCCAGCTTCTTCCCTCCAACTACTGCTCATAGCTTCTGCCCTCCAACTACTACCCCCAGCTCCTGCCCTCCAACTACTGCTCCTAGCTTCTGCCCTCCAACTACTGCTCCTAGCTTCTGCCCTCCAACTACTTCCCCCAGCTCCTGCCCTCCAACTACTGCTCCTAGCTTCTGCCCCCCAACTACTTCCCCCAGCTTCTGCCCTCCAAGTACTGCTCCTAGCTCCTTCCTTGCAACAACTGCTCCTAGCTCCTGCCCTGCTACTACTGCTCCTAGCTTCTGCCCTCCAACTACTTCCCCCAGCTTCTTCCCTCCAACTACTGCTCATAGCTTCTGCCCTCCAACTACTACCCCCAGCTCCTGCCCTCCAACTACTGCTCCTAGCTTCTGCCTCCAACTACTGCTCCTAGCTTCTGCCCTCCAACTACTTCCCCCAGCTTCTTCCCTCCAACTACTGCTCATAGCTTCTGCCCTCCAACTACTACCCCCAGCTCCTGCCCTCCAACTACTGCTCCTAGCTTCTGCCTCCAACTACTGCTCCTAGCTTCTGCCCTCCAACTACTTCCCCCAGCTCCTGCCCTCCATCTACTGCTCCTAGCTTCTGCCCTCCAACTACTTCCCCCCAGCTTCTGCCCTCCAACTACTGCTCCTAGCTCCTTCCCTGCAACTACTGCTCCTAGCTCCTTCTCTCCAACTACTACCCCCAGCTCCTGCACTCCGACTACTGCTCCTAACTTCTCCCCTCCAACTACTGCTCCTAGCTTCTGCCTCCAACTACTGCTCCTAGCTTCTGCCCTCCAACTACTTCCCCCAGCTTCTTCCCTCCAACTACTGCTCATAGCTTCTGCCCTCCAACTACTACCCCCAGCTCCTGCCCTCCAACTTCTGCGCCTAGCTTCTGCCTCCAACTACTTCCCACAGCTTCTGCCCTCCAACTACTTCCCCCAGCTCCTGCCCTCCAACTTCTGCGCCTAGCTTCTGCCTCCAACTACTGCTCCTAGCTTCTGCCCTCCAACTACTTCCTCCAGCTCCTGCCCTCCAACTACTGCTCCTAGCTTCTGCCCTCCAACTACTTCCCCCAGCTTCTGCCCTCCAACTACTTCCCCCAGCTTCTGCCCTCCAACTACTGCTCCTAGCTCCTTCCATGCAACTACTGCTCCTAGCTCCTTCCCTCCAACTACTACCCCCAGCTCCTGCCCTCCGACTACTGCTCCTAACTTCTCCCCTCCAACTATTGCTCCTAGCTTCTGCCCTCCAACTACTACCCTCAGCTCCTGCCCTCCCAACTACCGCTCCTAGCTCCTGCCTTGCAACTACTGCTCCTAGCTGCTGCCCTGCAACTACTGTTCCTAGCTTCTGCCCATCTACTGCCCCAGTTACTCCCTGTAGCTACTGCCCTCCAGCTCCACTTTCTAGCTCCTGCCACCAGCTACTGTCCAATCAAATGCAGAAAACAAGCCAGATACAGACAGATAGGGGTTACTGACCACACAAAAGATCATATGCTTAAAAGAAGGTTGGGACCATGGATTTAGTCATTTAGTGTTTCTCACCCCCAGTATTAGAAGTGAAAGAGTTAATATTATTTAATAATTCCAGAGACTTGTTTTTTCTTGAGAACAGATTAATTTGGAGGATATTTATTGTGTCCCTCGCTGAGTTGGGGTGGGTGTAGCAGAATAATTAATTCATTTAATATTCTTATTGCATCATCATCATCCTTCTTATAATTAAACTAAAAATCTAATGACATATCGAGCCTGTAGAGCAAACGAAAGTGCAACTCTGACCCATGCTGGCAAGGGGTCTAGTTGTGGGGCAACGGGTTCTCTTGTGCATCTTCACTTTCTCCCACACAGACTCTAACTAAGGATATTTTCCTAAAGTCGTCCTTGTCTCAGGGGCTGGATACAATCTATATACAGTGCTGTAGGACAGCACTCACTCTCTGTGGAGCTGCCATATTGTTTCCCTTAGGCACTTTTTTGCACTGTTTAACACTGTGTACTATTCATGAAATGGTCAGGCTTTACATTCAGAAGAACTTTCAGAACTATGAAAATGAGGAAGCAATGATTTATAACTACAACTATACATTGTATACTATTCATTGCATACACCAACTCAAATACCAAATCAGCAGATTTTGCCACCTATTCAGCACCGTAAATAACAGGTTTTTTTCATAGTAAAAAATATTCCTGAGAAGTCCTGAAATACAGTAGTTTTACTCAGAGGGAATACTCCTGTAGGCATCGGTGTGTTGAATCCAATAAATTAAATAAGATAAATAATTTCTCTTCACCCTTATCTTGAGATGTTGCTACAGGCAAAGCCCACCCTATGCTAGAATCAAATGTAACCAGTGGAATCTTTAAGAGTCAGTCATACTTGTCATCACTTTTTATGAGTAAAATGTATTACACAAAGGTGGAAGACTAGGTCTTGGCATGGGGGCATTGCTGGGACCACCCAACCATCACATTACTGCTAAACCTTGAATGAGATGTCTCTAACAAGCAGGAGTAGACTTTTTTGCATGGCCACTGAATGGCTATGTTGACCATCCCTTTTGTTAGCAAACCAATTTCATTAATTAGAATCGAGTGATTATTACCCATAATATCTTGTTCCTGCAGTCTCTATGGCACCAACGCCTCACCAAGATGAGGGGCTCCCACTGGTTATGGAATTGAGATCTACTGAGAGGATACTCTGAATGGGTAGGATATAGTAGATCAGAGCCAGGCCAAGTAGTATTGCCACCCAAGACCATGCTACCTGACCCGGTGCCCCACCAGAATTCAGAATGGAACAGCACCACTTGTCTTTGTAGAATAAAAGTGCCTTTATTGTATAACTTATTGGGACATTACAGCAACTTTTCGGGCTATGTTTGGCCCTTTATATTTCATTGTCAGTGTAGCTTGATAAAGGACCAAATGTGGCCCAAAATGTTGCTATAATGCCCAAAAATTTATGCAATAAAGGCACTTTTATTCTACAAAAGACAAGTGGCGCTGTTCCATTCTGCATTCTGTGTATTTGCCAGTGAAAAGTGGCCATTGGGGAACCTGCACCACGTTGAGAATGTTGTGCCATCTACCTTCTGTTTGCTGCTGCCCCACCAGCCCAGCCCCTGCACACATACAAGTCACTGTCAGTACCACTAGCCACCCACCCCCCTGTGCTGCCATCACTTCTCTCCTCCCACTCCAGTCACCGTGTCACTGATTGCTACCCATATCTGGTCCCCCATGGTGTCACCCACTCCTCAGTCCCCTTTTGGAAGTTTGTGGATTAGTTGTCTCCTGGAAACAACACCCCCCCCCCATTATTACGCCCTAGTTCGGGACCTGCCCTGCATACACCTAGATCCAGCCCTGTTGTACATCAGTAAAACTTCCTCAGGCCCAGGTCTTTTAGGATACATCCCAATATATTTAGGTACATGACCCTCTGCTTAGCCCATCTTCATAAACTTCTGTGCATTTAGAAGAAATCAGGGTAGCTGTTTTTGCTTCTCTGCACCCACTGTGCAGTTTTAGAAGTTCTGGGAAACAGCAGAATCATGTTTAATGCTTTCAACAATACATGGGAGCTTTTTTAGAGCTCAGTGCAAAGGTGCGGTTTTCTATAAAGAGGACACTGGATTCTCAACCTGTTACTGAACCTGGGAAAATGCTGACCTGTACCTGGCCATATATTATACAGTTACATTATGTGCATATATGATATGGGGGTTACACTGTGACAGTGATCGGGACCAGGGGCACTCCGCCAATGAGGCGAGCTGAGCCGCTCGCCTCAGGCGGCAGCGCCAGAGAGGATTCCAGGGGCGGCAAAAAGCCGCTCCTGCACCTTTAAGAGCCGAATTTCCGGTTTTTAAACCGGAAATTCGGCTGCGCTATTGCGAGAGAGCGCAATTGCGCTCTCCGCAATAGTGTTCCTGCCTCCCCTCCCGACAGGTAAGTCGGTGCGGGGGGCGGCATTGCAGGAGCCGCCTCAGGCGGCTCCTTCCCCAGAAACGGCGCTGATCGGGACTGGGGAAAAGATAGGGGTGTATCTGTGCCTATATATTATACAGTTAGATTATGTGTATATATGATATCAGGGTTACACTGTGACAGTAGTTGGGGCTGGGGGAAGGATAGGGGTATATCTGTGCCTATATACTATACCAGTGTCGGACTGGCCCGGCGGGATACCGGGAAAAAACCCAGTGGGCCCCTGCCGGGCCAGAACCTTTTTTTGGAAAAAAAATTTTTATTTTCGGCGATGCGCAGCGCCGAGTGGCGTTGTTGCGCATGCGCGCCGAACTGAGCTATTGCGCATGCGCGCCGAACGCCGTTGTTGCGCATGAGCGTCAAACGCCGTTGTTGCGCATGCGCGCCGAACGGCTGGGCCGACGGGTTTTAGTAGGGGGGCGGGGGCCCCTGGACAGCAGTCCCTGTGGGCCACGGGCCCCCCAGTCCGACCCTGTACTATACAGTTACATTATGTGCATATATGATATGGGGGTTACACTGTGATAGTAGTTGGGGCTGGGGGAAGGATAGGGGTATATCTGTGCCTATATATTATACAGTTATATTACATGCATGTATGATATGGGGGTTACACTGTGACAGTGTTTGGGGCTGGAGTAAGGATGGGGGTATATATGTGCCTATATATTATACAGTTACATGATGTGCATATATGATATGGGGGTTACACTGTGACAGTAGTTGGGGCTGAGGGAAAGATGGGGGTATATCTGTGCCTATATATTATACAGTTACATGATGTGCATATATAATATGGGGGGGTTACACTGTGACAGTGATTGGGACTGGGGGAAAGATGGGGGAGGTGGGAGATGGGGGCATATCTGTACACAAGTTGCCTTTGCACAAGTAGCCTCCTTAGCGACAGACTTGGGCGGCAGCACTCGGGTCACACCACGAAGGTAAGCTTTTCCATATACGGCTGTTAATGGGAGATTGGAAATTGGGATAACATTTACCATGGATGGATTTGCCTAACATAATAAGAGCGGGGTTCAGGGCATAGTGCACCCGAACCACTTTGTTTAATCGGTGAGCAGACATTGAATTTAGCAAGCTCCCTAGCGATATGGGTGGTGGTGATTAAGCATTCACTAGGAAACCCCAAAAAGGGTGCTGGACTTTTTTTGTATATAATTGGGGGCATATCTGTGCCTATATATCATACAGTTACATTATGTTCATGTATGATATGGGGGTGTGTTACACTGTGACAGTGATTGGGACTGGGGGAAAGATGGGGGTGTATCTGTGCCTATATATTATACAGTTACATTATGTGCATATATGATATGGGGGTGTTTTTACACTGTGACAGTGATTGGGACTGGGGAAAAGATAGGGGGTTATCTGTGCCTATATACAGTATTATACAGTTACATTATGTCCATATACTGTATGATATGGGGGTTACACTGTGACAGTGATTGAGACTGGGGGAAACATAGGGGTATATCTGTGCCTATATATTATTCAGTTACATTATTTGCATATATGATATGGGGGTAACATTGTGACAGTGATGGGACTGGGGGGGGAAGGGGTGTATAAAGTTATGGTATATCTGTATATATGAATTATATGGTTACTGTATATTGATAGGCGGTTAGGGAGACCTAGCTGCCCTCTGTCTGAAGCTGGAATTTTACTGATTTCTGATGACTTTGTTAAATGGAATTAAAGCTGAGCAGCAGAAAAAGGAGCTGTTAGAGTATCGATCTCTGTGGAAGGTCATTCAGAGCACTGAAATTCCCTGTAAGTAATTAAAGACAAAGTTTGCACAGGTGCAGTAACCCATAGAAACCATGGCACCTTTATTATATACATGTCAGGTACCAATGTTCAACTTAAAATTCATTACTTTATAAGGGTCTGGTAGAGATTTGCACCATCAGATAAATTAATCACTGTACCCTGTATGTACTGCACATACCTTGTGTACAATATGTAGTGTATGTACTTGGTTTTGGGCCAAACTTTTCCTTCTGCCCACCCCACCCACTTCCTTACAATGTCTGCGTTTCCATCTCCAGCAGCCTGTAATTCTAGGCACACACCTGCTCTGCTCCACCCCACCTCCTTAAAGTCATCAAAGGTGGGAATATTGGGCATGGTTCTATCAATACAGGTGACTTGCTGGATCTCGTGCCCTACTGTCTTTGAGTCAATAAAAACTTGAGCCACACACCCACTAGGGCAGAGCTCTGATTCTCTTCCTTTCCTTTTTTTTACTCATCTTTAGGTTAAAATATGGGACCCAAGTTTATATGTATACTTAACCATTAATTAAAATGTTTTTCAGCCTCGTGTACTGGCTTATGAGTAACTGACTGTAAGCTTTTTGGATCAGAGTACTATTGTTTCTAGAGATTTGTACCTCTCTCTTTATATTGCTCTGGCAGTGCTATAGAATTTTCTCATATGTTACACATAAATGAATTCAACAATGATCTGTATAGTGGAAAATGTGATGATAAAAATAATGTGTATCACCGTATTAGGCCCAATGTTAGAGGGAACTGTGCCATAAAGTACACAAAGCAACCACTAGGTGTCACTGCTGCCTCACAGGTTGTTCTCTCACATAGCCAATAGAATGAAGGGCTTGTGGCGGCCGTCATATGGCTCCTATTCATGGTACAGCAAACTGGCCACTGGCCACTAGCCTGTGTCGTGAAGTGTTGGAGGCCCTTGTGTCAGGGACCAGCAGGGAAATATTTTCATAAAGGATTATATTCTTTTTTTATTAAAGGTGCACTAACATCAGTGCTGTTGCACAACATATTTTACACTTTTTAGTAAAAGCCAGTGGTTTAGAAAAGACAGTCCTGATTTTTGCACAAGGTATGTAGAGTGGGCAAGAGACAAAACTATAAGCAGAGTTTCGCTTTAACACTTGTTTCTCCTGCCAGTAAAGCAAGAATAAAAAGTGATTTACCCCAGGACCAATGATTGTGCCCAGTTGTCTGCCCCAAAGAATCCAAAGACTAGGAAGAAAGAGAAAGCAGTAGTGATGGGCGAATTTGGGGCGTTTTGCTTCGCCGAAAAATTTCGGCATCTTGTTTTTGAAGCCGGCGTCCATTTTTTTTGACGCTGGCGTCTGTTTTTGGCGAAATTGCGCCGGCGTCCAAAAAAAAAAAACCTCCAAAAAAACGAACGCCGGCATTTTCGCTGGCGAATTCTCGCAGCAGTTTTGCGAATTTATTTGCCAGCAGCCAATCGTGGGAATTTGCCGCGAATTTGCCCCAGGCGAATAAATTCGGCCATCACTAGAAAGCAGTATATTGATTTGTGGAATTACTAATCGTATTTATATTTTAATTCATAGTACAATGAGCCAGATGCACTGAAATTAATTGAATTCCCCCCCCCAGATATGTAATGTAATGTAATATGGGGTTGTAGAAACTTGTATGTACACCATGTATTGTATATTATGTGTGACCCCCGTGCAACACAGACATTCCTGGTCCCATTATTTATACAAAATAGGCCCTAACCCTAACCTTATGGCCCCTAAGGTTTACAGACTAGGGGAGGGGAGCACAAATATAAAGTGCTCTGTTTCCATTTTCCTTACATAGTCTTCATCTCCATGCTACAGTCTCCATGTTGCTCTACTGTTTCAATCTTGTTCTACTGTCTCTGTCTTTTGTCTACTGTTTCCATCTTGCGCTACTGTCTTCCTCTTGCTCTCTTAATCTTGCTCTGCTGTCTCCATGTTGTCCTCCTGTCTCTATCTTGTCCTACCGTCTCCATGTTCTCCTACTTTCTCATTGTTGTACTGCTGTCTCCATCTTACTCTACTGACTCCTTTTTCCTGTTCTCTTCATATTACTCTATTTTCTCCTTGTACTTTCCCTACTATCTCTAACCTTGCCCTACTTCTCTGTCCTGCTCTACTCTCAAAAGTGTGTCCTACTGTCTCCATTTCTTCTGTCTCCATCTTGCCTCACTATCGCTAAGATTGCCCTGTTGTTTCTATCTTGCCCTACTGTCTTTGTTGCCATACTATCTTCATCTCTATCTTGCACTACTATTTTCATTTTGCCCAACTACTCTTTTTTTCCATGGGGGGCTCAATATCTAGGGGCCCAGGGCAGACACTCTTAATTGCTGCTGCCTCTGAGTGTTTGTCTGGTCAGCAATAAACTAGTATGTACTGTGGATTCTTTGGGGGGTTATTTATAGAAGTGGAAGTGTTTCTTCAATTACAGTTTCCTACCAGAAAAATAACAAATACCCTGGGAAATTGCCCACCCTTAACCTTCTCCATCCTGGATCAGCCCCATCCAATTGCCAGTTTATCAGTGCGGCCTCTGAGATGTTTTCTTTGAGATTCTCTCTTTATTTATTAGAAAGTGATTGAGGCCTCAGATTTTTAGTCCCCGGTCCAAGATCCAATCAACAACCTGACAGAATAGTGCAGTGTTCCCTACTGTTATAAATTCTATTATAACTGCCAAAAGAGGGGCTGTCAAGCTGAAACCTCCAAATATTGTGCCCTTTTATAAGTGTGCTGGCTGTTTTTTTTCCATACAGTATGGCAGCTCTCACCCAGATATACAGTGAAGGAATGTTCTGGGCACACAATAAGCTGTATATTGTACTCCTCATATTGTACTCTCTAATGAAAACTATGTGGAGCCTTTATGCCATATGCATAAATACAAATATACAAAGTACAGCGTAATGTTCAGCAAAAGGGAAAATAAATTGAAACAAACATGCATTTCCTGCAGGGAATCATTTCACTTTAATCGAGCCAAAATTAATTTCAATTCCCTGAGGTTTTTCTCTCTTCTAATTTTTGGAAGTTTATGAGCAATTTATTAGTCCCATTGCAGTTTTATTATTATTATTATTATTATTGGAGGCAGAGACACTTACACAAAGAAAATATTTGGTGCTGATATTATCAGGGTTTCTAGAGAAAAGGATAATTTTAAAACAATTCTGCATTTATCTTCTTCCGCCCCCCCCAGTAGCTACTGAAAAAACTCGTTCCCTGAGCCATAAGACTGCTTGAAGTTTGTTAAAAGGTGATTTATAGCCAAATGAACTAAATAAGAAAATTGAAAAAAAAAAAAAATCAGTGAATTAGGTTTGCACTGTCCCAACAGGCCCTTCTTTCATTGACTGAGATCAGTGAGAGAGAGAGAGAGAGTAGGATAGAAAAGGAGCCAGAAAGAGGAGAGAGACAAAGGTAAAGATAAACAAAGAGAGAGGGAGACGCAGAGAGAGAACACTTTAGAGAAAACATAAAATAGGGAGAAAGCCAGAGATAAAGAAAGATGGCCATACATGGGCCAGTAACTTGCTGACTCGGAAAGTCAACAGTGTGGTGCCATCTGACAGACCTATCTGACCAATATCTGTTCAAAAATCAGCCAGATATCCATTTTTCAGGGAAAACATGCTCATTTGGCACCTCACCAAAAACGCAGATCTTTAGGTGTATTACCAGGAGAGAGAGGAGAGACAGTTGGGCTGAGCTGGGCAGAATCTCCCTACTGTTTGCTATTCAAAAGATGGTTCTCTTATACTGGGCACACGTACACAACAACAGCAGCATGACCTATCACCAGGGTCAGACTGGGCCGGTGGGACAACGGAAAAAAAAACATGGTGGGCCCCCGCTGACCCTGCTTCTTCCCTGGCTGTGAACTGCAGGTGCTGATTCATCCACCCAGCGTACGCACTTTACATCCGCAAGTAGTTGAATACAGGTGCAAGGTGTGCGGTAGGTGGGGGTTTTGGCTCTCACGGCTGGGGGGCCTTGGACACTGCCTACAACCATAAAGCCCTGCTGAACAATGAAACCCATAAGACTCCATCCAACAATAAATGAATCTAAAGAGCAATATGTCAGTGATTGGAAGAATGAGATATCAAACTCCTATCAGACTCATTATCAGCCAATCAAGGTCAATGTGGAGGGAAACAAACTGGGTCTATAATTGGAAAGGCTACAGAACCACAAAGAGAGAGACAGGTCCTGAGCCTGTACAGACAGGTGCACACAACCTGTCTAGAACACTCAATCTGAAACAGTACCTACAGGCCCAGGCAGAGCAGACTGTGTGAGCAGGAGGCAGTGAAGGATGAGGCCAAAATAGTCAGCACTGAGGGACATCTACTCCCAGAGATTCTCTCATCACATCCATGGACCTCACTTACATAGAAGAAAAAAGCTGTACAATATGTTACAGACTGTCATAGACTTAGAGAGAGACAGGATATTACCTTATACCCATATACTTCCCCCTATCCCCATCTATTACTTTGGCAATGCTAAATGTAATCGTCCTGCCAATAAAGCTGATTTGTTTTGAACAAATAGCGAGAGAGACAGAGAGGAAAGAGTGGGAAGGAAACCGAGAGAATGACTGGGAGAGAGATGATGAGAGAGAGAGTGAATGAGAGAGACACAGAGAGAAAGAAAGCTACAATAAGTTACATACAGCCCATCTCAAACACTCTTACCTTGGTGTCAGGTCAGTGCATGTCCCAGAGCCTGACAGGTGGGAGTTATTACTTACCTGCTCCCCCAGGGTAAGGGATAAAAGCAGCTCTGATTGATTGATATAGTGAGACCTACAGATTAACATTGCTGCCTAATTGCACTGAGCAGACTGAGGACTAAGATTCAAAAAAGGCACTAGTATTTCCAGTACCCAAGGCCCAAACAGCCCCCACAGGTCCAATAACTATTGACTGTCTATGGCATCTTACAGCTGCCTTTCTGGCGTTTGCCAGAATCAACAGATTGCCAGTCTGGGCCTACTGGGGAGATCAAGGCACAGACAACTGTCTGGAGCCAACACCAAGTGAAACCTTCTTTCATTGACAGGAGTCTTACATAACCCAAGAGCTAACACTCTCCACTCCAGCAGAGGAGGTGGGAGATTTTCTGAGGAAAACAGAAATGGGTCTAGTTTTAAACCAATGTTTGGTTCAAGATCTCATCCAGTAGCACATTTTAGTGCAGGGCAGAAAGGGCATTTGCTTTGGAAAAACACTTTGATCTCAAGGAATATGTAAGAGTTCTGCCAAAATTCTAACCCTGGGGCATTGTTAAATCTAACCTCAATTACGGTCAGTTGTGTATGTCAGAAAAATGCTTTTTGAGTTCAGCATTTGTACAATCATTAAACAAGTGAAACTGCCCAGCTGACTAACTCATTTCCCCTGCATTCTCTTTATTCTCATTCTCTTCCAGAATGCAGGTTTACATGTTACTACCTGTCTCCAGACATGACGGAGAGATAAAACCAATACAGAACCATTTACCTGCTGGGCGGTACCTTCCTACACACTTGGTTGATTTCTGCCACTTCTCACTTCTGCTAGAACCAATGGACTAGGGCATTATATTGATTGCTGCACATTACACTGTGGCCACTAGAAAGTCCATTGCAATCACTGTAATGTGGGAACAAGCCAATGAGTGGACCTAAAGGCCTGCCTGAATATTGGGAGGAGAGCAGCAAAAAAGCTGAAGGTTGCTAGGGAAAATTGGCCAAGAATAGTGGGGGGAAGTAGAATCTTTGGTCTTTCCTTTCTAGCTGCCCTTAAATCTGAATTCCTGTCTCTGTGTACCCTTTTAGCACTGTTCATCATCAGCGAATAGAATTTTTCTTTTACATCCAAGCACCGTGAGATCATGAATATGTATAACACGGTAAGAAAAAATGACATTTAAAATGATTTTTCTTCCCCGTGATGGAAGTGCTGCTGGGGGTTTTATTTCTCTGCTAAGGAGGAGAGTACAAATTACTTGGCAGTCTTGTTATTTACATATTGGAGATTGTGCTCTGACTTTGATTTATAAAAGCCCACATTTTATTTGTCATTGGGTCAGAACCACTAACCTCCACGTACATGTACTTTCGTACAATAAATGGCAACTATACAAGTCAGCATAACATAAGCGCAAGGATAATATCAAACAGGGGGGGGGGGTAATTTCTGAGGGGTTAATAATGATGTTTATGGACTTCTCTCTTTCCCAAGGCCAGGCAGGAGTCCAGGCCCGGACTGGCAATCTGTGAGTTCTGGCAAATGCCAGAGGGGCTACTGTAAGATGCCATAGACAGTCACCATTAAGTAGACTGGTGGAGGACTATTTTGGCCTCTATGCTCTTGGAATGCCAGGGCCTATTTTGACTCCCAGACCTGGGCAGGACCCACCCCTGGGGCAATTAATTCAATCACCCCCAGTACTCACATAGAAATGTGTCCTGCTTGTAGGCTGCTCTCTTTCCCATGGTTAGGCCCCCAGATACTTACCCAGATACATTAAAGAGCTCTCACCACTGCCTACAGAAAAGACTATGCTGTCTCTTGTAGAGTGCCTGGCTTTAGGGAGGGTAGAAAGACTTCTCTCTCTAGTCTCTATACCCCAATACAGTATGTACAGTATGCGTGTGACCCTCTGGTGATACTTTGCCTCTGTACAAATCCAGCAGGAATATAAATTGCCTCTGCTTTCTCTTGTAGGTAAAGCTACACACTGTCCATCAAGGTGTGAACTACAACTCCCAGAATTCTGGAACACAGTCTCCTGGCAACACTGGCTATTGGGAATAAACTGAACAGAAATTCCTTCTTACAGACAAGTCACAAGGAATCAAAGGAGGAACCAGTCGTGTTTTATAGCAAAGCAACGAGCATGTGGGAACAATTAGCATACAGCCCAATTAGTGCTGCCATTATATATCTAATTCTGATTAGTCAGGGTCAGCCAGAAAAATAATTTCCATATAGAACAGAGGGGAGAGAGTTTGGCAGTAACTCACTGGATTTCTATCTATAGGTGAAACTGCAGTACAGACACCTCCACAGGCTCTTTATCCTTTATCCCTCTTGGTAGGGATTCTGTAACCTGAATGTCCTAACCTATGCTGATGGTCATATCTCATTTCCTTCCCACCAATGAATCACCCATTCCCCTTTCTTGGTTGGGAATGCAATAACCTGGCTGCCCTTATTGTAAAGAAACCCTTCCTATACTTATGGTGAAATCTCCTGCAGAGCACAGTGGCCATATAGTGGCAGCCATCAGGACAATGTGCTACTTAAATAATGTGAGCCATAGCAATGTTCGGTACCTCTTTAGGTAGTGCCAGCCTGCAGAGCAGTGCGCCCTTTAAATATTGGGATCCTTAGAGCATTATTCACCTTTACATAGCGCCAGCCCTTTAAATAGTGCCAGCCTGCACAGCCGTGCACCTAGTGAGCGCCTGAAGCGCATTTGCCAGCTAGGCTTTTGTGCAGATCTCCAGCACAATACCCATATGCCAGGGAGGGGCGCAGGAGAGGCCGGTGCAGGAGGCTGGCACATGGCACTGACATCAGCTCCTCCCCCTCCTCTCCCTGCAGCTCCGCTCTGTGTTGCAGCCGCTTCTCCGTGCTGAGCTCACTGTCCGCTGCCTGCAGGATCTGCTCTCTCCTCCCGGGACCCCTGAAATCGGTTGTTCCCCTGGAACACTGGGATCTGTACCGCTTCTCCCCGGACTCTGCTGCTGCCCCGAACTGGCTGCTCACCGCTCTCTTTTGGACTTGTGGGACCCCCAGAAGCTGCATCACTCTCATGCCCTGAGGACCCCCATCTCCGGACCCAGTAAGTAACAGCTCTGTGGTGCTGCAGTGATTCGGCCCTTAGTGGCTGCTGGGAAATGTTTTGTATTACTCAGAGGCTGTTTGGGGGGATGGGGGTGCTGTTAGGGGTCTTGGATTTACATTTGTTAAAGAGACAAATTCTATATTTTACACTGATTAAATGTCAGATCTACCCCATACCAAGGCACTTCCCTACCCTTGCCCATTACTTTCTGGGTGGTACCTGTGATATAGCCCTCATACCCATGTTGACTCCTTTTTTATCAACAAATTCAGGTGCCCCCATCAATCACCCCCTTGTCTTTGTAATGCCCCATTAGGCACTCTGCCCACCCCAGTGCCAATTTATCAAACTGACAGCGGCACAATAGGGAATTATCTCGGGACTATTAATCCCTTTGTTAAGGGCTAGAAACTTAAATCTGATGTTTGTGGGTCTCAAAGGAACAAAGGGGGCACAAAAGGGAATGAGTTCAGTTACCCCAGGTGACATATGCCAATACCTCAGGACCAGGGTAAAATGTCATTTTAGAGGGGGCACGGTGGGGTGTCAGCCTTCTCTGTGTGTACCCGCAGCCAAGTACTTATAGGGCAGTGGATAAATGCTTTTGTTCCCACACAGCTTTTATGTCTTGTCAGCGAAAGGGCTGCAGTGGTACCAAACTTAAGCAAAGGCTCTCAGGGGATTCTGGGAGTTATAGTTGAAGAACAGCTGTATGGCTGCAAGTTTGGGGCATTTTGCCTGAACAATCTTCCCCAGGGGGCAATAATCCCATTCTATGATCTTCCACACTGATCATCATATTGTTCCTATAAAGAGATCTTTAACCTTTTCTCAACTGGACCATGTGGCACTCTCCTTGGGTAGCAAGGGGTTGAACTGGGGTAGTCTGCAGGTTGGTAGGTAGTTGGGTGGCGGTGGGATTCTTACGGGATGAATTTAATGATTTTTTTTCAGATGGTAATTTATTTCTTTGTGGCCGGGGGTTTTGCTCATTAACCTTCCCATCACGTCCCCATAAACATCAAAAAAGGAGAAACGGTTTAGAACTGGGAGACAAAAAAAACAAACAGACCCCCTTGCCCACCCCCCTGCGTGACCCCCTTTCCTACCCGACTGTGTGAATCTCTTGCTTGTATTTTGCCAGAAAGGGACACTCCAAATTCAACTTCATTTTAAAATAATAAGAGTAATGTTTGTCCCTTCAAAAGCCATTTCTTTTCCACTTGCAATCCCAGTTTCTGCTTATAAAATTAGGGGGTTAATCCCTTGCCTGAAGAGCTTGCAACCTGTTGTTCTTCTTCAAACAATTGTTGTGTGTGTGTTACCTTGCAACCAGTGGCATCGCCTCACCCCTTTGTATGGTTTCCAGGTTCCCTGTGGGTCAGACCAAGGGAGTCAATAAAATGAATTTGTTGTCAAATCCAATAATCTCGAAACTGGATCAGTGTCCGATGGAATCAACTCTTCTCCCCCTGCTTGTTTAGTTAGCTGCGCTTGGGGCACACTGGCAGAGCTGGGGGGCTTAGACAGGGCTGCAATTGGTGGAACAGGCACAGACTGTGGGCAATAATGGGGCTGTATTTTGTTGAATGGTGGGTACAACTCAGGCTTGGATTGGGGGGCTCTGGTGGGCCGTATTTTAGAAAATGGTTGCAAGACTTGGGGGGTACATGATATGGCTTTGTTTGCTGAATGGTTGTATTGTTAGGGGCTCTGAGACGGTTAAACATCCCCTTCCCTGAGTGTGTTGGGGGGATGTATCACAAACTGGATTTTATTCAGAGAGGGAAAGCAAATAAACTAGAGGCAGCGTCTCTTTTAACTACTACCCTGCTGGCATCAGACAGGACTGTGCTTTTGAGCGGTAGGAAGAGCAGCCGGAAATGTTCAGTTCCTTCCCCTGATGTCAGGCTGAATCTTTCCTAAGCAAGGAAAACAGACTTCCCTTTGAAGTGCAGGGTGCTTGTAGCAGTTATATTCAAAGTGGCTGTCAAGGGGTGCTGGGAGGTGTAGTTCAAGTTTATCAGCTGGGTGTTTAAAAAACACCCAGCTGCCGGAACCACATTGAGCTGATAAAGCAATAGAGGTTCTAGTGCCTGGGTGTCACAGCAAATGGTTTTGTACAGCTTTGAGAACATGCAGGTACAAGCTAAGAATAACAAGAGCTTTATGTCCGCTCTCCACTTTCAACTCAACTAGGAAAGGGATTCCACTCATGCAGAAAGGTTAAACATTCCCTCTGCTTGAACCTGTCCTGTTTTACATGGATTGTAAGCCCAGTGGGACAGAAACCTTCTGTGTCTCCAAACATGGCACATTTAATCTCTCTAACCGTGCATATAATTTATTGACTGCACTATCCATTCTCCCTGTCTGTGCTATTAATGTATTCCAGAATGTACAGCACTGCGTAAACAAGTAGCCCTATATAAAGATATACCTGTATATATAAGTATGTGTGTCCTGTTTGTGTCCCCCTTGAACATTGCAAGAATTGAATTCAATAAATACAAGAAACTCCCTGCAACTCACACAACCTGCTCTCTGCTGGGGAGGCGCAGTACTTGCTATCATTGTTCTTCATATGTTTTAACCCCCAACAGGAACTTTAAACCCTTATTAGTGTGGGGGAAGCTGTAATGCACAAACAGGTATACGGCAGCAAGACTGCAGCATTCAGCATCTTCTTGCACATCTTTTATACTTTGACAGCTGCCGGTTGTTCGATTGGGCATAAATAACAAGATGCCTGTAGTACAAAACAGTACCGGAATTACCCCCCTGTGCCCCTCTCTGGCAGTAATGGAATTACCTTTCTCTTCTCCATACCAGCAGAGCTAGAATTACGCCCCAGGCCCCACACCAGCTGAAATGGAATTAAACCCCTCTGTGCCCCACAACAAAGCGTTGGAGAAGGGCTTTTTCGGGCATCCGTCTTTATTCTGGTGGGAGTTGCCCCTGATTCCTAGAATCTCTGGGCCATACAGAAGAGGGAAAAGCAGAAATAAGTACAAGGGAATTATAATTTTGTTGCATAATTTCTGTATTATTAGTAGTATTGTTACAGGTGAAAATGATGTATAATTTGTGGAAAATGTCAGGCCTATATAAATATGACTGTAGAGAATTGGCGAGGGTACCAGATATCTGCTTTGTTTGTATATATGCAGTCTTGAACCCTTGCAGTGCTGCCCCAGCCTGACCCCTTTGTCACACCCCAGGGGAGGGAATGTGCTAAATCCAAATACCCTGTGTCTGTCAGTACATCCCATTAGTCCATTCCAGGTTGGGGGGGGGAGGGGGGTAGAGCTTCTAGGTGGTCTTTTCATTCATAAAATTAATTTACAGTAGAAAGGTCCCTCCATTTAAAGGGAGCAGCTCCTTCTCTTCTTGAAGCGCTTTGTGATAAATGTACCTCAAAGGGTTACAGCTTCCTTTGTCCATGTGGCCTGCGGCAGGTTACATCGTATCAGAGATTCTTACAGTGTGAAAATTGCGTGTAGTAGTGAGTCCAGGAAATCGTGTGTGTAGTAGTGAGTCCAGGCAATCGTGTGTATAGTATTGAGTCCAGGCAATCGTGTCTATTGTAGTGAGTCCAGGAAATTGTGTGTGTAGTAGTGAGTCCAGACAATTGTTTGTGTAGTAGGGAATCCAGGTAATCTTGTGTGTAGTAGCGAGTCCAGACAAACGTGTGTGTAGTAGCGAGTCCAGACAATGGCAGGCACAGTGGCAAGCCCAGACAATGGTACATATATGACCGACTTCAGACAGGGGACCTGACACAGGATTACAGAGCAGTCACTCTGTAGAATTTACTACTCCCTGTTTGATCACCAGTAGCAATGAATAATAAAAGGGCCCCACATAGAGAGATACCTATTACTGATCTCCCAGCCTCCCTCCTGCAGCCACACTACACATTGAATGCGGATGGGGAAGAGGTGCAACCTTGAGGTGCCTGGGAAAATAATTATTTGGATGGGTTGCTGAGGGGCCCTCTATACTGAAAGACCCCTGTGCGGCTGCACAGACTATACATCTGCCCTTGATAAAGACCCAGTTAGCCCAGCATGGCACCTACTCATCACCCAAAGCAGAAATGTTCTTAGAACCAGAACTGTGGGATGGTGTGTATAATAAGGCAAGATAGTGTCAAAGGTAGAGGCCGGAACTGTGGGATTGTGTGTATAGTAAGGCAAGATATTGCTGAAATCCAACTGACAATATAAGTGGAGACGTTTTGCTCTGTGGCATTGACATGGTTAACAGTCTTTTCAAATCCGCGGAGCAGCGAAGCGCAGCAATGAAATAATCCCCATTGTCTGACTCTTTCATTGTGCGCGCTGTCCTTTTCTCGATGTCCAATAGGAGGCAGTATAGATCAGAGGGACAGTGTGGTTGGCATGTGGGACAGCGGCAAGCGCTGGGCTGTAAATTCTGGTCTGAGAATGAATTTGTAGTTTGCATGAAATTGGGCAGATAGTTAAAGCGCCGTATAAAACAGTTTAACAGCATTACTGCCGCACACACGCCAATATAAAATGTGAAACATGGATTTATTCAGGGGTTTTAATCATTAGATAGAAGACAGCTCATTGTTATTGGAGGGAGGTGGGCTCAGAATGGCTGGGAGTCTGCCACAATCTCATAAAGACTGTTAGCTTTTGGGTTATAGATCTGCAGGGCAAATGTCGTAAAACCACTGTCTGTGAGAGAAGGCTGGCATGTTCCCCCCAGTCTGAGACACCATGAACCAACAGAGACAGAGAATACTGGGAGTTGTAGTTCAATAATAAACTAACTGGGGGGGGTCCATTCCCTGCTCCATTGGGAAGCAGCCTGGGGAGTAATGAAATACAGCCTAGGAAAGGAGTGTGGGGGTAGGGCAGTGAATTTAATTAATTGATATCCCTACCCCCTGCCTCTGGGTCATGTCCCTGGCGTATAGCCTCAGCTTGACCCCGCCTCCTTGTTTAGATGATAATAAACAAACTGTTCTTTCTTATTATATTAAATTGGAAATACCTAAATGGTTATAAAATCTGCCCAAAACTACCAGCTCAATTTCCTAAGCTGAAACTCCCATGATGCTCAGTCAGCCAGTAGGGCATTCTGGGAGCCATTCACACTGGTCCCCTGTTAATGGTTTAGTGTGTGGCTCCCACTTTCAGCTGGAAGGCCTTTTTCTGTACATCTCTCCAGCTCTCTCTATAAGAGCTCCATGCATTGTTTGGGGATAGGGACTGTTTTAGGGAGGGCACGGAGGGGCTCCTGGGGGGGGGAGTGTAGTTAATGGGGTTGTTCACCTTTAAATGAACCTTTAGTGTGATGTAGAGAGTGATATTCTGAGTCAATTTGCAATTGGATTTCATGTTTTATTTGTGGTTTTCGAGTTATTTAGCTTTTTATTCAGCAGCTCTCCAGTTTGCAGTTTCAGCAATCTGGTTGCTAGAGTCCAAAGTACCCTAGTAACCATGCATTGATTTGAACAAGACACTGGAATATGAATAGGAGAGGGCCGGAATAGAAAGACAAATAATAAAAATTAGCAATAACAATACTTATATGTGTAGCCTTACCGAGTATTTGTTTTTAGATGGGGTCAGTGACCCCCATTTGAAAGCTGGAAAGTGTTAGCAGAAAAAGGCAAATAATTCAAAAACTATAAAAAATAAATAATGAAGACCAATTTGAAAAGTTGCTTAGAATTAGCCATTCTATAACATACTAAAAGTTAACTTAAAGGTACACCACCCTTTAAGGGCTGTTAGATATTTCTAGCATTTATTTCTAGCTTTATTGTTTCCTCTAATTGATCATTCTTACCTCTGAATGGAGCATATTAGCTCTGCAATGATACCAGTTCTATCAGCACCATAGGGCACTGGCCCTTCCACCCAATTGGCTCCTGACACTTCCCTATATGCCTAACTGCCTTTGATCTCTCCTGGTGTGTAATTAACTTTGAGTCTTGCCTTATTGCCCCTGAATTGCTGATCTGAGTTCAGAACTGTGAGGGAATAGAAAGGGGATGTGGGGGCTTAGCTTGCAGTGCCCCTCTCTTTCTGTCTCTGTGGGACCCCTCTCTTTACCTCTGTGCCCCTCTCTCTTTCCCTCTCTTTTCCTCTGTGCCCCTCTCTTTACCTCTGCGCCCCTCTCTTTCCCTCTGTGCCCCTCTCTTTCCGTCTGTGTCCCTCTCTTTCCCTTTGTGTCCCTCTCTTTCACTCTGTGTCCCTCTCTTTCCCTTCGTGTCCCTCTCTTTCCCTTCGTGTCCCTCTCTTTCACTCTGTGCCCCTCTCTTTCCCTCTGTGTCCCTCTCTTTCCCTTTGTGTCCCTCTCTTTTACTCTGTGCCCCTCTCTTTCCCTTTGTGCCCCTCTCTTTCCCTTTGTGTCCCTCTCTTTCACTCTGTGCCCCTCTCTTTCCCTTTGTGTCCCTCTCTTTCTGTGTGGTTTCCTTGTCCCAAGTTCCAGACTGGCACATTTCTACAAAACTCTGAATTGCTTTTGGAGTTCAGTCCTCTATAAGGGGTCCCTGACTTCTGGCACGTGGGAAATATTTTAGAAGGAAGTGTATATGAACAAAGCAATATTGTTCTGGGGTCATGGGTTCAGTTCTGACCAGGGCACTATCTGCTTGCTACCTGTGTGTTTGTTTTGCTTTTCTCCAACAGCCCAAAAAAAACACACTGACAGGTTAAATGGACACTGATGAAACTGCCCTTTTAAAAAGACTCCCCATAATTTAATTTTAAAATTAAAATTTAAGTAATATCAGCCTGTAATGATATGCTGTGGCGCTGTTCTGTTGCAGGCCTGTGGGACAGATGTGCCCTCTGGTGAGAGGCGGTATTACAACTAATCATCTTTAAACCTGTTTTTCATTAACTTGCATCCGCAATAACATTTCAGTGAAACGCCTCCCAGAAATGGCAAAACACCTTTATAAGCAGCTGGGGAGCTCAACAAGTGCCCACTGTCCAGAGCAGAGTAGGTTTTTATTTAATGAATAAACTGTAAATTTTAGTACCTCTTATAAAAAACTTATATACAGTATATTTATTGTGAGTCTTTTGTAGCCCAGGATACAAGGAAGAATAAATATGTATAATTATATATAATCCTTAGACCTGGACACTAGCACTGCCCTTTCCAATGAGAATGTACCTTTGATTCCTGCCAGGACACAATAGCGGCTCTACAGTAGCTCTTAGCAATGCCCAGCTGATTATATTCAAATGGATATGAAAGGAAAAAGAGAAAATAATGAGATCTAGTTCAGAGAAGAGAGAATTGCCCTTATACTCAGGCACTGGTTTTACCCACTTGTCTGCAACGTGTTATGTCCGAAAAACCATCATACTGAGCCGCCGAATATTCAACTCTTCTTGTCTGTCAGTGGGAGGCAATGCAGCCAAGGAGCCTCTAAAAATGAGGGGTTTAATAAGAATTCCACCAATTTGCCTGTAAGAGAATTTTCTGTAAGAATGGAATTTTCTGTGGGTCTAGGCACCAAGTATGAATTGTAGTGTTGTTCTCTGCCTGCATTATCTGTGCTTAGTGGAACTTTATTCTGTGCTAACCCTGACCAGTCACTGCCATTGGCACCCCACAAATAGATGGGAGTCTTACTGCAGCAGAGCACTGGGATGCCTTGAAACAGTATAACAGTGGTTAGATTCATATGCTTCTTCACAGGTCTGTTAAACAGCTGGCATCTGCTAAATTGTTTCAATAGTCAGAAGCACTTGAGAAGAGAAACGGAAAGGGGCAGTCACGGCGTCCAGTACATTTACAAGTAACTCCCTGGAAATGTGTAATATATAGATAACATTATTTTTGAATTCATACTCCCTTTAATTTATTTTTTATTATATTTATCGTTTTGCAGCTCAGACCTTCGCCATATATATTCAGACCAGTGTAATAAGTTCCTGGCCCCCAGGGCTTACAATCTAATTTTGTGGCTTGAGAAACAAGGGGAATATAGATATATGCTCATTGCTTTTGGGCCCCTGTCTTGTACATAGCCTGGTGGCCCTGCTTATCTATAATAGCAACTGTGAGCTGTGAACCCCCATGCTTTGGGGGCTGACATTTTCTTACTATTTAAAACTCACCTGTGGGAAATAATGTCCCAGGTAAGAACCACTGCCAAAGTATACTGTATGTGGCATGAAACCAAAAGCCAGAGATTGGGTGTTGAAGTTCAGCAAGAGTCTGCCATTCTTGGCTTTACTATACATCATCTTGGTCCGATTCATTTGTTTCACAGCTGTATAATTCAGCAGCGCCAGCTCCTAACCAGTTCCAGAATCTCTCCACTGATACTGGGTCTGTGTCCAAGCCTCTCTCCAAGTTACATGTGGTTTCCCCAACTTGCCAAGACTCACATACAAACCCCTAATAAATCCCCAATTTACCGCAGGCCTTCAGTTCTCTCTATCTAAGCCTTCTTAGCTCGGAACGGGTTAACCCACCTTGGCACCACTGTCCATAGGCACGTGGCAGAGTATTAGGTTTTATTTGCCCAAAGCCTTTGGCCAGTGCTGAATGGGCCAGTCACAAGCAGGATTTGGGGCAGGTGCAGCTTTTTATTGAGTTTCATTTCTAATGACTTGCAAATAGTAACACACACACACACACATATTATCCTCCTAATGAGCAACATGTGCACCATTTTTCCAGTCCCATCCCCTTCGGAATTTGGAGGTTTTACTCCATACATAAAAAAAATAATGGGGCAAACCATGTAAATTGCAGTTACGTTATATTATCCCCTTTCTCTGAGGAGCTGTTGTAAAAGTTTTATCAGGGATCATAAGATAAGCTATACCATTATAGTGTTCCTTTTAAGGGAATTAATTAGGCACCTCCTACCCATATGTATAAATATATAGAGCAAGAATGTTCTGGGCACACACAAAGCTATAGCCTCATACTGTTCTGTATAAGGGAAACAATATGGTAGCTCTAACCCATATGTATAAATACAAATATACAGAGAAAGAATGTTCTGGGCACACAATAAACTACAAACTCATATAGTACTTTTAAAGGGAAACAATAAGTCAGCTCCCAATTGTAATATATATACAGGTTTGGGACCTTTTTGCCAGAATGCTCAGGACTTGGTGTTTTCTGGATAAGTGTTCTATCCTTAATTTGGATCTCCACATTATAAGTCTACTAAAAATAATTTAAATATTAAATAAACCCAATAGGATTGTTTTACCTCCATTAAGGATTATTTAGTATAAGATATTATTTTATTTTTACAAAGAAAATGGAAATATTTTTTTTCAATCTTAATTATTTGATTAAAATGAAGTCTACGGAAGACCGACTTCACATAATTAGGAGCTTTCTGTATAACAGTTTTCCAGATAAAGGATCCAATACCTGTGTCTATAAATATATATATAACTATACCATGAGAGAACATTCTGTGTGCGCAGGAAGCGATAGTCCTCTTATTTACTGTGTAAGAATAAATAGAAGATAAACACTTGATATAAATAAGGGATATTTTCTCTGTAAAGGCTTTTTGGGCTGTTCTGTTCCATTTCCAGCAGGGCTAAATTGATGTGTATTTTCCCCTGAAATTGTTTCTATACAAAGACCATTTTCTGGCTGGGTTCTGATTTTAGGGACTTAATAATTCTGAGTGCTTCCCTATCCTGCATGGGATTATTTTATTTTAATGGTGTTTGTCAGCTCTTACAGTACATTATCCTTAGCTGTCTGCCAGCGGGCCACACCGATTGTTCTGTTGGTACCAACTGTACCCAAAGGCAGTTGGTACTGTTGGCACTTAATCATTAAAAAGAAAAAAAAATCAGTTTTAAGTATAGTGGAGAAAGCAATGGTCCCAAGGGGGTGCATTAATATACCGTTTAAATGGAAAAGTCCCCAAACCTATTGTTTTCATATTTTAACTAGTTTTATTTTAAAATTGAACTATGTGTTGTTTTATTCCATTAACCCTGAACATTTACTCTCTAAGAATGCATTAGCTGATAATGTTTACTCCCGGATGTGACACTTCACCTGCAACTAATGTATCAATTTATATCAGCGGCTGCTCTGTAATGTAATAAGCTTAAGGGAAATGAGTGCAGCTAATGTATCAAATTGTTTCTGTTTAGAGAGTCAGGGGTCAGGGTTATGGAGTGGCTGCTGCTCATGCTCAAGATAAATGGAAAATAGAATTATGAACATTCCCTATAGAGTGGAATTGGGGAATACAGAAGAACTTCCAGCAGGGGAATTCTTACTGACAAGGAGGTTTATAGCTAACTGAAACTTTTATCAAACAAATTCCATTGTCAGCTTATCCAAATGCCTGAGTAATGAAATAGGTGTGCTTTCTGAGGTGTTAGGGGTACATTTACTAAAGGGCTAAGTGGCTAACGCTGGCGAAAATTCACCAGCTTGACGTCAATTCGGCACTTAGCCGATTTACTAAAGGTAGCTGGCGTAATTTCGCTAGCGTAATTTTGCCAAGGAGATAGACTCTGGCGCAACGTCGCACTCAAATGCCAGGTGAATTTTCGGTCTTGGGAAAGAGTGTTAAGCAAATTCACTAAGTTTTTGATTTTACTGACCGTTACTTCTATCGCCAGACTTGCCTTCGCCACCTCAGACCAGCTGAAGTGCAATACAGTAGATAGGAGTTCCTCAAAAAAATTTTTTTGAAGTCCCAAAAAACACTGGCGTTTTTCCTATTTAAAGGGTGAGAGACTGAAAAAGATCGTAAATTTTTTTTGGGGTACCCTCCTTCCCTCCTACATTTGCTAACATATGGCACCTAAACTATACGGTGGACACATGTGTAGGGCATTATAACAACTTTATATAATTTTATTAAGGTTCCCTGGCCTTGTGTAGTGTAACGTATTTGCTGCAGCATATACAGCCATTATACTTTAACTGCACGCCGTATGCTAATTAGCCAACGCTATCGTAACTTTGAACTGCTGAGCGTAATTTCGCTGGCGTAATTTTGGTACCCTGTGCTCAACTCCGGATCTTCGTGAATTTGTCCAGGCAAATTAAGTGTTGCGATGTGCGCGAAGCCAGCGCTGGTGAATTTTCGGCTGTTAGTGAATTTGCCCCTTAGTGTTCAGTGCAGCAAAAAAGGAGCACTAACGCCCAACTGAACCTTTAATACAAAGGCAGGGAGAAATGATTTGACATTTGCAATTCCTTTCCATACTGAAATGAATCAGGGGGTTACAATGTTTCTGTATTTCCCAGATGATACATCTTATTCCCAGTATAAAAATCAGGAAAGCTGCACAGTGGGGGGCCAGTGGGCACCCATGGGTTAATTGCTGATAAGGTGACCTCTTTCCTTCTGGGCTGGGATCGGGTCAGTAGTCACAGCACATTAAATCTAACACTTGGCATTTCCAAGTCAGTGACAGGATATTTCTGACCCATCTGCGCAGATTCTGAGCCAGAAAGAGAAATGTGCAAATCTGTTTCCCTGAAATAAAGGATATTTTCCTGTCCAGCCATTCCCCGGCGGCTCTTTCCTCCCAATATTTCTGTTAGCACAGGTGGAGCTTTCGGCACCAGAAACCTGACACATTTCATCAGGTTGGGCCTGCTTACCGCCTGGGCAGTGACATTTCACATCTGCACCTATTGAAATATTTTAGTAACAAAGAGAATCATACAGTGAATCTGTCATCTGCTGCCCTTCCGCCCCATATATTCGATGGCAGGGGTGCAAATGGGTTATTAGGTGGGGAAAGTGACTGTTTGTGTAGCAACACATGCCTGAAATTGCCCTACATGGTCCTCTGAATGTGCTGGCACCAGCTCCTGTTTGGCATGTCTGAAAATGCATGGAGACAATGGGCCCCATGTCTCTCTAGGGGGGAGAGATTATGCTCAGGGGGGTATCATCGCTGTCCGGAGGCAGCAATGTTATGTCCCAAGGATTTTAGCAGAAAGTTTTCTGTGAGCAATGATTTATATTTGTAACTTGTGGATTGGGTTAAGCTATAGAAATGAATAAATCAGCGGAAAGGAGTGTCCCTCTAAAGAGATGCTGTCAGCAATAATTACACCCTGCACTTAATTCCATATTTTATATTTCTGTCACTCACATTTCCTATATTTAATCTATTCAGTTGATTTGTTTCTTCTGCCTCAGCCAAAGCCACACTCTGCCAGTTACAATATTTATCATACGGTTCTTTCTGTTTGTTCTACTCCTGTACTGAGGGGAATGTACAGCGCCAGGTATCTAACATATCTATATACATACGCACCAGCCTTTCATCCCGATACCTGTACGTGCCATTTGCAACTGTTGCTTTGATATATAATGCAATGTATGTTTAATATCCCTGCCATAAAGCAAGACTGGACTGCTGTGTTTTATCCAGAAAGGTAAGAAAGTAGGAGACAGTCATAAGTACCATGAAATACTCTCCACCATGCAAAGGAAATAGAGACAGTCATGTGTGTACCAGCAAACACTCTCTACCATGCAAAGGAAATTTAAACACGAGTACCAGCAAAAACTCTCCTCAGCAGAGACAGTCACGTGAGTACCAATACACTCTCCTATGTAAAGGAAGTAGAGACAGTCACACAAGTACCAGGAAATACACACCCCCCATGCAAAGGAAGCAAAGACTGTCACATGAACATCAGAAATATACTCCAATATGTAAAGTTATCTACAGACTAAATACAAACCAGGGCCGGATTTGCATAGCAGGTGCCCCTAGGCCCTCTGTCATTTGTCGCCCCATCCCCTCCCTTTTATTCAATAAAATTTTCATCATCAGGACCTGAGCATTGGGGATTGGCGTACAGGAAATTTTAAAAAGCTATTGTATCTCCTGCTCATCCCCAGTGTTTCTGAACCAATGTGGGTGTGGTTGGGCAGCATGTCGCCCCCTAAAATCCTGCTGCCCTAGACCCGGGCCTTGGTGGCCTTGACACATCTCCGGGCCTGTGCAAATCCAATGTGTGGAAAAGAATTTGTGAAGCACAAAGCACTCTGTGCATGCTGCAGTTAAATGGATCAGAACCAGGAGACAGTGCTGGGCCACAGTAAAAGGTTGTCTTAGGAAAATCAAGCTGGGAATCTGTTATCCTATCTGTGCATTCTAGTGCAATGACAATGGGGGGAGTTACAAGTAGGGTTGCCACCTTTTGTGGAAAAAAATACCGGCCTTCCTATATATTTAAGTTTTTTCCCTATTAATAACATAGGGATCAACCATAATTTTTACCGGCCAGGCGGGTAAAATACTGACCAGCCAAGTAAAATACCAGCCAGGTGGCAACCCTAGTTACAAGCTCTCTCATCCCTCGTCGCCATTGTTTTCAAAAATTGCAGGTGCATTCAGGGACCAGCCCTTCACTCCTGTACCCAGGACCTGGACTAATGCCCCCCTAGGCACGTGCCTTTTCTGCCTACCCCTAGTTCCAGCTCTGCCAAGATAAAATTAGAGGGAGAGAAAATAAATGTAATATTGGGGTATATACAGCATTGTGTATTTGTTGGAACTGGGTTTGTGATGAATTAAATGTTACTGCAGGTACTGTGATATTATCAAGAAGTGACATATTGAGGTGCAATTAGTAGGTTTCTCGTTGTGTTCCTAGAAGCCCCCACCCCACACCCCTAATATAAGGAACCTGTGGCAGTGGCCCCTGCGAGTGCAATGGCGAGAAAATAATTTTTCTCCATTTAATGTACCTCTTGTTTCTGCAGAAACCTCTGAAGCTGTTAGATAAAACTCTTTAATACCCTGGGGGCTTCATTCAGGCACGCTAACTGCCATGGTCTGCTTCCTCCAGACGGAGAGGTACATTCTAGAAGACAGACCCTTTAATGTGCTCAGGGTGGGAGAATCATGTGCTGCTGAGCTTGGGGAAGAAAAGGTGATTGTATATGAGACTGTTCTCTTTCTGTAGATTTGTTTGCATTCCGTGTCATCAACCATAGGGTAGTGGCACAGGGGGCTTATGATTAAGCACCCAAAACTGCCATTACATGTGGGTGCTGTAAAGAATTAAACTGCAATTATATGGGAACTTGAATCAAATGATACAGTACAGGTACAGATGGGAGGGAGGCAGGTTGAACGAGTCCTTAGTAGATCCTCATCTCCCTCGTCGCCCTTGGGGATGCAGGTTCTGCTGTAGCATAGTTACCCCACTGGAGAGAACAGTAAGGGATTTGAGGAATATGGATGCCCCCCCCCCCCACCATTTCACCCTTGTGGCCCCCAAACACCTAATAAAAGGCTGTTCCACAATCTGTAATACTATTGTAAATTCACAGCCTCCTTGTCTCAGTTTGTTGGGAATCATGTCCAATAATAAAGAACCAGCGCAAAACCATCCATCTTTCTTTACTGGGTCCCTGTTCCCCCCTCTCTCTCTCGGCTAAACCAATTTAGAAACGAGATGCAAACGGCAAGAACATTAAGCTTTGTGCTTACTCAACTGTTCACGTTTTAATTTGGGTTGAATATATTATATTTACTGTCGCAGCTCGGTTTTTCATAATGAGTTGAAAAGGCAGATTTGTTTTAACAGCTCAATTATGGGATGTGCCATGCATGCATGTAAGGATTGTGCACGCGGTTTGGGTGTTGGCACATACATGTACTTGGCACATGGGCACAGAAGTCAACTGTAATGATACTTGTGCAGGCCTCGTTCTGCAGGGGCGTGGCTAAACCTCTGGCATCGATACTGATTGGTGCAGTAATCTGGCCAGTGGGCAGCAGCCCTGAACAATTTCATGGAGCCACCGTGGTGTGTAATATTGTAATGAGAGGCAGGTGGTGTGTGTGCTTGGGCATTGCAGGGGGTGCACCCAGGTCTGAGGGTGTTTAGTGTAGGTGTTTACCAAGGTATCTACACCTAAAAAACTTACAGGCAGGTTAATTGGCTTCTGATACAACAGATCCTATTGTGTGTGCATGGGATAGGAGCTTTAGATTTTAAGCTCAACGGGGCAGGGATAGATGTGAATTATGTATAATTTCTATACAGCTCTGCAGAATATGTTGGTGCTATACAAATACAGGATAATGTACTCGAATGAGAGCAAAATAAGCTGCAAGTTGGATACATAAGAGTTAAAGCCGTATCAGGGGGGCAAAAGCCTATAAACAGCTTATCCTGTTGCTGGTCTCAAACACAGCTTGGTTGATTACCCCAATACTGGGCCCCTGGTTTGGAAACATTAACTAAAGATATTTCTGGGAACGGTGGGAGTTCAGTTACACAGAGAACATCTGATTCCTGTACATTCCAAAGAATTCTATTTTCTGCATTTTAGTGCCCAAAACCTGTTATCTGACATTGGACCCTGGGTCATGTAATTAATAGAATCTATGTTATTGTTAAAGGGGAACTGCACCCAAAAACATTATTTTGTCACTGTCTGCCCGTCCCTTTCTGTTCTCTCTGCTCTTCTGGCTGTGATTCCTGATACAAATTTCCAATATCCATTCATTCCTCATTCTCACTAGGTTTATAGCTATGTGTAAATATCATTGCTATTGACAGTCATGTCTATCTTGTTCAAATAATGTAACAGAATGCTGAAAAAATGTTGCAGAAGCCAGTTTCTTAACAGGGCTGGAGAACTGATTTTAAGAGTCAGAACCAGAGAACAGAAAGGAGCAGACAGACACTGACTGTCAGTTATGGTAACTGGTCCACCCTGGTGGATAAAGTGGGATGAGTAAAATGGCTGAAAAACCCCTGGTTAGTGACTGAATAAACTGCAAACTTTGGGCAAATCCCCCTTTTCCTATGAATGGGCCTGTCACTTTATTTCTCTGAATCTAGATTAGAAGAGCCTTCCCCAGTTCTCGCCCATTAATTGTGCCGTTCCCCTTCAGTGCCCCCCGGCCTGCATTCTCTGCATCTTGTTAACTCTCTGGCCATTCAGCCTTGCTGACCCCCCGCAGACACCCTGATAGAGGAGGCCAAACTCCAAGACCCCTGCTCAGCCAATCACAGGAGACTTTGTAGGCCCTTTCAGGACAAAGAGGGTAGAGATATTTTCCTGTTTCTCAGGCTCACAGGGCAGCGGTGGGAGAATGGGGGGATCTTTTCTTGGCTGATTTTTGGAATGTTCTTTCAAGGCAAAATCCAGAGAGACAACATTAGTTCTTTTGCGCAGAACTTTCAGTGCACCTTACACCAGGGGTCCATTCAAGGTTCTGTATTGTTTTTACTAAAAAAAACAGTGAGCAATATGAAACGGAAAATTTACTTTACATTTTATTAAGTTGTATATGACTACTGTCTAACCTTTGCTTGAACAACTACAAATCAAAGCAACAACAGGCAGCCTGGGAGTTGCCGAGAGCTGTGGTTCTACAGCCACTGCCACCGTTTGCCCAATCCAGATGTAGACTATGGCATTTTATTTAATGGCTTTAATTTCTTTAAACTAAAGAAACTAACATTGCTCTCTGGTTGCTTGGATCGTTGGTCTCAGAAACCAGGCACTTGGTTGAATGTCAGACTAGAAGATGAATAGGTTAATGAGGACCAGACCAGGCCGCCTGGTGCCATTAGACGTTTTCTACTGGATTTTAGGTGGAGTTACCCTTTTATATCAAACACCTTGTGTTAAGCTGGCCATAGATGCAAAGATCCGATCGTACGAATCCTCAATTCGTATGATTTTTGGACCGTGTGTGGAGAGTCCCGACATTTTTCGTCCCACGGAGATCGGTCGTTTGGACGATCGGCCAGGTTAAAAGATTTCTGTTGGCTGCCGATAATATCTCTGCATGTATTGCCGATCATATGATTTTCAGTGGGAGACTGTCACCAGCTTTGTTGGACATAACTTTCGTACAATTGCTGTCAGGGTCAGACCATTGGCTGATCTGTCCTTTTACTACTTTATTTGATTGGAATGGTTAGTGGCAGGTCGGGAGATGAGGAAGTAGGATCGTTCGAGGATTAAAACGATCGGATCTTTGCATCTATGACCAGCTTTATTAGGAAAGGCTACATTGCATCTTTGGTAGATTGGTAGTTTCTATGAAGCTGCTGATTGGGCGGCCATGGAAAGGGAACGTTACCTGCTCTAATTACATTGCTGCTGTCAGAGAGTGTTACATGGTGTGACTAATGGAATGTGCTCCATGAAATAAGTGCAAATTGCTCTTTTTAACACATTCTGAGTGCTGTGGGGGGGTTCTTATAAGGGAGAGAAATCTGTTTTTAGTTCAGATGACTGATTGTAACAATCTCACACTGTTACACTCAATTGTGTCTCTGACAATTATAGACATTAAGATCCATGGTGAGAAATCTCCAGCCCCATAAGCAGCAGGGCATTGCCATTGCAGCAGGACTTCACTCAAACACTGGTCTGCACTGGGGCTGCCATGGCCACAGTGTGTATTTCCTCTCCTTTCATATACAGGTATGGACCTGTTATCCAGAATGCTGTGGACCTGGGGGTTTCGGGATAACAGATCTTTCTATAATTTGGATCTTCATACCTTCATACCTCAAGTCTACTATAAAATGATTTAAACATTAATAAAGCCCAGTAGGATTGTTTTGCCTCCAAAAAGGATTAACTATATCTTAGTTTGGAGTAGAATGTACGGTTTTATTATTACAGATAAATGATAATAAATGATGTTTTCAAGACTTAAGGTATGAAGATCAAAATTACGGAGACATCCGTTATCCAGAACACCCCAGGTCCCGAGCATTATACATAACAGCAGGCTCGGACTGGGAGAAAACCCGGTGGGCCCCACCGACCCAGGCCTGCCCCCCACCAGCACCAGAAGCCTCAAGTTTTTAGGAGGAGAAGAGGTAGTACAAGCTATGGAGGGGCTGGTGGGTGGTGCGTTTGGAGGGAGCGAGAGCGGGTGGTTGGCACATTGGGAACGGGTGTGTAGACATGTACAGGGGAGTTTGCCATGGGATTAGGAGCAGTGGGCCCTTAAGATTGGGGCCCAGTGGATCCCTGACCCCCAAGTCTGACCATGGATAACAGGTCCCATGCCTTTATAAGTTAAGTTCGGGTGCCCTTTTTTTTATTTAGCTGCTGAAAGATACCACAGCCTATTTATTGGGCCTCTATGTACCTGAAATGCCAATCTTGGTCTGGACTTGCTGGAGAACATTCCTTTGCTGTAGATCACAAGCTCTTTTGGGCAGGGCCCTCTTTACGTCTTGTCTCGGTTAATGGCTGCTTTGTGTGTAAATCTGTATGATTGATGTACGCACCCATATAGCAGTATGTTGGCACTTTATAAATATGTGATATCTTTATTTATGCAAATAGACAGATTTCTTTTGTTGTATATCTGTTTCCAGCAGTTGCTTCAGCCCCAGTCGGGATAATAATAGATGTGGGGTTGCTATTGATATCTAAGGATGACAATGAGTTTCTGATCCAGACTGAGAGTGTTGGAGGCACAGGGGGTGTCCTGGCATAATTCTGTTAGTCTAGGGAGAAGAATGATGGGATAAAGTCAGATTTAAGGGGAAGAGAGACGTTCCACACAGTGCAGCAGTGAGTGGCTGTGAATATTCCTTATGAGGGAAAGTGCAATAAGTCTTGTGTATCCGGGAATTTATCCTGCAAACTCAGCTGTGAGTTGAACATTCCCTGGCTCCGATCCATGTGAGCTGCACAATTCTGGTTCCAGCCCTTTGGGCAGAGAGAGAAGGTGCCAGCACAACTGATAGGGAACAGATGTGGCTATAAATGTCTGCTCTCTATTTGCCGCTGGTTAGGAACGTTCTACACCTGCTGCACCTCAGCAGTGTCATGGCTCCATCTTACAACAGAGCCAGAAGCCTTCAGGGCCAACATTATAGATAGAATGTATGAAAGTCAAACTGCTAAACATCTCTGGGAGACTGGGATTATTGTCTGAAGATGGTATCTCTGTAGTGTGGTGTAGAGACATGAGGATAAGTTACTGGGAGTTACTCTTGGTGCTAAGTACTCACTGAGTGTTACTCCTGATATAAATACTGAGAGTTACTCTTGGGTAGGGATTAACTGAATCCCAGATTCAGTTTGGGAGCCTCCTAGTAATAGTGGATTAGTCGGACATATTAGCTCCTATGTCAGCAGGAAACCTGGAAGTCTTCATACCGAGTGACAGCTCCTCCCATTGAGGGAATACCTAAGTGACTGTGGATACCATTAAAGACACATTGACACCAGAAATTAAATCTTTTTTTTTTACATCTGTCATAATATTGGCTTTGCATGCTACTTATAATTTTGCCATAAAGTATTGGGCTGATGCTTTTACATTACCTGTCTGACTCCCTGTGTTCATCTATGACGGGGCTGCTATATTTGTGCAACAGGAGTCCGTTAGCATTAGATACTTTAACTGACAGGCTGAGATGGGACAGTCAGGTTGGCAAAACAGTCAGGTTTAGAAACTTCAACTAACAATTACTTACAAACAGGTCCGGACTGAGAATTAAAATAGGCCCTGGCATTTCAGGTACACAGAGGCCCAAACAGCCTCCACCAGCCCACTAAATACTCACTTTCTATGGGACCTTATAGCTGCCCCTCTGGCATTTACCAGAACCCACAGATTGCCAGTCCGGGCCTGCTTACAAAAACAAACCTTTCAGCAAAAAATGATCAATATGACCTATAGATAACTTTCAATGTACGTTTATATTTTAAAAAGTTGTTTTTTAGTGTCAGTATCAGTAAAACTGGCTATTCGTGGGAAAATAAAGCAGGGTCAGGGCAACAGTCCTACAAGACACAGCTGGATAAATTGGCCATTGTTGAAAGGTTGATTTATATATATAGCACTGCTTGCTGGAGATGCCTGTGAGAGAAAGTTTGGCTACTACAGAGCAGTGTTGTTAAACCACAGCAAGGATGACACTATTCCATCCTAATCAGCTAGTTGCTGTTTTATTTGCTGCACTCTTTAGGCAGGGCCGGAACTAGGGGATGGCATAAGAGGCACGTGCCTTGGGCGCAAAGCTTGGGGGCGCCAAGTACCTACCTTATAAGCAGCCTACCCCTAGTCCGGCAAGTGTTAAAAGTGGGTGCGCTCTGTGAAGTCAAAGTGCTTTGCGCACGACCACACATGCGCGCCCTCTGCTGCGCGTCCTCAGTTGCGCACGGTTATGCACGCGCTTCCTCGGTTGCGCACAGTATCGGACTGGGACACCAGGGGCCCACCCAAAAACCTTTTACCAGGGGCCCACCATAAAACCTAAGACCAGGGGCCACTCTCAGTATTATTATTATTCATCTCCACAATCTATTCTCCTAGTCTGTTTTCTTTACATACTATAATCTATTATTCCATCTATTTAGCCTCTTTGTTCTCAAAGAAATAGGGAATGACCATGAAATAGGCCAAATGTTTAGCAACATGAGGGGCCACTGACACCTGGGCCCACCGGGAGTTTTCCTGGTATCCTGGTGGGCCAGTCCAACACTGGTTGCGCACGGTTACGAACGCGCGTTCTCGGTTGCGCACGGTTACGCACGCGCGTGTCCTCTGTTGCGCACGTGCGTCCTTGGTTGCGCGCGGCTACGCACGTGCGTCCTTGGTTGCGCGCCATTGCGCACAGTTGCGGCAAGGACCAAAGTTATCAACTGCCACCTGGGTTGCATGGCTGGGGCAACTGAAAGATCTGGTCTGGCACTGTCTATATGCCATTCATTGGAAGACTGTTCCAGGCAGTAAAACATGTATTTGTTTATGCTTAGAAGAACTACATCAGAAGTGGCCTACTGAGTGTAGCCAAGGGAAGAGCTATACAACGTAGAATTGTGTGTAAGGTCAGAGCAGCACTGAGCTGTTCTCTGTAGACCAGGAAAGGTTTATATAGCAATAAAATAAGTGCAATCTTTCACATGAAATCCGATTATTCTTTTTAAACACAGGCCCCAGAATATGATGTAATACTCTGTACTGCGAGCAATATTAGGCCCATAATTCTCTTTATATAAATCCATCCAGCTTCACTGAACCTTTGGCAGAATCCTCTGCTCAGAGCTTGATGTGCAATTTGTTACTTCCAGATGTTTCCCATGCTTCTATTGAAGTACTGGGAGGCTTTGGCAGGAACCCACCACCCTCATTCATTTGCGCAGTGATCTTCCATACCCGAAGCTCTGTAATATGGGGAAGAAGGTTCAATGCATAATTACAATGAGCAAGATGTGGGCTCAGTTATAAGTTAAATTTACGCCCTCCATTACTCTGGAATTTGGGAGGGGGTGCTGTGCAGTGTTGGACTGGGACACCAGGGGCCCACCCAAAAATCTTAGACCAGGGGCCCACCAAAAGACCTTAGATCAGGGGCCCACTCTCAGAACTATTATAATTCCTCTCCTTGTGCAACCTCTATTCTGCTAGTCTCTTTTATTTACATGCTATTGCTATAATCTATTATTCAATCTATTTAGTCTCTTTGGTTTCATAGAAATAGGTAATGGCCATGAAATATGCCAAATGTTTTGAAGCAGGAGGGCCCACTGACACTTGGGCCCACTGGGACTTTTCCAGGTATCCCTGTGGGCCAGTCCGACACTGGTGCTGTGTCAGTTGTTTGTGTTCAAACTTAGCTTTAGTAAATAAGCCCAAGCCAGGCAGGCCCCTATGGTGGTTACCCCACTGAATGTATCCTGTTTAATAAAAAACTATATATTACTGGGCCCCACAGCAAATTATTTGTCAGGCCCCCAAAATGTCTAGAGGTTGACCTGTTTTACCAATATTTATTGAAATTGTATATAAATTAAAGGTGTCATAGGGCCCCTATACCTCTTGGGCCCCCCTGCAGCTGCAGGGTCGTCTTCCTCTGTAGTTACATCATCCAATTAGTCAGTCCTGCGCTAATAGGTCAAATTAACTACCAAATTAGACTTACCTGTGCAAAAGGACCACTGCATCCTATTAACTCCCCCTGTAATCAAGCTGAGGAAAGAATGAAAATAAATACCACAAGGTATACACACCGTGGCATACATATTTCACTCTCGCAGTCGCAGCTAGCAGGCAGCTTTATGTGGAGCTCACGGGACTTGGGGAAAAAAAACCTCGGATCCTGTAGATTTGGCTTCAAATTGCAGCGCATTGGCCAGGAGCCATTCATCAGTCGACAGAGGTTATGTGAAGGGTGTGCTCTGTGTACAGATGTGCTCGTATAGAAAGGAGGCAGAGAGCGCTGCACACGATTTATCGAGCGAGCGATTCAGTTCCAAAGCTGGAGCTGCTGGATGTTTGAGGCAAAACAAAGAGAGAAAGAAACATTTATCCGCAGTCATTTTTATTTATCCACTATTATGGATATCTGCTCTTTGTGGGGCGATGGAAATTGCATCACGTCGAAAAATGTCCAGTGTGACGATTTCCCATCCTGGAAGATACCATAATACAGAGAGAATTGGGCAATGTCATTGGCCACTCTATGTTAGTGTATATACTGTATTATATTTGTATTGTGCAGCTGTGTACCACTGCATGTACAGTATATAATATAGGAAACCTAATGCTGAGCTCTCGTTAAAAAAAAACCCATCAAAAACAAGAACAATTATTGCTGTTTTTTGTTGAGTCTGACAAGGATTATAAAGATATTTCCAGGCATTACTGGATTTTTACTAGCAAATGAGCAGCTTTATGGCAAGGGATGCTAGACATACACTTATATCAGAGCTGTAGTGTCACCAGACACATCACAGAATTCTGTTCATCTGTAAGGCTCATAGATCTTAACAGCACTGCTAGCTGGAGATGGCTGTGAGTGATTCAAGCAGAAAGAATATAACTGAATTGTCAAAAATAAATAAATATATACCCGTGTGCTATTACAGCTAATTTTTTAAGGGGAACAACAGTGAATTTTTGTGTATTAGAGAGAAATTGACTTTTAGTAACTTGGTTGCTAGGGTAATCAAGCTTTAGTAACTAGGGGAGAGTTGTTACTGCATGTCTGACAGCTGCAGAACAAATAGGTAAAATGTAAATTTCAAATTGTCTTACAATACTGCTGTTTGAATCATATTTTCAAGTTCATTTTAAGGTGAGCTGTCTCTTTTAAATGGGGGTCATTATCAGATGCGGTTCAATGAGGTTCAAGAAGGGGTGTTGTTCTAGGATGTTTTCAGAACAGTTCTCTTTCAGTAGTTTTAACCAAATGTTCAGTGAGAAAATGTATTTTTTTTTAATCCAAAAGGTGCCCAATAATGATGATATTATTTTGTTGCTGAGCAGTAAGTGTTAACTTATTTCATGAAAGAGCGATTTAGTTATTTGGGAGAAATGTAATAAAATGAGTCAACTGAAAAAATCTGCGCAATGCCAACAATTTTTCCAATGCACAAACAGTTTTTCTTTTTTATGAGCGTCTAAAAGGGTAAGTCTTGTTTAAAGGGGAACTCCACCCAAGAATGTTTATTTCCCAAATAAATTAAATATAATTCTAAGGAACTTGATACTATTCATTCATTCCTCAGTTTCACTGAGTGTATAGTTCTGTGTAAAATGTAATTGCTATTAAGAGCCATATCTTTGAACCTGCAGTGCCAGTGGCATTAACGTTCCACGTGTCCCTAAGTGAATAACAGCTAATGAGAGCTCGACAAGCAGGCTAGCAATCCATAAACTGATTGGGGGCAGAGCAAAAGGCATTTGGGATGACATACTTGTTCTTAGAGCAATCACTGGGAGAGGATGAATCAAGGACCATGGCACTCAGAAGAGCAAAGTCACGTGCGGGTAGTGGTATGCTACTGTAATTTCAGCCACTTAAAGGATGCCTTGTGCCCCTGGTGTTGTGTCCTATTCCCAGAACCTTTATCAAGGTGGGGGAGAATAGAACACATTGGGGAGATTTAGAGTTTCACTTATATCTAATGAAACTGTAGGTGCTGGACATGTCCTTTTTATACCAGGGGAATTCTGATTATTGGCACAAATATGGTAGAGCCCATACCTGTACCAGCATTGTGGCTAATTCTGCCTATTTACCCCATTATTACTAGAGAAACAGGAAAGTCCACAGTCCACCTGACTTTTTAAACTAATGTGAGAAGATCATTTGAAGAATGCAAGGTTGTGAGTGACTAAGGCAAGCCCCTGCCCCAAACTCTACATTCCCACCACTGTACCCTAGGCACATGGCTCTTCTGCCTACCCCTAGTTCCAGCCACTATAAAGTAGCCATGCAATAGGCATCTTAAGGAACGACTAACTAGCCTGATAAAAGTAATGTCATTTATTTTTATGATTCACAGATTAGAGAATGAGATGGCATTTTTGGGAGATTTGTCCCCAGCAGTCAGATTTAACCATCGACTTGTCAGCAAGACTTACTAAGAGTGTAAGAGCTGCTTGTCTTTCTATATGGAATCTAAGCTGGAGGCAGATTGTAGGTGGGCATGGTGGTTAAAAACAATTTCTGTGATTGAGGAGACTTTTTGGGCATGAGGTCATTCATATAATACAATCAGCCTCTGCTCTTTCTCTCCTGCACAGTAATCAGCCCTTTATATTGGGAGATGGGAATTCATTAATGGTGAACATGACTGGACTATCTGATTGGATCAGTAGGTATTGGGTCACTTTGGGCTGTGGAGGAAAGATTGAAGTGGCAATGTTCCTCACATGATGATATTATCATTTATCCTATACACACAGTTGTATTGTATTTAAAGGGACAGTATCCTTGTGCGACATGAGTGAAATGAATAGGGCTAGAGCTATTCTTAAAGGGACTAAATCATCCATGAGCATGAGTGCAATGATTAGGGCTTGTGTTGAACATTAGAGGGACAGTATCCCCCCCTTGTGCAACATGAGTGCAATGAATATGGCTTGGGCTACTCTTTAAAGGGACAGTATGCCTCCTTGTGCAACTTGACTGCAGTGAATATGGATTTTGCTAAGTATATTTTGCCTATTGTTTGAGGAAATATCTCTGTTTTTTTATTTCTTGAGCTAAGCTGGGAAACCAGAGCTCCTCCATGTTTGAACCCTGTGGATAATTAGATTACCAATGTACAACCCCCTTGTTTCACCCTTTATTGCAACTGTTTTGTAGAAGAAGCCCATTATGCTGGAAGATTAGCTTTGCTATGAGAATCTAATGACCTACCCCACAATTTCCAAACATGGTGGACCTTTAATTTCCCTAAACAAGGGGGTATAGTGCCCCCTTTCCTGGCAGTTTACTCTTTGCAAAGCAAACTCTGATTAATCTCTGCATTTGTTTGGCTGGCAGGTTCCTAGGAAGAGGTTTCCCTGCCTGCTCCATTGGTGCCATTTGCCAGCAAGTTATATGTATAGCATGTAATGCCTTGTACTTGATTTATTTCTGCACTGTGTCTGTAAGGGCTGCGGGGAGTTGTGCACACTGCTCATTCAAGGTAGCAACAATTTCATTGTATTTCATTGTAGTGTCCAAGTAGCTGTACGTGATTCTGCCCTGTAAATGTGTGAGAGCGTAGCTCATAGATCTGCAAATTGCAGTCATCTGTACCAGGTTTTATAGCATTCTGCTCATTAGACAATAAGGACTGGATTATAAAGTGTCATTCTCTGTATATTTGTATTTATACATATGGGTAGGAGGTGCCATATTGTTTCCCTTAGAGACTACAGTATGCGGGTATAGCTTATTGGTGCCCAGAACATTCCTTCTCTCTATATTATTGTTTATTCATATGGGAGGGATGTGCTATGGTGTTTCCCTTAGACAGTGCAGTATGAGGATATACTCTATCTTATTGTGTGCCCAGAACTGTCCTTCTCTGTATATTTATATTTATAAATAGGAGTGGGAACTATCATATTGTTTTCTTTAGGCGCCCAGTAAACGGTAAAAGTTGTAGTTAGGGGTTCTGGGAATTATACTTTGAGGAGAGCTAAGAGGAGTTCTGAGTTAAGGGACACATCAGATTCCCAGACACCCTGATGAGATGATTTTATCCACTCCGATGTTGTTTTGCTGTCAGGGTGTTTTGTCGTGTGGAAATGGTACAAGTCCCTCTCGGAAGCAGCAGCGAACACAATCTTTTTAGCAAATATCAAACATGGTCACGGTTTGTAGCTTTGTATAAACATATAAATCGTGCAGTTGTGACACCCCTGTCCTACAACTCACTGGCGCTGAGAGGGGTTTGGAGAAGAAATTTACGGTATATATCCATGGGTGCGGCAAGTGGTAGTGAATCTTGGGGCAAATCAGATTTCAAGGACCCATTATTTATATAAAGTAGCACTGTGCAACCTGCAGTCTATCAACTCCCAGCACATGGGTCCATTTCATGTGGGCAAATTGGACAGATGTCCATGATATCCATCATATGCAGCTCTAGGTGAGGGCAATGGGAAGTTTTTTTAACTATTTGTACCCAAATCTCTCTGATCTGAGACAATATAAGCTCCCCATACCGATGCCATGGCCACACGTCAGATTCTTTGCTCTCACGAAGCCAATCCCCCGCTGTCTGAGTGACAATGAGTGAAGAAAGGAAAGCGCTGATTAGTGCTTTTTAATTTATATTGTGCCGCCGCTGTCGATTCTCTCATGAAAGTATTTGAGTTTTGATGTTGTGAGAAAAAAGAAAAGAAAATCAAATTGACTTGAGATAAGTGGCACTAATTAGGGCTCGTTTGGGGGCATCTTAGGCACGGGGAGAACATTGCCAGTTTCCATTTTTAACTGTCCTGGTACCAGCGGGCTCTAATGCAATTATAATATGGAAATGACATTCAGAGGCTGAACCCCAGGGCCGTGGCTTCTGGTTCCTGTCGGAGATGGAACCTCTATTTAAAGGGGAATTCTGCCCAAATTTTGCTTTTGCTTAATAAAACACAACTTCACAATATCCATTCATTCCCCATTCTCACTGGGGTTATCATTATCTGTTAATGTAACTGCAATTGACAGCAGTGTATTACTGGCTACTTATATTTACTGCACTGCTGATTTTGACTCCTAAAACAATGTAGCAGAAGTCAAATAATTAATAGACACAGAACTGACTTCTGCTCCATTGTATCAGGAAAACAGAACAGGACAAACAGATACTACTTTCAAGAAAAGGTACTGGAATGGAGTGGAATTGAGGGGGAAGCGGATTTGGGGGGCAATAGGGAGCAGAGTAGGTTCAGCAGAGTTGGGATGCAGCAGGGATGTGAAGATATCCCTGGGCTAGGGGTGGATTAGGTACTTATTACTGCCGATACCCATAAAAACAAATGCAAATGAGCCATGTGCCTGTCTCACTCAGCAGTCGAGTGTGCTGAATACCAGGGAGCTCTGGGAGCAGAGTAAAGGGGCATATCAATCAGGTTGGTACAGCCGTCAGAGTATTAATCCTTGTTCCTGCATCTTGTTTAATATTTTCAGAAAACAAAGCCGTGGCCCCAATACACAGAAGTAATTTCTCTTTTCACTGGATTTTGTAATTTAAATTCGAACCTTTTGTCTCCCCGGGATGTTTCCCAAATGTTTAGTTACTTCTGATCTCTGATGGGCAGCCATGAATGGATGCAATGAGATTTAATCCTTTTAGTGCCAGGGGCTACAAAAACCTCTACCTCTACCTGTGTTATAGCCCCATGGCTTCCCTGGCCCCTAAATACTGCAACAGGGATGGAGGAGAGACACTTCCACTTCTGTTTACTTGCCATTTACTTGGTTGAGGGTTGGCCCCAATTATCTTGTGAGAACATTGCCCTCTCTGCCTGTCATATTTGTCATTTATTCCTGTAGGGATATACAGAAACATAACAGGACCCACATGTTTTGTATCATTCCTTATCTCTCTGATTTATTGTATCTTTATATCATTCCTTGTCTCTTTGTATCATCAATGCATCATTCCTTGTATTTTTGTATCATTCATTGTATCATTGTCATTCCTTGTATCATTCCTTATATCTTTTTATAATAGCTCATGGTTCTTTTGCTAAGATCCCAGTAGATGACATGGGGTGGTTGTATGGGAACTAACTTAACCATTGATGTACCCTATTATTTCCCAGTCAGTGATGCAAGACACTGAGATAAATCCAATTTAGTAATTAGAGATACTAGTAGATACACTGTTAGCTTTCAGTCTTTGAACCTAAGTTAATTTCTAATTGTATCCTAGAGAAACAGTAACAGAGTTCCCATAACACCCCCTTCCCCATATCGCCTGCTGCAAATAAACAGCCCCAAATTCAGAGATGGAATTTATTATTATACTATGTTATCATATTATCAGGGTCTCTTTCTCTTTTTTTTTCCGTTTTTGGTGGTTGGTTTGTAATAATCACACCCCCAAGTTTCATATTATTCTCATTTCCAGACTCTGGCCCCGTTATCTGTTCCACGCACGACATCCAATACTTTGCCCAAAATATTTTCACATCAGTTCTGCTCCAAAATAAACACCAGGAAGGATTTCTGTATTCCGATAAATTTCCAGTCTCGCTGAATCCTTCCCTTTAAATGAGCAATATAAATTGGTCATACGTGCAGGGACGGATTTACATAGCAGGCGCCCCTAGGCCCTCTGCCATTCATCATTGGTGTGGTTGGGCAGCTTGCCGCCCCCCTAAAATTCTACCACCCAGGCCTGGGCCTTTGTGGCCTTTCCAGAAATTCTGGACAGCATACATGGTCTGATTTTAGCTGTCAACTTAGCATCTTTATATTGAGTTTTTTAGACCAAATATTGGGCCACAACAATGACCTGCCTGACTAGTAGCTAGTCAATGGCCAGCAAGATATTGTTTGGCTGGGTTTAAAATTCTTGTGACGTGCATAGGCTGCTGTTATGATCCGACTGTTGACTTGGAGGTTGAATAAATAGATTATTTCAGCTGACCCGGCTCATGGTTGGTCAAATCCAGCAAAAATCAATGACTTTGCTAAATGAGTGTCTCATACAAATATGGCTAGCCTTGTGCCAAAGAAATTAAGGGGGTTATTTACTAAACTCTGGTCTGGCTTTTTGGAGGAAAGCTTGAACTGAAAAGCCTGATACAGCAAAAAGCCAGAATCCAAAAATCCACCATCTCAGACCTGCCGAGTTTGTGCATAAGTCAATGGCAGAGGTCCCTATCCTAGTTTCTTTGGTCAGGGCTGGAGTCAGCCCAAAAATCTCACCTTTTCTGGTAAAAAAAATTACAAATGCAGACTTTTTCGCGAAAAAGCCAGGAAAAATAAAGCATTTAGGGAAAAAACTCCGAAAAAAACATACGATTTGGGTTTTCGCTTGATGTTATAGGGGTTTTACCTGAACCGATTAAATCAAGCCTTTTTTTAATAATAAAAATTTAATAGATTTTAGTTTGGTCGGCCTTTTTTTATTTAAATAATCAGAAAAATTCAGATTTTAGTAAATAACCCTCCCCATGTCATCATCTGTGTGTAAAATGGTAAGTGAGGTTGGAAAGACATAAACCCATCTTGTTCATCCTTTCTAGACCTATCAATATCTTCATCCAGAGGAAGCCCTCTTTACCTTTTGTGCTGATGTCATGGCTGCTCTGTATGCAACTCTCTATCAGTGGAGTAACTATAAATGGAGTAGACCCCTGCTTCCTCTATAGCTAATAAAAAAACCCTCCTCCCTATAATAATATTAATTACTATTAATTACATAATGATAAGCCAAGTCTTCCCTGTGTAGCGCTATAGTAAACTGACTTTACTTAGGTCAGTTTTAGTGAGTGGTTATACCACAAATGAGTCTCTCTCTCTCAGGGGTAAGCCCTCACACAGGGTGGAGGCAGGGTGTAGTGCAACTGTAACCAGGTGCAATAGCACAATGATGGGAGCCAGTAGTTCTTTAACTCTTAAACAATGAACTGTCTTTATTTAACATAGCACATATCAGATATCCACAATGGAGTATAGAACAATAAGACAGCATAAAGGTAGCATATACTCACAGAACCAGTATAGGCTGAATCCCTGCAGGCCAGGGGATATACAGCAGAGAGTGTGCCAGCTTGTGATGGGTATTGCCCAGTTTTCAGGATCTCTGTCAGTGGCAGTCTAGGGGAATTCCTATCATCCCTAGTCTCAACACTTTAGTCCCTACTCCGGGTCAGTAATACCCTGGGATCTTAATCCCTCTAATATCCTCGGCGGAGCCTTGAGCTGCTCAACTAAATAACCTCTCTATCACTCCTAGAGTGATCTATAAAAGAGTATGCTATCTAATTACTAGGGCCAATGCGCCTAGGGTCGACATGTACCCATTCCCTTCCAGCCTGCTTGGTTGGGCTAAAGTAATGGACCCAGACCTCATGGTTCCCAAGACCTTTATACTACTGCTCAGTGTCATCTGGTGAGAACTACAGGGGTTACATAAGCACAAGGTCCCCATAAGGACCCACTTAGGTGTCCATATTACTAGGTGTGCCTGTCTGTAATGTGTAAGGGTGTCTAAATTTTCACATCCCTACATTTGTAATTTTGATGATCCATTCCTTTAATAAAATGGGTTGCCCTGCTCAGAAATGTTCCACAAGGGCCACCAAAAATAAAGTTAAAAATGTAATGTTTATTGTAGATTCATTAAAAAGGAACAATATTTTTTATATTAGCCCATGATTAAGTGCCCTGGGGGGCAAGAAACGCATAGGGCCAATGAAGATATTGTTCCTTTTTTAATGAATCTAAAATAGCCCTTGTGGAATTTCTTTGAGTGCCCAATACCAGTACCTCTTTTTTCATATATCACGTTGTTGCACTGCTGTGTATGTACTTAGCTATACAGTGAAATTTCAATATAACATACCTTTAATTTGAAGTTTTGCTTTATTTTAGACTATTTTTTTCTGGTCCCACCACTGTTTAACGCATAATATATTTCCATGATTTTACATTTTCCTGGGTTTTACATATTTTTTTCTGGTCCCCTGAAAACAGTAAAATAGGAGTTGTACTGTATATGTATCAGTTTGTTACAATGCTGTGTATATATTTATATATATATTTAGCTACATACTGTATGTATCATTTTGCTGCACTGCTGTGTATCAGTGTGTATTAGTGAAGGGCAAATAAATTAACCAGGCGCGAACTAGTGGCGAATTTCCATGTTTGACGCCGGTGAATACATTTGCAAAACTGCAGCAAAAATTTGTCGGCGAAAAAATCCACTGCGTCGAAAATTATTTTGGCGCGCATCAGAATAGTCTGGCGCATACAAATTTTTGCGTATCGAAATTCTTCGGACACCCATTGACTTTAATGCATTTAAACAAAATAGGCGCAGATATAAAAATTGATGCGCGTCAAATTAATTTTGACACCTATTGATTTCAATTTTGCTAATTTTTTGCAGTTTTGCAAATTTTGGGTGTGTATATATTTATTTACATACTGTATGTATCAGTTTGTTGCATTGCTGTGTATCTGTGTGTATGTTAGTTACATATCCATCTCATTGGTGCACTGCTGTTTATCTGTGTATATATTTAGCAGCATTTGTATCAGTTTATTGTTACATCACTGGGTTTCCTGTTTATCTGATCTCAATCTGACCCAGAACTTGTTGCTAATTCTGTCTCATGGTTTATTTTCTATTCCATTTTTATTTACTGCTGTTATTGTAAGAGCTCAGATAAGGAAACCTTCCCCCCCACCCTGATCATTTAACCATGTAAGTGCCACCCTGTAGAATTTACATCTCCATTGCAGGACCATTGTGCCAGCATACACGCTTATGTCAATACTAATTAATAATTTACATGTTTTGATATTACTGTCCATTAACTCAAAGCAGAGGCCCCAGACTAAATAAGGGATGTATAATTAATTGAGTATTTCAGACTCTGCCAACCCAGGGCCCTTACAGGCTTTTCAGGCAGAGGGTGGGTTAACTGAAGTGGGCTGTTTCCAGGGAGTTGTCAGATTAAGTGTGCGGCGAGGCATCTTTATAATGCTAATAGTCTGTGTGAAAGTGCCCAGAGTCCCGCAGAGAGTGTCACACATTGAGTTCTGCTTCTGTCTCTCTCAGGTTCCCGTCGGCCACTGTGGGACTTGGCAGCCAAGATGTCAGTGCGGTGATGCTGAGTCGGTAAGTACTTGCCGGGGTGGGGGGGGGTGGTATCAGCAAGGCCAGGGGTATATTAGGTGATGTGAATGATAAAAGTGCCATCAAGGGACAGGCAGTAGTGTACATATAAATGTCACTTTTAAAGCAATTCTCATCTCAATTGTTCTGGAACCTTGGCTTGGTCGGGGGGGGGGGGTTCTTCCTGTTACTTTTCACAGTTTAATTAGAAATTTCAATATTATATATGAGTTTTCAATCTAGTGGTTGCACTGTTGCATTGCTGTGTGTGGAAGGGTTATGCATGTTGCAGTAGGTGAGAATTAGCACTGCAAGTGACAGTTCTAATAAACAAAATAAGTATTGAGCAGTAAGTGGAGATGGCAAAGTCCCTTCACTATCATATACTATCTGCACCGTCCAGTGGTATTTGATTTTTAATTTTCTGTATTCATGCAACTTTTGCTCTTTAGGGTCCTATCAGTAGGGGGGGGGGGGGGCAAGGCTGATTACTGCCTATTCCACCCATCCCCAAAAAATGGAATTGCTTGTGATTGGTATTTTTGGATATTGTGGGAAACCGTTATTGCACAACCTGTACTGGCAGTGAAGCCATGGCAGGGATGCTGGGAGTCTTACAACAATGGATTACAAAAGTAAAGATGAGAAATCAGATTGACAATATGCATCCCAATGGTTTGGAGTCATTTGGTATCTCTGAAATCAATCTCACCTGTCTTGAGAACCTTTAGATAGACCGTAAGCTTTCTGAGCCAGGCTCTCCAAAGGTTGTTTTCTAATCAGTGCAGGTTGTAGTTTTCCCAGGGTCCGTGTTAAGGTGGGGTCAATAATGACCTCTCTCTTGACCCATCACATGGGCTAGTTATAATAAACCTCTACTGGCAGTAAAGCCATGGCAGGGATGCTGGGAGTCTTACAACAATGGATAACAAAGGTAAAGATGAGAAATCAGATTGACAGTATGCATCCCAATGGTTTGGAGTCATTTGGTATCTCTGAAATCAATCTCACCTGTCTTGAGAACCTTTAAATAGACCGTAAGCTTTAAGGGCCAGGCTCTCCAAAGGTGGTTTTCTAATCAGTGCATCCCCAGCGCAGGTTGTAGTTTTCCCAGGGTTTATGTTAAGGTGGGGTCAATAATGCCCTCTCTCTTGACCCATCACATGGGCTAGTTATAATAAACCTCTATTCAGTTTTTATTATTTATCCCATTAAGCTGGTATTTAGTGTTGAACTCCAGAATGCACCTTGAGGTGTGCAGGGGAGTTAGGCAAACAACTGGAATGAAAAAGTCCCTTTGCAAAAAACAATCCTGGTTGTCACCATCAAGCTACCCCATCTCGACTCAGGTATGTCTCTGTATCCACCACCCTCTATCAGTTAGTCCTCTTGGCCCTTCCCTATCAGAATATCACCTCAAGGGCCAGGGCTGGGCACTCACTGAGTGAGTTAGTGTGTTTTTGTGACAGGTTCTCACGCATTTCCCTTCAGTCGTGACGCACGCAGTTCTGCTGTCAGGGAGACAACGCTGGGATATGTGACATTGCTCTGCAGCTCTGCCAAGTAAAATTAATGGACGCGCCAAAGGCAGAGATGCGTGTGGGGACAGGGCGCTCTGCCAACCCATCCCTTGATAACCAATCACTTGTAAAATCCTCTCACTGCAGGGCTACTTAGCCACCAGTTCAGGCGAAGGGGTTTCAGGATCAGTAATCGGCCCTGCAGAATTGGGTTTTTATAAGGGTTTCCAAGGGATAAATGGGCAAGAATGGGAACCTGTGACCAAACAGATCTTGTTAAACTACAATTTCCACCACAGGGTTCCTGGGAGCTTGTGGCCTGTGGCCATTGTTGGACTGTCCCACCTGGATACCAGGAAAACTCCCGGTGGGCCCACGTGTCAGTGGGCCTCTTGCTTCTATCCATTTGGCCTATGTCATGGTCATTCCCTATTTCTTTATGGCAAAAAAGATGCTTAATAATGGAAGAATAGAATATAGTATGTATAGAAAAGAGACTAGGACGATAAAGAGGTTGAGTGAGGAATAATGGTTTGGAAAGTGAGCCCTTGATCTTAGGTTTTCTGGTGGGCCCGTGATATGCCAGTCCGACACTGCCTGTGGCCAAATAGATCTTGTTGAAATACAATTTCCAACACAAGGGTTTCTGGGAATGTTAGTTCTACAACGAGATCTCCACACTTTTGTTAGGTGATCCAGTCCAGATTTTCTATATTTTGGCAAAGGGGCAGTGCCCAGCCAGGGTTACTCTTGTACAGTTGGCTGCCCACACACAGTCGACTCAGCATGAAAACCAAATTACATTTGGGAAAAGTCCGGATTTGCCACAGAGGAATGATTTCGGCACCTGTGAAGAATTGTGATTATTTTCTGTGATGCCAGGGGGCCCCAGCTAATGCTTCCATTAAAGAACCAATCTGAAATAATAGCGAATTTCCTTCTAATGGATGTTGCACAAAACCCTATCTCCTGTGTAATAAATATCAGATCAATTACTATGGAAATGGGACTGGATTATCATGGAAGAGCATTTGGGGGATTATCTGGGTAATTGCAGCAATAAATAAAGGCAAAGGCTGATTTGGGGAGAGTTGGGCTGAGCACTGGCCGCTCACTGTTTGGCTCACAGTATTATTATGTTTCTCCCCCCTTTCAGCACTCTGATCCGAGCATACATACTGCCCTACTGTTTGTGCTGCAGATTTAGGGTCAGGGCACACAGACAGATTCAGGGAGATTATGTCGCCCGGTGACAAATCTCCTCTTCTTCGGGGGGACTAATCTCCCCGAACTGCCTCTCCTGCCTTCCCGCCGGCTAAAATGCAAATCGCCAGCGGGATGGCACTCGGCACAATTCATTTTCCGAAGTCACCTGAAGTTGCCTCACCAGGATACTTTGTCGACTTCGGAAAACGAATCGCGCCGAGTGCCATCCCGTCCGCGATATACATTTTAACTGGCGGGAAGGCAGTTCAGGGAGATTAGTCGCCCAGAAGAAGAGGATATTTGTCGCCGGGCGACTAATCTCTCTGAATCTGCCTGTGCGCCCTGACCCTAAGGAGTAAACTCTGCCACAGGTATATTACACATTGTCCCCTTAAAGTTATGGGGGCCCAACAGGAAGGGTAAGATTTGGGGTGAGTGTTTATTTGTGCCCTGGGAACCCCTAAAACTATAGCAGGGTGACTGTTACCTTGTTATGAGCCAAGGGGGCCCAGCCTGAAGGCCATTTAGGTTGAGATTTGGGGTGAAAACTTATTTGTGCCCTGGGTATCCCTGTAACTATAGTAGGGTGACTGTTGCCCCAATGTTTCTATATATCTGTAACCTTGTTATGAGCTAAGGGGGTCCAGTCTGAAAATAAATGTAGGGCAGTCTGAGCCTAAGGCTGATTGGAGTGAAACAGGCTAGGCTTTGTGCCCAATACCCTATCTCTCATGTGTATCTTTACAATGTGTTGGAATACTCACCAATTCTCCTTTCTATACAGTAATTGGTTATATTGAAAGATCTGGACAAGGCCGAGCAAAGACATTTCTCATTAGAAATCAGACTGATTGGATTTAAACAATGAATGTTCTATGTACTGTATATTAATCTATATGTTGTTGTTGCACTAATCAATATCTAGCTGAGGTGGGTCAGGGTTGAATGTGTAAAACTAAGGTTTATTTGACATTTAATTTCCATTAGATTGGATTGGAAATAAAGTAGCAGCAGCATATTCGATATTGGTACAACAGAAATAATAGGTATTTAATAAATACACAACATGTGCAGGGTTTGGTTCAGTATCTGGCCGAATTGTGACTTGTCAGAACCAAATCATGTGACGTTAAAGTCCTCTGTATTTTATAATGTTACATTTATTATTAAGGGATTGTTCCCTCTTTGTTGCAAATGGATCTGTGAGACATCAGTGAGGAGTTGTAGAGAGAGGAATAAATTGCCCTACAAACAGCACTAAATGGAAACATGGAATCTACAATTGTTCTGCCAATAGACAGGTGCTGTAATGATATTAATTTTGTTTCCCACTCCTGCCACTACATTCACAACTCCCATAAAATACCATTTGCTACAAATTGAAGTTATAAATTGGAGCAGTTCCCTTTCAGAGTCTGTATCCAGCACTAGGATTTATTGTGCCTCTCAGGAATACCTCAGTGTCTCTTTGGCTATAGTCATTTTGGCTGTTGTGATCCGACTCCAACATGAGCAGAGTCCAGCATGGTACTGAACTGATGCCACTTGCTCAAGACAAGGTACCATCATCTCCCAGGGTAGCTTCATCATTGCACTAGAAATAGGGATTGGTAGCACTATATAGGTACCTAATATATAGGGAAATAGACAAGGGGAAAGTGTTGTGAGGGTTACTGCCTGCTCTGTTTTTGTTTATTGTACAGAAATAGGGATTGGTAGCACTAGATAGGTACTTAATAAACATGCCCGGATTTGTGGCGAGGCAAGACTGTAGGGGCATTCTAAGAAACACTAATGGCCAGCGCTCCGGCGCATGTGTACTAGGACCCTGCGGCACGAGGATGGCGGGCACTTGGACCCTGTGGGGCGAAGGTGGTGGCCTTGGGGAGCGCATGGCAGAAATCCGGGCCTGTTAATATATAGGAACAGAGACAATAAAGTTTTGGAAGGCTAGAATTTGGGGCAAATTGGAGCATGTTTAGTAAATGTATTGAGATGTATTGAGATCTAGGCTGATCTGGATAATGACTCATAGCCACTGCTAACTATCTCATTAGGAAATCTTGTAACAGATCCTGAGCATCACTTGACTTATGGACTAAACACAACTTTGCACCATTTATTAATCATGTGCCAGTGCCTAAATGCAAACTAGTAAGCGTAAAGCCTGTTTGGGCAAATTTCCCCTACAGGCAAAAGTAATTTTCGCTTCACGGACCTCTATCTCTGTTCTATATAGGGTTGCCATCTTGCCGGTATTTTACAGGCCTAGCTGGTAAAACACCTTTCAAGGCCGGGCCAGTATTACAAATTTACCGGCAATGTAGTTGCCGGTAATTTGGAATACCTTTAAAAAAAAACCCTTGGCCCGCCCCCAATTAGATCAGAACTTACCTTTTTTAAGCCTTCTGGCCATCACGCGATGTTTCTCTGCCCCCTTTTGCGTCACTGTACGTGGCTGCGCCCCCTTTTTCCATCACAGACCGCCCCGTTTTGTTCCCACCTCCTCACTGGCCGGTAAACTGTTTCAGAAAAGGTGGCAACCCTAGTTCTATAGCACAAACATGCTTGTAATTTAAAGATGGCGCCGGGCTCCCCTGTGAAAAAAATCTTCAGAGGAGCCTGGCGTCCAGCACGCATAGTAAATCCAGCGTGCACACTTACCCCATTGTACCCACCTCTATTCATCATACATGGAAAAGTTGGTCCAACATCAATTTTTGTTTTATTTGTTTCTGTTTGGGGGCTGGGAGGGTTGGGGCCCTTTGGGCCAGCTTTGTTCTCGCAGGAGAGGGGATAAAGGGGAAATAATTAAATTAAACAGAAGACAAAACTGTTTGTGTGCAGAGTGGGAACGCACTGTGAATATTCAAGGAGGGACCCTCTGTTTCCCCCCATCTCCGACGTGAGTCTTTTCAGATGCGGCCAGCTGCACCCAAATTCCTGCGAAGTGACATCACTGGGAGAGAGTTGTGCCCAGAGCCGTGGCACACTGTGGCAACCAGAATGAAGAAATACTTACATGGGGTCTGACGAGCTGGCACACCCAGCCAGGCAAGTTCACTTTGGGATTAGGGCTTTCAATCAAGTAGTAGGATTAATAAAGGATAATCATGTGGTGCCATTGGTCCTATAATGTCATAGGACTCCAGTACTTATCAATCCACATTGGACTCTCAAAACAATAAAGGCAATAATTCCAAATTCCAGTTTATTACACCATATATGTGAGTCTGCACAAGGAAAAAATAAACAATTAAAGAAATGATTTGGAATTGTTGCCCTTTATTTGTGACTATGAGTCCCTTTGAAAGTTAGTATTGATGCTTTAAAGCTTATTCCTTTGTCTGAAACAATGGGAGTCGCACTGGCTGCAGTCATGCTCTGGGTACAGCGGCTGCATTCTGGGGGCCGAGGAAGAGGAGGGAGAGGGTCTCTTCTTATCTCTTAGCTGTTTATGCCTGTGCTGGTGTGCGTCTTTGTGAATGAGAGGATGCGATATAGCTCCATGGGGTAATTACTCATCTTTGGACAGTTGTAGGCATGCAAGGAAATGTAGATAAGAGGAAGTATGTTACTTTATTCAGACACAGTAGTGAGAGAGTAGGACTGATTATGTACCTACAGCATCCCTTACATATAGCTGGAAGTTGCCATATTGCTTCCCTTAGACAGTCAAGTATGATACTGTATTGTGTACCCAGAACGTTCTGGGTACACAATACAGTATCATACTTGACTGTCTGGAATTTGTGTTTATACAAATAAGTGGCTGTCAGGGGTAGCTGGGAGTTGTAGTCATGTGGGGCATAAGGTATAATCAGTAATGCTGCTGACAGCTCTTTCAGGCGGGTGACAGAGACAAGTGACTCTCAGGATTCAATTACAATGTGAGCCCTGCGGAGAGAGTCACTGACCCAGGGCTGATGGATTTGTCGGGAGGGTATCTGGCAGGTGGGGAGGATTAATGCCACTTACTATAAGACATGTCGGCCTTGAATTTACCTGCTGTCTCTGCCTATGGGAGATCCCTCTCTGTCTCTGTCTCTTGTGCCTCGCAGTCAACTGCAGCTTTATTAGAGACAAGTGCAGCGTTTCCCTTGACTGAACCCCCAACCACTGGATAGGGGGCTGCTCTCAAACCTTGTATAGCATATTGTGAAGCTGAATGTCACTATACAGGCTCATTTCTTCATTAAGGGGTAATTATTAGCCCCCCCAGTAACCAGAAAACCCTGGGTGGTGGGTCTTACCAACAAACAGAATGAGTATCTGATTAAAAAAAACAAATACCGGTAAACCACAGATTAATTGTCTCACACCCCTAATCCACCTGGTCACACCCCAATATATCAAAATCCTCCCCCTAGAATTGGAAGTTTGCATTTTATGGTACCCCCTTCTGCCATGGGGACCCTAACTGGACTAAACCCTGTACCTCCATAATGGTGCCCCTGCTTCTGTTTCTGTAGTAAAAAAATATGTAAGGTACCTTGCCTGGCCCTGTGATGTTGTCTCTGTTGTACAAATACCAAAGTCAATTTTGACCCTCTCCGGTGCAAGTACTGCAGAGCCTAATTTTTATATTTCTGATTTTAAAGCTTTTCCTACAATTGAATTGAAATTATATTTAAACAGTGGCCAGGAGTCGATCTCAGCTCTGATTACCAGGACAATGTGGTTCCAAGCACGACTGCCCGGTGTAGATGCATTATTTCTGTGGAGAGGCAGATTAAAACACGAGAGGCAGATGGCGAGTTTCACGGCCCTTGAAGATTCCTCTTGTACAAGGATGGGTGCTGAAGCAATCAGCCGTGGGTCAGGAGCAGCCAATCACATGAGCCTGTCTGGAATCTATAATTTCCATCTGAAAGCCATAACAAGCTGGAGGTTTGGGACATCAACGGACAAGTAAAGCTTAGCAATAATAATAATATAGCTCTCCTAGCCAGGGCCAAGGGGGCTGCACTCACAAGCAGAACCTACAAATGTAGCATAGGATATTCATTACTGCTGCTGTTTTATAGTTCCCTGGTAGGGCCTGACAACCTGCACTGTTTGTGCTGTATGTCAGCTCTTCTGGTTAAACTGGCCCAGATTTCATGCCTTGAGCACACATAGAGGCAACAGGAAATCCACTAAAGGGCAAATTTTCGCCTGTGAAGGCTTCGCAACACTTCACGCCACTTTGCCAGGTGCAAATTCGTTACCACTACGCTAATAGACTACTGCAGCCGAACACTGGCCAAATTTTCCTAGCACTAATTCATCAGTGCGAACTTTCGCTAACGTTCGTTTCTGCCTAGCGAATCTTCGTTAGTACACTTACACTTCAATTTGAATAGGGCGGGTTCACATAGGTCGTTTATAACTTGAGAGATGTTGGTGCAAATGCTTGAAGTGGCCAGATGTTATTAAGAATGTTCAAGGAAGCTAAATAATGGCAAAAGAGACCCTTTAATGCCATAGACATGAGTCCATCCCAAAACAAATTTTGCATGCTCCTCAAATGATAAAAAAAATGTTAAAAAAAAAGACAAACCCACTTTAAAATATGAAAAACGCCAGCGTTTTTAAAACTTTTTATGACTTTGGCATACAGGGTATGATGTCACTGACATAACATTGAGGAAGATATAGCTTAATTAAGCTGCCGAAGGAAACTTTGGCAAAAGAGGTAAAATTAGCACATAAGTGTATTTGTGGAGTAACGTGTTAGCCGGAGCGAAAATGTGCCTGGCGAAAGGGCGAAAAACTACGCTAGCGACGGTCTCTTTCGCTAGCGAATTGTCCTCTACACCTGTTAGTAAATTGGCAATGTCCCTGCAGATGTGATTTCTGGCAAATTTTTGCTAGCGATGGTATTTAGTAAATCTGCCCCCTAGTGAGGCGTGCTTGAGTTTAACTAGAGTAATAGCAAAGACATCAATACCAGCAAAGGACATGATCCTGATTGGCCAGCCTTTATGCATTTAAACTATACTGCAAAAAGTATGCAGCCCCCCTACATTTTATTCCCAAACCAAGGAGATTAATATAAAGTTGCGCCATTTGCTCCATTTGCTGCTATAACAGCCCCTATTCTTCTGGGATGGTTTACACTAGATGTTGGAACATTGTTGCTAGGAGTTGCTTCCATTTAGCCACAAAGGCTTTAGTGAGATTGGACGCTGATGTTGGGGATCAGGCTCACAGTTTGGGTTCCAGTTCATGCCACATGGGTTGAGGTCAGGGTTCTGTGCAGAATTCAATTGTACCATGTATGTATGTATAACTTTATTCATAATCGCTGTTAAGGAGCCACAGTGCTGTACAATGCATAAAAGTACAATATATATATATAAAAGTATACACGGGGAAGACAAATCACACAATGAATATATGCAGAGCTCATATCAGAACAAAGAGTTTAAGGGGCAAATTTACTTACCTGCGAAAATTTGCCAGTGCTGGCTTTGCGCATATCACAACACTTCGCCAGGCATAAATACGCCAGGGCAACGATAATTTACGAAGATCCGAAGGTGCGCACAGGGTACCGAACGCTGGCAAAGTTGCGCTAGCGAAAATACGATCAGCCGTTCGAAGTTACGCAAGTGTTAGCTAATTTGCATACAGCATTCAGTTAAAGTACAATGGCAGTATATGCTGCAGCAAATACATTACGCTACACAAGGCCAGGGAACCTTAATAAAGTTATATAAAGTCTTATAATACACAAAAGCCATGAATATCTTGTAAATTATATCCTTATAAACGGTGAATAGTGATGTCATCAGTTATAAACGGTGAGTAGTGATGTTATTTCTGTCACATGACTCACTGAAATTTGTGTATTATAATAAATAAAGTACCCCCAGTTGTAAAATATGAGGATATTAGAAGTTACCTCGGAGTTCCATGACCTGTATAAAAACACTCGGCCTTCGGCCTCGTGTTTTTATATGGTCATGAAACTCCTCGGTAACTTTTAATATCCTTATATTTTACAAGAGGGGGTACTTTATTCACTATATAATGCCCTACCTATGTGCCCACAGAATAGTTTAGGTGCCATATATTATCAAATGTAGGGGGGAATAGGGTACCCCAAAACATTTTTTCGATCTTTTTCATCCTATCACCCTGTAAAAAGGAAAAGACGCCAGCGTTTTTTGGGACTTTTTTTGTTTTTATTTTGGACCAAGTCCTATCTACTGTATTGCACTTCGCCTGGTCTGAGATGGCGAAGGCAAGTCTGGCGATAGAGGTAACGTTCAGTAAAATCAAAAACTTTGTGAATTTGTCAGAGTGAAAATTCGCCTTGCGTTAGAGTGCGAAGTTGCATCAGAGTCTATCTCCTTCGCTAGCATAATTACGCCAGCGTCCGTTAGTAAATTGGCGAAGTGCCGAAATGACGTCAGTTCGCCCTCAAATAAATTTGGCCCTAAGTGCTATGTGGTAAGAGACACAGTGGAAAGGAGGTCCCTGCCCCATAGAGTTTACAGTATAAGTGGATCCTCACTGTTTCCCAGAGGCCAAGGTCAGGTAGTGTTCTCCTGGCCAGGCCAGACTTTTCCGTTAGACTGTCAGATGTTGAGAAGCCATTTATCCCTCCAGAGGGCAGTGTTCTTTACAGTACAACCTTAATTATTTTATTGGTGCTATTTTTTTGTTGGTCCATTTGAAATCCCTGATTGGCGGCTGTGGTGGATTTGTGCTCCCTGATACCGATGACTCCCGTGACCTTGCTGTGCCTATGGAGGGAACAGGCAAGGGCTATGTTACTTCTCGGCCGTTCTGTTGGAAGCCGCAGCACGTTTCAGGAGTGACAGGCGGGGCGTCATTAGGAAGAAGGATGGGTCCCCCAGGCATTGTGCAGAATTTCATTTGTCTTGTACAATGAGACCATTATAGTCCCGGCCGGGCCCTGGGGAACAGGACAATGGGCAAATACAACATTGTGAGCAGCGTTTTTATAGGCACTGAAAGAACAGCGACAGTTTCCTAATTCTCATTTCTCTGGTACCTGAACCTCCATTAGTCACTCGGGGCCTGGAGCAGCCAAAGGTACATGAGAGAGTGGGGAGCAATATTGCCCCCTAGCCAATCAGATCTTCTCTCAGTAGCATAGTAGCATATTCACCAGAGCAGGGGTCTTAAGCTTGCTGGCCTGTTTTAAGTAATTGTGGGACCCCAAGTGCAACCCAACTTAAAGCTTCCCAGTTGTTTCTAAACTGCAATTCTCAGCATCCCTGACTGTCCTCAAATAATGATGTTAGATAGTTTTAAAATCATAATAGAAGGGGTGGAATGAAAAATTCCACCCCCCCCCCAAAGTAGAAAAACCAAAAATGTGCCAGTTGATTAACAGAGCTGACTACTGCTTCATTGTTTCAAGAAACGGTCAGTGAAAATATGAATTGAATGTGCATTGGGAGGACTTTATGGGCAGAGGTCCCCTTTAATAAACTCCCTATAGTCGTTATGAATGACAATATAGTCATTATGGATACCAATGTTCTTTTTCACAGTAATTAAGCCTTTCACAGTAATTAAGCCTATAAGAAAAGACAGGCAGGTGATGTTAAAGTACAACTCTCATCTCACTGACAAATAAGGGCCCCCATCCTTGTGTACAATCCCTCATAACACACAGGCCCATCTGATTGTCTCCCACAAGCCTCCTTATAAATAGGCCATTATCCCGGGCCGCTAGAGCCTCCGCCAGGAGTAATTCTGCATCTCCCGCTAATGAAGGCTTTTGGGCACATTATTGCCCATGAATATTCTCTGCAGCAGAATTAATGGCCAGCTCCAAATGCAGCCCTGGAATTAACCCCCGCCAGCACCTGCACCTCTCTCTCTCTCTCATTGCCTTGTATATAAAGATATAGGCAATTTATTCTACCCTCCTAGGATGGTTATTTCATTCTGCATCTTTTCACTTAAGGAATTCTAACTAATTACAGTACTAAATCGATAGAACCCTACAGCTAATTATTTCCTATGGAATATTGTGTGCAGGTAAGTGTGTCTGATATACACTTGGAGTTCTCACCACCTGGTACATATCTGGGACATGACTCTGTCTCCCCGTGGTCTCATTGACTATTGATTTCTATGTAGAGCTGCCCTACTGATTGAGAACTGTTAGATCCACAAGGTTATTTGTGTCTCAGGCAAAGAGGAACATTCCCAGGTTTCCTGGGATATAATAATATTGTCTCTTGCTTATCTGTGCGATGCTAACGATGAGACTTGATTAATATTTTCCAGACTTTCAGTTCCCTTCAGTGCAGCCTCTGAATTACAAATCCATTCTTAATTGGAACCAACCTGCAGGGAGTCGGAACAGCACAATGTTTCTAACATCAGAATAAATGTATTTACCAGTGCCTGAAAACAGATGTTCTAGTCTCTTTTAAGTTTTGAATGGGGGGGGGGGTGTTTCCTGGTGCCTGTTTGACTGTCTCTACTTTCCTTTCAGCAATAAACAGCAGTCCCGTCTTGCTTTATGGCACTTTACTGATATATCTCATTTACATTTACAGCACTGTCTGAAATGCCTCTGGCGAGATAAGTAAGAGTGACTCTATTCATAGGCAGGGAAGGGATATTTGCTCTGGGTTTGTGACTCTTTTCAGAGCTGGATTCATTAGCGCGGTTATATTTGCACTACACTATAAATCTTGTGTAGGTGAGTGAGATTCAGGCCCGGTGGGATCCAGGCATTTGCCTGACACATGTTATTTGTTCATGAATCCAGTGTCGGATTCTGCACCAAACATACATGTTAAACATAAAGCTCTGGGAGGAAGAGGGAGTCACTGTTTACTTTGTACTGAGCTCTACTCAGGGCTGGTTTTAGGGTAGGGAATAGGGGGCATAATGCGCGGTCCCTGTCAGCAGATGGGTCCCTTGTGGAGGAAGAAGAGGGATGAATAAGATTGTGTCAATACATTAAACGTTCACTCTGTTACTTTGAAACAAAAAACATTTACCTCTGTGTTTGTGTTACTGTCCACAATAGCATTGTCTTCAAATTCAAGGGTATTTGGGGGTCTCCCGAGTGATTTAGTGACTTTTTATTAAGCTTGTGACAAAAGCTGTCCCTTTGCCTTTAAGGTGCCACGCGGTTGAGCTTGGGAAGCAAAGGGCTTGTTGGTGGGGAGAGATTCCCTGCAATATTTGGGACATAAAAGACGTAGCTGCATCATAAAGTTTAAGTGCTCTCCAACTAAACATTGTGCCGCCTCCGCTATTATTGCCCTTTTTTCTCCTAATAAACGTCGCCTCCAATAAATCAGCGTGTGGCAGCCTGAAGCCCTGGTCGTATTGCTGAAGTACAGCACCAAAAATCTGCATCTACATGGAGAATGCATGGGCAACAAAATGCCACAGGGGTCAGTTTGCATCACGAGATACAACTGTGCTGGCAGAATTGTGCCCATAAAAAGCCATACACTATGCATCTGTGCCTACTTGTCCTCAGTTTATATTGAAGCTAAATTAAATGTCAACCAGTGTATAGGAGGGGTGGAAATATTAGATCTGTCACATCTGGATTCCATTGTTGTCTGTCCCTGGTGCTGAGAGCAAAGGTAAAACTGTTTGGGATGCCCATCTGCTCCGCCTGCTCCTTTTGATGTAGCAGAGGATGAGCCCACTCCACGGCAGGGGGGTTTCAACAAAGAACTTGAAAGTGGGACATTGTATTTGTACAAGATGGAATGTCAGGGACCACATCCATATGTGTAGAGTGAGATCCCTTCTATGGCTGACAAGCATTGCTTTGATACTCATTGAGGCTCTCTATAACTAAAACTGACTGATACTCTCTGACATTCTTTGATACCAACTGATCCTCTCTAATACTCACTGATTCTCTCTGACACTCACTGATGCTCTCTGACACACACTGATGCTCTCTGACACTCTATGATACTCACTGATCCTCTCTGACACTCACTGCTTCTCTCTGACACTCACTGATACTCACTGATTCGCTCTGACACTCACTGATTCTCTCTGATACTCACTGATGCTCTCCTAGACTCACTGATACTCTGGTATTCACTGATACTCTGAAACCCCAAATCAGGGCCGGATTTACATAGAGGGTGCCCCTAGGCCCACTGCCGTTCAGCGCCCCTGTCCCCTCCCCTTTATTCGTGCAAATTTTCATCATCAATGGGGAAATTTAAAAAAATATTGTATCTCCAGCGCATTCCCAGTGTTTTTGAACCAAAGTAGGTGTGATTGGGCATCATGCCGCCCCCCTAAAATCCTGCCGCCCTAGGCCCGGGCCTAGGTGGCCTTTCCACAAATCCGGGCCTGCCCCAAATATTACTAAATTGATGTTCTGGCTTTTGTCAGGTTTCCCTAATTTCCAGCAATGGGGAGAGACCACAATATCTTTTCCCTCTCCCCACCTCTCCCAACCCCAGCGGAGGAAAACAAGCTGAGATTTTATGATTCCAGCATGGCATCCCTAAGGAAATATAAGCGGTGTTTATATGTTCAGATTTAACTTTTATGCGTCATATAAAAGGAATAATAGGAAGGTGCATTTCCCATAAACCTGACTGTAAAATCCCCTGTAATGCAATACAGGCAGGGACATGAAGCCTTTTCTATCCCAATTTCACTCTTTCCTATGAACAAATGCACAGCTTCATCAATTCCTTTACACTGAAATTCATCTGTAGTAGAACAATCTGATTTTTCTGTAATGACAAAAAGTCACTTTCTTCCAGTCATCAAAAAGAATTACCAGCAGCACACTGTGTGAGTTGTAGTTGTGAAAAAAGGTTTATTTAGGCCAAAAACATACAAAATAAGGCAACGTTTCGGGCCCTCAAAACCCTTTATTACGCTGGTAATTCTTTTTGGTACATGGTTATAGCACCATGGCAGGTTTGGGCCGCCAGTACAGCACAATAACTTGGGTGTTATTTGAGGGTTTGAGCTCTCCATATCCGCTACTTTCTTCCAGTCATGTGATCAAGCCCAGCCTCACCTGTAAAGAATTCATTGTTCTTAGATCACAACCTTGTGGATTGGTTGGTACAAGGAAAATACGGGAAAGACAATGAACCTGTCCTGACCTGGATTTAACATTATAAAAGATAAGTGATGTTACAATAGAGACTGAGGGGTATATTTATCAAAGAGTGAAGTTAGAGGTTGCCACAGTCCTCTAGAGTGAAATTCCGCCACTCTCAATTCATTTCTATGGGATTTTGAGGCATATTTATCAAAGGATGAACTTTCACTTTCACCCATTAATAAACACACTTTTAAAAATCCCATAGAAATGAATGGAGAGAGGCGGAATTTCACTCTAGAGGACTGTGGCAACCTTTAACTTCACTCTTTGATAAATATACCCCTTTATCTGCTATAGCTGCCCTTAAAGGAACAGTAACACCAAAAAAAAAAACTATAGTTCATATAAACAAGCTGCTGTGTAGCAATGGTGCAAATGTAAAAAAGGCTATATGGCACAGGTTAAATAGCGGATAACAGATAACACTATTATGTTCTACAGAGCTTATCTGCCATGCAACCTGAGCATTTTCTCATTTAAAATGGCTGCCCCCATTGCTACACAGCAGCATATTCATATAAACAATTGTAGTGATCAGTTTTACCAGTGCAGGGCAACACTGCATTATATTTTTATTACTTTAAAACATTCATTTTTTGATGTTACTGTTCCTTTAAGTGAAAGCTGGAAGGCTGCTGGAGGGTATGCTAATCAGCAGTGTTCTAGCTGAGGATTTGATATTTCTGTTAATACATGTATGATGTCACTATGGCTGTCAGATGATGCTAAGAGTTGCTGTTTAAAAAGAAGCTTTGAAAAAATGCAGGTTGAACATGAATTAAGGCATATTATATACATTCAGGCAGTTAGTGGCATCAGTGTTGGGAGAATGTTTTGTAGCTGGGTGTGCATTATGCATAAGTGATGTCACAATTGTCTTGTAATGTCATAAAGTGGGAGTTGAAACAAGTACAGCTTCTTGATGCTTAGTTATTACCTTGCCAAAGCTTCTGGCACTGATTTGTGCAAACGTTGCCATAAAACCAATGTGGGTGGTGGGGGGACGGGGGGATAACGAGATTATGATAAATATCCTTATTTAGTGACAATGCAGAGAATAACTTTGTGGCAATGGGAGGTGCCTTGGTTCAATCTATGTGCAGATCTGTTAACAGGGAGACTTAGGGTATGGGCACACTGGGTGATTCAGGGAGATTTAGGCAGCTGGTGGCTAATCACATTGTCTTTGCGGCGATTAATCTCCCCGAACACCTTCCCTCTGTCTTGCTCCGGCTATAATGAAAAGTTGCCTGCAGCATGGCACACGCGGCGATTCGTATTCCAAAAGTCTCCCGAATTTGTGGAAAGTTTGGACTTCAGAATACGAATTTGGGGAGATTGGTCACAGCAAAGACGAGGCGATTATTTGTCAGGCGACTAAATCTCCCCGAATTGCCCAGTGTGCCCCTACCCTAAAAACACCTTTATAAATAGTCAGCATTGGAATTCTCTAAAATGAAAGACCAGAGGAACTGGAAAAGCGGAGGGTGGGGGTTTGTGGAGTGGCAGAAGGAAGGATCCAGTAAATATATTCATTAATATTTCCCTGAAAACTCCCAGGTGACTGAAATATGTGCCGACTAATCAAATCCCACAGAATGATGTCCCCGCGCAGCGAGACCCATAAATCTCTCTAACTTGTGTGCACCTCTGCGCATGTAATCTTTATAAGGGTCACACACCCACCCATGCATTGATATTATGGAAAGTATACCCTATCTACCTATGCATGTATATTAAAGGCTATAAATAGGTCTTATCTTAATTGAAATATCTTAAATTGGTACTGTTTATTGTTTTCTGTATATATGCACTGTATTCATACAAATGAGTAGGAGATGCCATATTGTTATATTAGACACCCAGTAAATGGTAGAAGTCAAGAAAGGAATGGTATACCCTTGTGCTGCTCATAGAAAGAACAGATTATCTCTACTTATAAATATGTTATAAACATTATAGTAAACAATAAGGAATTAAAGGACACACTGACCCATCTGGTCCATTTCCTGTAAAAAGAAGAATGGGACAGCTTCTACCCTGGGAGACAAATCTATCCCACAAGTTCCAAAACTCTGTCCCTCTGACTAATTAAACCCAGATTTGGCCATTCTTCAGTCCTGGGAGTCTTTTCTGTGAAGGATTTGAGCTCAGGAGTCAGAACATGATGAGATTTCCCCTGTAATAATCACGGTGTGAAATTGCTGAACATTATGGCACATTCACACCGCTGAGCAAATCATCGGATTGTCTTCTGTATCTTTCACTTCTGTTTCTGTAAACCGGCACAAATTCATTATTCCGTCAGAGCCAGTAGTGCCGGAGTGCGTGCTGCGGTCGATGGAATATGCTGTTGTCATTATCCATCAGATAGCAGTTACCATTCCTGCTCTGTGTCAAAACAAATTATTTGGTTTGGGTGGAAAATCTGTTAAGTGTCCAAAAAAACAAAGTATCCAACCATGTTCAACCAAACATTTTATTTGTATATATCAGAAAGCTTTCTGTTCGATTGTAAGCTCTGCTGAGCAGGACCCTCAATAGCTCATGTAGTACATATTTTGTGAGCGTATCTGTATGATGAGTGGATACACCATGCAGAATATATTGCCGCTTTATAAATGTGTGAATAATAATCGTATTCTGCTACATTGTTACATTTCAATCACTTTGCAGCATTTTATGTACCAATGTAATTGTTATTTTATCAGTGAATAGTTCTGCTTTAACATCAGGGACCCCAATTATCAGGCAAGTCAGCTCCTAGATAGCTCATGATTGCCCAGAGACAGCTATGGCCAAATACTATAGATCCTTACTGCTGGCCAAGGCAAGTACCTCTTGCACCCCTTCCCACTGGTCAGGGCCAGAACTAGGGGGCGGCAGAAGAGACACATGATCAGGGGCAACAGTTGGGTGCATAAGGCACACACCTCTTCTGTCTGCCTACCCCTAGTTCATACCCTGAGTAAGACATATAAAGCTCCTGGGGGATCTTTAAGCTGTTTGCCCACATGCCACTCCCCCCCCCCATTTTTTTTGTAATGCGTGAAATTGCCCAGAACTACCATGGGTAGGCCCTTGGCAGGGGCGTAACTATAGAGGAAGCAGACCCTGCGGTTGCAGGGGGCCCAGGAGTGTAGGGGGCCCAGTGAGACCATAATTAATTAGCAATTTTAATAAATCTTGGTAAAATAGGCCAACTTATAAATATTTTGGGGCCCTAAATTGAATTTGCTATGGGGCCCAGTAACAACTAGTTACGCCACTGGCCCTTGGCACCTCTTTTGCCTACCTATGGATCTGGCCCTGGAGACTTTGAGTGGTCATGGTCAGAGAAGTTATCATGCATATATTGTAAAAGACGTAGATATAAATACACTATAAACTGTGCACATTGATACAGATATGTACATGGCACAAATGTATGTATAAAGATCTATATGTTTTTACTCATAGGCTGCATGTGTTACTGTGAATAAGGAGCTGGGCTTTGAGCTGGCAGGAGTTAATGTCTGAGAAAGGCTGTTAATTGAGTTGTTGTTAATTTTATGCAAAGGACGTTTGTTTATTGGTAAAACGATACAATTAAAGTCACTTTAAAACTAAAAATACCCCCAGGGCAGAAGAGATAATTATGTTATTCATTACAACAGAGACAAAACAGGCCCGAGGCACAGATCTGCCGCATTGATCTGCTCATTCTTGTTTTAAGGCCTGTGAGGGATGAAATTCCCTTCTGTACTGCCCGCTGCGTGGGGCCCCGAGGCCTTTAACACCTTCAGCAAGTCTGGGATGGGGATTTACCAGTGTCTGCCAGTAATGCTTCATTTCACTGATTGTAATGAGATTTACATTTCCTAAATGAGCAGATCTCTTGTAATTCATAAATATATTATTAGTTCAGCAACGTAGAAAGGCAGGAGGTACAAGGAAGACTGTCTCTGCTGTACGTTAAAGGGCAAGTAACCCCTAATATTTATTTTGCATTTGTTTACAGACATAACTTGTTGTTTATACATATTAGTGAAAGCTGCCATGTTGCAACAACATTTTTAAGGTATAAGATGTGATTTCAATCTGCTGTAATGAGTGTATAGTTGTATTGGCAATAAACTTTCTTGACTCTTGATTCTTGAATCGTTTACAATAGGGGATACATTATCCCTTATAATAAGTGATCCCTGCAGCCTTGTGCCTTTATATGGTCACAGAACTCCTCAATGACTTCTAGGGGCACATTTACTAAGGGTCGAATATCAAGGCCAGGGTTAATTAACCCTCGATATTCGACCCTCAAAGTAAAATCCTTTGACTTCGAATATTGAAGTCAAAAGATTTACCGCAAATACTTTGATCGCACGATCGAAGGAAAAATTGTTCAATCAAACGATTAAATCCTTCAAATCGAACGATTCGAAGGATTTTAATCCATCGATCGAAGGATTTTCCTTCGATCAAAAAAAGCTTAGAAACCTTATGGGGAAGGTCCCCATAGGCTAACATTGAAGCTCGGTAGGTTTAAAGTGGCGAAGTAGGTAGTCAAAGTTTTTTTTAAAGAGACAGTACTTCGACTATAGGATGGTCGAATAGTTGAACGATTTTTAGTTCGAATCGTTCGAGTCGAAGTCGTAGTAGCCTATTTGGTGGTCGAAGTACCCAAAAAAAAACGTAGAAATTCTACGTTTCTTTACTTCGAATCCTTCACTCGAGCTTAGTAAATGTGCCCCCTAATGTTCTTATAATTTACAGTAGAGGGTACCTTAATTTAACATTGACTATGAAGCTTAGAATCTAAACCATGTATATTGTTTAGATTGTTAGCCTCATTTATACTATATAGGAATGTATAGTTAAATAGTTCTCAGTAATGTTGTTACCAGTTGTTTTGTATTTATTGTAGTTATTATAATACTTAATCTTTCCTATTCACTCAAACAACTGACAGATAAAAGAAATGCATGGGAAGCAGTGGGAGTCATTATACATCAATATTCCCCCTGCAGACAATATGTCTGAAAGACTTTAGTATTGACGGTGGATCCATACTGCGATAATGGTGCAGAGCCAAAGCCCCGGCAGATATGAACATAGACGTTTGCCACTCAATGTCATTGCCCTAAAATCCGTTGGTTCAATATCTCAGACGGGCAAAGTCGGGCACGTGCACTGGTGTCTGTCTATCAATGGGCCATGTCTGCGGAAACGCACGGGGCTCTAGTGATAAGCACAGGCTGGAATATTACTCTGGGCGATGGGGAGGGGGGCTGTGAAGCAAATGGGAAATGAATTAGAGCGTAACGGCTTTTACTGATACAAAATAGATTCTCTTCATAAAAGGGATATAAACCTTCCATAACAGTTCTGCCCAACCATGTCAGGGCTACAACTCCCAAAATACACCAACATGCTATTAAGGGTTAAAAGCATACAGGGATCTGTAGTTCAGCAACATTAGGAATGGGTTTTTAAAGCATCACTGTTGCAAATTAATTTTCTCCAGCTTCCCAGATCCTCCTATGAGAAACCAAACTCCTCTAGGTACTGGCTGTTATCAGGGGGAAGTCAAACTGGGGGCCCAGAAAGACTCCAGCGCCTAATGCACAGGCCACAAAGGTATTGGAACTTGTGGGATTGGGTGAGTCATTGGGTATGTTCTAGGAATAATGGGGCACTGCTGGGGTTGGGCATAGCTGAGGCTGGGCGCATGACTAGGTGTGGAAATAAGTTGGCTATTCTTTTTATTGGGATCCCATTCTAATTAGTTGTCAGGGAGGTCCAGTATTGACTGAGCTCAAGTGTGTGGTTGATGAATAATGAGCTCCACATGGGGGTGTGGGCAAACCGGGACTGGTAATCTGTGGATAATATATGCTATAAAATGCCATATATAGTTATATTTAGTGGGCAGGTGGGGGACTGTGTACTGAAATGCCAGAGCCTATATCGAATCCAAGTCCATGCCTGGGTGTGGGCCCTGCTAATGAAGAAGTATCAGGACCCAGGTTTTCTGATATTTGCCCTAAATTAATCAGCCTCTGATGCCTTACCCAGCAAAAGAGAGGAGATTTGTCAATCTGTAAATGTGGTGGGGCAGATGATGGTAGGGCGCTTGCCTTGGCCTGGTTCTGATGAATAAGTAATCCTTTTCTATCAGCCTTCCAATCTGCCTGGTAAGGTCAGTGACCCTAGCAAGACGAAAAACTATTTAAAATGGTTTATAGTCAATCGATCCATCACATAAAGGAAGACCAATTGCAAACAGCCTCAGAATAACATTGACTGGGATACAGTAAATGCCCCTCCCCCTTGCTAAGAGCTAGGGATGGAACCCCTGAATCCTTTGCGAAAGATTTGGCGAAATACCGAACTGAATCCAAATCCTAATTTGCATATGCAAATTAGGGGTGGGAAGGGGAAAACATTTTTTTACTTCTTTGTTTTGTGACAAAAGTCATGCAATACCCTCCCTGCCGCCTAATTTTCATATGCAAATTAGCATTCTGTTCGGCCGGCAGAAGGATTCGGCCAAATCTGAATCCTGCTGAAAAAGGCCGAATCCTGGATTCAGTACATCCCTACTAAGAGCACATTATGGGGGGATTGAGGGACAGACTTGGGTGCAGAACACACTGTGATGGTGCCAAGATAGATAAATCTGCTGCTGTAATTACAGATTAGAATAAGGACAATCAGCTGACAAGGGAGGACAATTAGCAGTAAGTTACAGTAGCTCAGACAGGAATTAATAGGGGTTACTGCAGAGAGAGGAGAAGTGAATGCCTTTTCCTGATCTCTTTTTAGGTAGAGACAGATATTATGCCTGACTGAGCTAGCAACATGGCAGCATCAGAGACCCAACATTGGGGCTGTTGTGTCAGAATGAAAATAAAATAACTTGAATGTGCAAAGCACTAGGCAAGCCCAGTTCTATTATCTATACCACCATAATCTGATCAATGGGTTCCCCAGTTCCTGCACATTGAATGTCACTTTTATATATAGCAGGATAAAAGTACCAGGCGCATCTCTGTATCTGCGACCTCCCGTTCCCGCACAGACATATTCATGTAATTATATTATCATTGAACAAGAACTGCTTCTTTGTCTGTTACTAAAGGTGATATCTCATATGTGCTTGTTTCCCCTCCTAATTCATTATCTTTTGCTTCTTTTAGCACTGACAGGCTTTTGTACATCTCCCTCAACCCACAAAGCATGCAATTTAATATAATGTCTGTATAAGAGCAGAACTAGGAATGGTACCAAAGCCCAAATCATCAGTCATTAGTGGGATCAAAATTGTCCCATTTATTGCTGCATGCAGTTATTCCAAAGAGTGGTACTGTAGCTTAGCTGTAGGGCAGCTGTGGCAATATACAGATATATATTCAGATGGGGGTTTAATTGGTGGAATAAAAGGGCCTGGAACTCACTCAAGCCAGCTGCTGTACAATTTTCGACCTGCAGAGGCAGCAATATTACTTTTGCATTTTCAATGCTCAGTAGGCCACTTTTAAGTAAGAAGATGAATGTGTCTGTGTATATATAGCCAGAATTAAAAACACATATAGCCAATCAGAGAATGAGATCACTCACAAAGTAGCACCAATCTATAGCCAATCAGACCATCAGGACATTCACAGGGCTCAGAATCCCTGACACAGAATGGGTTAATTTTTCCTTTTGCTATAAAACTACTCAGATCAGTTGGGACCCTTACAGACAGTTTAATCTCAGCACCGAGTAATGTTCCTTTGCCTTGCAGTATTGGAGGGATAATGAGCTCAAGAGTGGGGCCCCGTGTCCAGCAGTGAATAAATGTATTAATGTGATATTAAGATAATTGCTCTTGTACAGTATAAATGTGTTACAAGGAACAGCAATAGAAACTAATGTGGCTCCCCGAAGGGCCCGCTCGCAGACATATTGGATTTGTATTTTTTTAACTTGTTCTGCAGCTGTAAATAAAGGGCCCCAGAGGGGGCAATTTATAACTTTCTCAAATATTCAGTGGTCCTCTCTCACGCTCTCTGACTTATGCACAAATTAATAAGCGCTGAATCACTGCCTGTGCAACTTGCATAGTACTGCTTTGCCATGCAGAGTCTGTCTGTCCCAGAGTCAAATTGAAGAAGTTCCCATGATGCACTTGGAAAGTCTCAGTATTGGCCTGTCAGGAGCTTTCTGTTCAAGGGGGTATAATCTGGAGTGTAAGTAAGTGATGCCATGAATCTTGCCTCAGCTGTCAAGTAGAATGGGCCAATTTCATAATGGCCACTAGAGGTGCTGTTCTGTAAGAGACATGGTACAGAGGATTTCTCAGTACAGTACATATCTGTCTGTAATATCCTTGGGAGGTTGATAAGTAGCCTGTGCGTGTGTCCCCAGAGCCCCAGGGTGATATGATTTAATTCTTTCGGATTCCTCTGACGTCCATCCTCTGATTCAGCAGGTCACTAATACACCGCCTGTCAGCAATTGACAGTGGAAGGACTGAAGCCCCTGTTGCACTGAATCTGATTGAGAATTCCTTTAGAATAGATCCATGAGGCTGGGACTGATAAGTGCAGCTTTCATTTTAGGGGCCACTGTTCCACAGTCATAGTGGTGCCAAATATATATAATGTTTTGATTGGGTTTTCCTATTGGTTAATTAATTCTCATTCATACATCATGCAAGAAGCTGCCATGTTGCTTGCATCATTTAAGGTATGATCTGCAGTACTCAATAGAGGCCTATAAGACTGGGGCAGCACAATTGGATTAACATGGTACTTCCTACTCTGAGGGTGGTATTATTACTGCACACAGTAGTACTAAAACCTAAGGGCATGTTCTGATGGCTGTAGGAACTTCTTGACTTGCTACACATAGTCTAAAATTTCTACCATGTTGGGACTTGGCTGGCATGGTTGCCCTCATGAGACTGATTATCCTGTGCTCTAGACATAGCCCCCCATTTGAAAAAAGTTTCTGCTCTTGATTGGGGTTTAACCCTGGGAAGGAGTCAGGGTGAGGTATTGATGTGCAGCATAAATTGCAGATTTTAATTGATAATTCCACTCCAACAGCAGCAAGAAAACCTTTCCTGATCCAGTGACACAATTGGCTCCGGCACCATCTGGTTCCCTGGTTACTGTTCCCTTCCAGAAAAAATATCAATATTTTAATTAAGTTCTGCGACGTCGTCTCCGCCACTGGCTGTGATTGATTGTGAATTCATTGCGCAGAAAGTCACTTTTCCCTTGTTTGCTCGTGGCTGTGGGGAGAGAACCTCCTGCTTAAAGGACAAGTAACCCAGAAGATTTTCTAGAGTGTGCTGTAACAGTAACTCACATATCACTATCTACATACCTCATTTCACAGGGGTCCTTGTTCCCTGACTTCACTAAGGGATCACTCCCCCTTTTGGGTTTCCTTTATGAGAGCTTAGGCCCCAGGCTTCCCAGCAAACATCTACTCTATATTAAAACAAAAGCACAAATGGCGAGCACTACAGGTGGAGCCCAAAGTGGAAGGGCTACCTGCTCCCACTCACTGTATTTAACAACATAGAAAGTGGTCACCATCCACTCAGGACATTAGGGAACACAGGGTACAGATACCAGGTTTCTCAGTCCAAAATAGAGGGAATACCTAATGTGGGATTTCCCTAAAGAGTAGTTGTCTACCTTTAAATTAACTTTTAGTATGATTTAGAGACAGTTTGCAACTGTTTTTACACTTTATTGTTTGTGGTTTTTGAGTTATTTAACTTTTTATTCAGCAGCTCTCCAGTTTGCAATTTCAGCAATCTGGTTGCTAGTGTCCACATTACCCTAGCAACCATGCATTAATTTGAATGAGAGACTGGTATATTAATAGAAGAGGGCCTGAGTAGAAAGATGAATAATAAAAAGTATACATACATATATAAACAATACTGTATATCTGTAGTCTTACAGAGCATTTGCTTTTTTAGAGGAGGGCAGTGATCCCCATATAAAAGCTTGAAAGAGTCAGAAGACTCAATCCATTTGTAAGTATAATTTGAACTTTACATCTGAAAATTGGAGAGTTCAACATTTTAAAATGGTCCATTTGGGGTATGGGAAAATGTTCAAAAAGTTTTCAGGTTCATGCTCCCAATCCTTTTGTCCTAAATGTACTCAATTAAATGTTGACTTGTTTCATTACTTGTGGAGCTGCCCTGAAATCCATAAAGTCTGGCTCGCCCTAGAAAAGTTTCTGAATCACAAACTTAACCTCCATATAAAATTAAACCCAGTTTGGGCATTACTACACCTGAATTATCCTGATTCATCTTTGAAGCCACAACCAAAATCTTTATTCAATAAATAATAAATCAACGTTATTACATTATTGACAGCAGCTACAAAGAAATTGTTATTCTTAAACTGGTTATCTGTATCTACACCTTCAATAAAGGATATCTTGTCCCTCTAAAATCACTTATGCTGGCAAGAAGCGATAAGGATTAAGACTGCTGACCCTCACCTTAAACAAGATTTCATTAATAATTGGTCGTTATATTGGGACTTTTTTGACTCTACTAACAAACTCCGTTCACTTGGACTGCTACATTTATAATTGTAGATTGTAACTCATTTTAAAATGTTTATTTACATGTGTGATGTGTTTGTAGTCACTTATATGTTCCAGCATATCCTTAATATTATCTTTCTTGTTCAACTTTCAAGGTTAGCTGAGCATTATTAGGTTAATATGTTTTGTTTTACTTTTGTTTTCTTACTTAGCTCTAATAACAGCTTAGGTGTATTCTCCATCATCAAATTCTTCTAGGACACCTAACTCTCTAAGCTGTATAAGTTTGTGTTATAGTCCTCCAATGGACCAATGTTATATCTTGCTTTTTTTTTTTAAAACCCAATAAAACTTTAAAAAAATAAATAAAAAAAAGAGTCAGAAGAAGGCAAATTATTCAAAAACTTGCTAAGAATTAGCCATTGGAAAAGTTAACTAAAAGGTGAACCACCACTGTAACTTACGGCAGCCATGCATGAGGGCCCACATAGGGTAAAGCTGCCTTCTTTTGTTCCTCCCATTTGGGCAGACATTTGGGCGAATCATATTTTTTTCTCTAAAAATGTGTGTTTTTTAATTTCTCTAAACTCAAAATGTATTATTTATAAGTTTATTAATTTTTTAAAACCTAACCCTAACTCTAATACAAAGCTTCTCCAAGTGAAAGCCGTCAAGGTCCCATAAAAGTCAATGGGAGCTGCGCTGATCCTATTGGACCTTTTTTTGATCATTCAGACTTTTAGAGGTTTTTGGATTTTTTTTTTTTTTGCTTGTAATTGTCTGAAAAACCTACATTTTTAGAGATTTTAGAGATATTCCTTTTTTTAAGATCATTCAGAGGCCCCTTTACAGTATAACAGTTTCCTTTTAGTGGTTTTAGATGTTTTTGAAAGCACGTCTAAACTCACTTTCTCTAAAACCACAAACGTCATGAAATTTATTAACAGATCTTGAAAGGGCTAGAATGAGAAAAGTTGTGCAAACTTTGACTTTTTCATATTGTCGCACAAAGACATTCTCAAAAACACTGATAACCTCTAAAACCATGAATCATAGAAAGATCTTCCAGCTGTAAAAGGGATATCTGCCGTTTACTTTTTTTATGATTTCGACAGGTTTTAGATGGAATTTTGTAGCATAATAAATCACGGAAAAGCTTTTTTTTCCGGGACTTGTGGTTTAATAAATCACTCCCTTAGCGTGTTTTTTTGGTACTAATTATATTCTTATCTTTTAATAACTTTCATGGTATTCGTGATTTTAGAGAAAAATAGAGTTTAATTGTGGTTTCAAAAAGCTCTAATACCACCAAAATGCAAACTTCAATAAATGGTCCTCTACGTGTCTTTGTGGAACTGCTCTTTTACTTCCTGTTCCCAACATTTTGGAAATAGAAAGAGGGACAAAAATATTTGATGAATATGTTTTGACCATGCCCTTTTTTGTGGCCACACCCCTAATTACCATGTTCATTTTACAAAATATAGCAGGTTATGAATGTTTGAACGCATTTCTGTGTTTTTTATCAGGCCAGGATTTGTGGAAAGGCCATCAAGGCCCAGGCCTAGGGCGGCAGGATTTTAGGGGGCAGCATGAAGCCCAACCATTACCGATATTGGTTCGGAAGCACTGGGGCTGATCATGAGATAAATAGTTTTTCAATTTCCCATGCGCCAATAACCAGTGCTCCTGACCTAATGATGAAAATCAGGCCCTGGTTTTTATGTGTTATTACTAGAGATGTGCGGGCCGACCAGAGGCCCGCGGGTCAGATGGGTTCGGGCCGACCCCTGGATAAAATGCGGGTCAAGCTCTTCTCCTGCTCTCCCTGCCCGCGACCTAGTACTGCCGGCTTCTGGCGCCGGAATTTATAGACTTCCGCCTGCCCCGCCCCTTTTGTGATGTCACTGTGGGGCGGGCGAGGGTCTATAAATAAAGGGGAGCAGCGGGCCCGGGTCGGGTGCGGGTAGGGAGCGGGCGGGTTAGAGTCGGGTGCGGGTCGAGAGATTCTCGACCCGCACATCACTAGTTATTACAGTTTTGCTAAAGAACGTAAATTGCCATTTAAGCTGCAAGTCACAGTTTCCCCAAGAGACCTTCTTATCTTAAATTGTAATAAATGTATCTAAGTGCACCTGACACATATTCTGGGCTCTCTGCCAAACGCCAATTAAGTTAGACACTTTGTATCTTTTTCTGCCCGTTCAGTGTAGGAGATCAAAGAGAAAGTTAGGACATTTCAGTAACACTCCAGGACTGCATGTTGAGCTGTCAAAATCTGGACTGTCCCGCTAAAAACGGGACAATTGGGAGGTATGGCTTTTATTACTACCTGATAGAAAGTGTCTATGTTTAGCTGTTTTATTACTCCCTGAACTGAAGTGTCTATTTTCCTTTTGACCACATTTCCCTCTTTCCCCCAGGTGCTGCTGCTGCAGAGCTTCCTTTGGAAGATAGGACCTGTTGCTTCACCATGTGGATAACCAGGTGGAGGGCCCTGACGTGGTCACTACCAACACTTTCAATATTCATGTTCCACCTTTCTGTGTCCCAAGTCCCCGTAGACAATTCAGAGAAGGATTACTGCTCGCGGAAAGAGCACCCCATCCTTTCTTTTCAAGGTGAGCCTGGGGGAATATCTGTTGTTTTTAAAGGGCAACTAAGTGAAATGGTTAATGCATACTTTCTGGGATTTCTTTTGCCCAAATACAGTATATTTGTGATAGTTTTAAAAGTTACCTTTAAGCTGAAAAGTATAATCTGCTAATGACCTTTTCAAATGCTTTTCCCATGATGCACAGCAAATTGTTGAAGGATTTCCAAGACCTTTGCCTTTGATTTATCATTAAGCCCGACCTTTCAGTGAGAACATGCTGTAACTACACTGCAACATTCTGCCCTATAGTACTTATCACTGCCTGCTGACTGCCTGTTTTTCCCCTAACTCTTTAAAAAAAAAAAAATGGAATTACAAGAACATCTGTTGGCTTGGTTGAGACTTTGGGCTCTGTATAATCAACCCGCTTCCTTTACTAACACACAGTCCTTGTTAGGCTTTGAGATAAGGAGAAGTTATTATATAGGGTCATCCATCAGCAGGCACAGTCCTGAAGAGATATCCTTAAAACAGCACATGAGCTGACAGGCTGCCTGTATTGCCTCTGTTTGAGTGCATAGCAACAATCCATAGAGTCCCAAGTGGTATGTGAACCAGTTCCTATTCCCAGGCATCTAGCAAGGACTGTAATGAGGGGCACTACAAGTTTATAAACATATAAAATGCTTTATTGCAAGGACCAATTTGCTTGTGGTCCAGCTGAAATGTTGGCCCTTGCAATAAAGCACTTTTGATGTTTATGGTCTCTTGATATGTGAACTGCACCCAGGCCCAATGACCCAGTGACATGTGAGTCCCTGCATTTACTTATATATTATATTTAATATGTATAGGCTCAACAAAAACAGGGGGTGTGGATACAGAGTTCCCCATTGCAGTGTATCCTATTTACTAGAAGGATATGATGAGAGGCACATCCATGTATCCAGCTACATCTAAAGATCGATAAGCACAGGACCCGTTTCACTAAACAATTCCGAGCTGTATCATTTGGAGTGTTCAGCTGATTACAGATGAGAAGATGCCATTATTTCTACATTTCACGCACCTTCCTTGTATTTGGTAGAAAACAATGCAATGGCTTTTTATTTTTCTGGCTTGAGATTAGTGCTCTATTTGTTCTGATAGAATCAGAAGTGCTTATGAACAGCAGTTTATGGGCCATGCACAGAATGGTAACGAGTTGGATGGAACCTTTTAATTTTGTGTAAAAGAGCTGTCACACACACAGAATTCTAATTCTCCAGTTATTCATTGGTCTAGAATGCTCTCCAGTGTTAGACCGAGGTTCCTAGGACTCACCAGACCCACTCTGACAATATCCCAGTACTGCTCTGATTCCACCCTAACTCTGCCCACACCTGCCTAGCTTCACCCATTCGTGCCCCCATTTGGCTGCACCCCTGAGAAATATGGGCCTTGCGGTATTTCATATAGTGAAAATAAAAAAGGGCTGATAGCCACGGGGATAGGGCCCACTGGGAATCCATAGGACAAGGTATGCCCAGGAGAGGGTCATGTTTAAACAGGTTTCCCAACCCCACAAGTTTCTTTAAACCCATTAAATCAGAAATAGCCATCCAGTATTCTGAAGGTATATGACCAGGTCTGCAGTTAGTAATCATGGAATAATCATATTACAAATAGTAATCATATAATTAGCAACCCCCCCCCCCAGGGTGCCACAATTATTAGCCCATTGGTCACCTGGCCCCCCTGGGTGGTGGGTCCCCTTCCGACAATTAAAATGGGACCCTAATGGATATGCCGTTTGCATGCATGGCCATGCCTCTAATCTGCCCTGGCTATGCCCCAATTATTTAAAATCCTCTCCCACATCCCCCCAATCTATACCCACTCTCTTAAGCCCTAACTATTAGTAGATTATGGCAGATGTCAGCTTTGATTCCAATAACATTTACCCTTTGCCTCTCGCAGAACTCAAGCCCTGGTTGTCTAACTTCACATACACTGACGTACGGGATTTCTCTCAGCTAGCGCTGGATCTCAACCGGAATCAGCTCATCGTAGGTGCCAGGTAAAGCACAGACCTCTGTGTATGGGCTGCTGCTGCCTTAATGCCAGCATTTCATTTCATGTGACATGATATGGTTTGATCAAATAGTGGTCGAACCCCAAACTGAATCCTGGATTTGTTGCATTGGTTCTGCATCAAGCACCAGTTTTGATTGTGAGCTCTGCAGGGCAGATCTTTGCTGTGACAAGATCTGGGCACTGAGCTGCTAATAATTGGTGGTGCTATCATAGGATAAAGTCTTAATTACATTTGTGCCTTAAGGGTCTGGCCACACGGGCAGATTAGGGGAGATTATTCGCCAGACGACAAATCTCTTCTTCTTCGCATCGACTAATCTCGCCGATCTGCCTTCTCCTGCCTTCCGCTAGGCTAAAATGAAAATCGCCTGGGGGTGTAATTGCCTCACTAGGAAACTTCGGGCGACTTTGAAAAACGAAGCGCTCCGAGTGTCTGCCCCCAGGCGATTTCCATTTTAGCCCGCGGAAGGCAGGGGAAGGCAGATTGGAAAGATTAGTCACCACGAAGAAGAGGAGATTTGTCACATGACGACTAATCTCCCCCGAATCTGCCCATGTGGCCAGACCCTAAAGGGACATTTAACAAAAAAAAGTTGTTCCAATATAAATGTGCATTTTGTAACAGTTACAAATATATACTGTCCTCAGGGAATAGGCTTCATCGGAGATGCAGGGGTAATTATTGTAAACTATGGTGATAAGATATTATATACAATATGATATATTCTTTGTATATTTAGTCTTTGTTCCCATAGAATTCCCTGGGGTTGGCAGTTTGCAGAGACAAATGTCCTTGTGTGAAATCAGCTGATACCATGACCTGTGGTTTTATAAAGAATTTCCCATGATCCAGGTCTAATCTCTTAATCTTCAAATTTCTGGACCCTGTGATGTCCCAAGTTGGTAAAAGCCTCATGCACTCCTGGGCCCCTTTAAACCTGGAACCTGAGTTCCCTGATACGACTTAGGGAAAGATCTGACAGAGAGAAACTGCTTTGCGCCTGTCGCTCTCAGAGAAATATAGATTTCTCTAGAAGTCACTTTGAAGCGGCCACTGAAACGCACATAGGGATGGTTTGTACTAATCCTGCAGTTCTTCGAATACAATGAAAAATAAAATCAGTGTTGGACCCCAAGTTTTCATTGCATAACCACCAGTGTTATTGCTATAATACAGCTCCCAGCATCCCCCAACAACCTAATTGTTTGCATGAACTGGGCCTTTAAATCTGCTGTCTGGAAATGCTGATCCATTTTGAGCCACCAGATCCAAATTTGCTTCAAGGGGACAAATACTTCCTCACTGATTCCTCTCGACTGAGAACCTCTATACAAAAAAACAGGCTTTGTGCCAGAGAATATTTTGCTTTTCCAAGAAGATATCTGAGGCTTTTTGAAGGCACTGAGATAATCTGCCATCGCAACCCACCTGGCAAGGCTCTCGCATGGCTTTGCTGCATCCAGCTATGAATGAGTTGTTATGCTGCAAGTAGACATTCTTTTAGTTAAAGGGATCGTTGTTCCTTGGAAATTGTTATTTAATGTTTAATTTGTTGCAGATGGACGAAATGTAAGCAATTTTGCAATAGGTCTTCATTCATGTATTTATTGGGATTATTGGAGTCTGCCTTTTATTTATCCTGACATGTAATTTACTAGGTGGTTGCTAGGGTTTGTAATGCTGACAATCATGACATGTCTTTATTGCAAATGTTTCTATTTAGAAATACTCCAAATTGTATTTTAATTGTCAGAGAACCTAGCAGCAACGTATTCATTTTGATTGTGTAGCTAATGATGAGCTGCTTGTCCTCTGGGATTGGAACCTACAAGATATAATATAGCAGAGTTGCTGACTTTGTGGGATATGGACCCTAAAGGATACAATGTAGCAGATTTAGTGTTTGTTATGAGGGAATAGGAGATACATGATACAATGTAAAAGCTTTCCAGTTAGCAGGTTAGCTAAATTTGGTGCGGGTCAGGCAGCAGATTTAAAAGGAAGCTTTAAATTAACTTTGAGTATGTTACAGAATGACCATATCTAAGCAACATTTAATTGGCCTTCATTATTTATTTAAAATACCGGTCACTGACCCTATCTAAAAAAAAAAAAACGCTCTGTAAAGTTATACATTTATTGTTATTGCTACTTCTTATTACAGACCTTTCTATTTAGTTCATCTTCATAGTTCATATTCCAGTCTCTAAACAAGTAACCAAATCTTGGCACAGCAGGTCCAAATATGGTGCAGGTTAATTTCTTGAGTTGTACAATTTGCTGCTGCCTTAAAAGTGACTATTTAGTGCCGCACTTGCACAAGGGTGGATTCAAATGCAGAAAGGCCAAGAATGAGACCCAGCTCTGTGAATAATATCAGGCCACATGCTGGAATAAAAAGGAAGAAACAGAGGACTTAAAATTCAGAATTTAAAACATGATTTGAAATAATATTGCTTGTATCCTTATGCCTTTTGAAGCTTATACAGTCTACAGTTAAAAGCGATGCCATAATATAAACCCTCAAATTTATGCCGCAGACCTGTAGCTTGCCCTCACAGTAACATGCAGGCATCCATATTGTTTCCCACCAGGCCGTTACTGATGTTACCAGCATTCCAGCAGAAAGAGCAGTTGTCCCTTTGTTACAGAGAACAATATTATATTTTAATTGAAGGTTTTTGTGCCTAAAATCTTCAGCACCAGGGAACGTGGGTGCATATATCTGTGCGGGGGCGAGTGGGGGGAAGAGATGAGAATCTTCTGAAATTTCTGCAGCAAAAAATATATGATGGAAACAGTGAATTCTCTGAAGCCATGGCTTTGGAAAACAGTCTATATATCATTTCAGGACCCCAAACCTTTATTTTAGTGAACAAAATTATTTTCCCTTTGAAAAGAGTTGCCAACCTTTAGAAGCCCAGCTCTTTCTCCATCTCTGTTCTATCTCAGCCTCCTGCCAATTCAACCCTAATCTCTGTGTCCTCTCCACCTCCTGCCAGCTCCATCCCCAATCTCTGTGCCTTTTGGCCACTGGACAGCTTCTTCCTTAATTTCTGTTCTCTGTATACCTCCTGTCCACTCCATTCCTGATATATGTACCCACTCCACTTGGCCTCTCTTCTCTTCCCACATTTGTGTACCTACATAACCCCTGCTTGTGTCTTCCCTGTGCCCTTTTTATCTCTTTCTCCCCGCTGCTTCCCTTTTCCACTTATTCTCAACACAGTTTTTCACAGGTTTTCTCTGTTTTCTCTATTTCAGGAACTACCTCTTCAGGCTGAGCCTGTACAATGTGTCTCTCGTCCAGGTATGTGAAGTCTTCGCTGCTTTGGGTTACACCAATAGAAATGATGAGGGATGCCCCACACTGAGCACCCCCCCCCCACACACACAGCTCCCCTGCAGTTTTGCTTTTATTAACCACAAAAATCCATTACAATTTAATTGCTAGCTTTTCTAGTTCAGAACTTAGAATGTCGCCATATTGCTCTCTGTAATGATACCTAATGTTTTATCTTAGCAAGGGGCTCCTCATGAACTTAGAGGCCTTAGTAAAGTGAAGTGACGTTTTTTTCTCCTTAAATCAATTCCTGTGTAACCTCTGTTTATCTCAAACAATCAGATTTATGTTTAAAATCTTGTCCTGTCATATGAAGGGTTAAACAGGTGCTTGTGATTAAACTCCTTGCAAGCGCTTGTTACCTGTTGTTCTCTCACCCATCTTGGGAATTGTGCAACTGCAAAAGATCAATAGGCGTTTAAATAGCATTATAATTCTGCTGGCTCCTCTCCACTCGCACAACTGGGCCTGCTGCATTTTATTCTCTTGTTTTCATTCATTTTCCGGCTTCTTTGCTGTGTTTATATGAGCATTACACTGGGATAATCCTTTCTCCTTGCTCTGTAACACGGGGGCCACCAAGGAAGCTTTATACAATAGACTCGGTGCTAATTGGGCCAGCCAAGATGAAGGCATGGTCGTGCAGCATCCTAATAAATGGACTGCAAGCCTGGAGTCTTCCGAGGGTTTCAAGTACCAGCTATAAATTCTCTCTTGTGCCTCAGTTACTGTTCCTTTTAAATGATTCTTCCACTAAACTAACATGTGTCGGGTTAAACTAAATGTTTGTAGTAAGTAATGGGGGGAGGTACTTAACTCACAGGCATTTTATGTCATGTATGCCTTGTGGGTCTGTGAGACATTTCAAAGCCCAGCCTCCTGCACTTATTCTAAACGCTGTCTGAATATTTACATAGAGAACAGTCCCTTTTATCTGAATTGTGTAACAATGTTTAGCAGCCAATCCTGGGGTCATAGAATATTCCTCATGTGCAAAATCAGCAATATCACAGAATGTATACTATGTGTACTGTATTTTATAAGGATATTAGAGTCACGGAGGGGTTCTGTAATGATATAAAGGCACAAGGCTGCAGTATCACTCATATATTTTAAGGGATACCCCTATTAATATTAAGGAGTGACCCATATGACTCCTTTATCCTGTAGATAAGATTACTATGCCTGCATACATGTCATAATGCAAAGGGCAGTTAGTGCAATTCGTTTTGGATCTAAGGTTGCTACCTTAACCATTCAAACTGAACACATACAAGATTTCCCATGCTGTATATCTTTTGTTCTGTGTATATATATTTGAAAACTACATGGTTAGACAGTAGTGATGGGCCAATCTCTTCGACAGCCGTGAATTCACAGCGAATTTCCACGTTTCACCGCCAGCTAATAAATTAGCGAATTTGCAGCATATTTGACGCTGGCGACAGTTCCAACGCTGGCGACAATGTAGATGCCGGTGACGATTAAAGGACGACCATTGATTTTAATGGGCGTCAAATGTTGCCGGCATCGAAGTTGTCACCAGCATCCTCATTACTATTGGACAGTAGCCAGTGCAGACTGTAGAATGCATTTAAAGTGACAGCTAATTTACCCAGTAAGGTAACTAGAGGGGGACGGGCCCTGGCGCGGGACGCGCAGCCGGGCCCCCCGCCCCCCTCCGTACACCGGGAAACGCCTGGGAATCAGCCCAGAACTGCCCGGAATTTGTGTCGCACAGGCTGTCGGGGGGTCCTGAGGGGGTGCAGGCCCAATTGCACCCCCAGCTCCCCCGGTAGTTACTCCACTGAATTTACCATGCTGAATATTGATATTGCATGCATTTACTTTTTTAAGGGAGATGACCCAAAGTGAGAAATGCAGACCCTGAAGAATCCCTGTTTTATCTAAAGATCTCAGCAACGTGTAGCTGTTTATTTCAGACACCTATCAGTGTTTCCTGGGCAAATAATTGCTGGCAGCCAAACAAATAGAGGCCATAGGGTCTTGCCTTGACTGACAGTTTGTATATAACATTCCTCCATCAGGTGTGATTTTGTCTGACCCATAGTTTGCTGCAGAACAAATGGGAAATAGACAGCTTTCATTACTGGCATCATATACCCTATTATATTCTCAGGGCTGGAACTACCCCTAGTTCCGGCCCTGAGTTGTATCAGAAAGAGTTGAGAGAGTGGGGCAAGTCTGAGACAGGGCAAGATAGGAGACAGGAGGACAAGATAAATACAGTACAGCATGATGGAAGCAAAAGGACCAGATGAACACAGTAGGGCAAGATGGAGACAGTAGTGCAAATTGGAGACAGTAGGACAAGGTGAAGACAGTAGGACAAAAGGGAGATGTAGGACAAAATGGAGACAGTAGGACAAGATGGAGACTGTAGGACAAAACAAAGACAGTAGGACACCAAGTGGGCATCTTAGAAATGGCTACTTTTTTTTCATGTCATTCAGATTACAGAACATCAGGGGCTATAAAGTGCTGGACAGGCCTCTCCTTACCACCTTGTTATGGCAATGCCATCTGCCTTAAAGCACTGCATTTTGCACCTTACACTTAAAATTTTGCAGCTCTTAGGACTTCGTCTTCTGCACCCATGGAAATGGTAAATAAGGCATTGAAATGTGGATCCTGAAATAGATTATGAGATCCTGTCTGTTACTGGGATTATGGGAGCTCTACCAGTAAAGTATGAGACTCTGCCTGTTACTGGGGTTATGGGAGCCTGTACCAGTAGAGTATGAGACCCTGCCTGTTACTGAGATTATGGGAACATGTACCAGTGCTGAGCTCAGTCAGGAGCTGGATAAGAAGGGGGATTAGCTCTGTGCATGTGGCCCCTGGCTGATTAACCGAGTGACCCTGAGCTCACCTGGACAGACATGTGATACCTGTACACTCAGCGCTGATCCCCCCTTAGAAATGGTATTTGTCTTTCATGGAAACAGCTGGTGAGTTCTGAGAATGAGCAAGCCTGATTTTGTGGTATTTCCAGCTGCAGTGTCTCAGAGCACCAAGCAGGAATATTCTGGGAGTTTTCACCCCTTTATATTTGCAGAAAAATGGGTACCAGATAAAAATCCCAGTGTTTCTCCACTTGGACACAAATTTGATATATCCCTCATCCCCCATAAGAACTACTGTATATAGGCTGAGTGGGAACAGGCTTCTCTAGTCTCTGGGTAATGTCCAATCCTACAGTAACATCAACAGCAGGAACAACTACACGTCTGTCAGAGTTTCTAGTTTTTATATATATATATATATATATATATATATATATACAGTGTATCAGCTACCAAATTGTTCCGGTACCTGAACCCATAACTAGGCGCAGCCATATTCCCTGTACTGGGGACTGTACTGATCCCCATATACAGTATACCCTAGTGCTGTGGGCACTTTCCCTCAGACTCCTGTGCAATTATCTGTTGTTATTTTTTGGCTCTGATGAGGAAATCTCATGTCAGAGCAGGCACTTCACGTTGGAGGTATGAGCATCCGGAAGGATATCAAATACGGTGGAGCCAGGTAGTTGGATAAAATCAATAAACTTTAATGGAATCCTTAAAACAGTATATACAAGCGGGCAGGGAGAATTTAGCTTGACGCGTTTCGTGACCAATACGTCACTCCATCAGAAGCTCGAATGAGGAAATCTCATGCAAAGAAATGTGGAGTCTGGCAGAATATGTAGCATTGCTCCCTTGTTTTATAGCATTTTCTCTTCCATATCTGATTAATATACAGTATAAAGTGATATGGACACATTCCCATCCTTACTGGAGTGTGGCTATAAATAAAAACATTCAGCAGGTCACCTCTGGTGTCTCCTCTTTTAGGCTAGTATAGATTCCCCCACTCACCAACCCCACCTGATAGATTTTCCCTTCCCAAATTCTCTCATTCTCTCCCTTCCACATGAATGAACCAAAGCAAAAGGCAGATTCATCTGCCCCTGCCCCCACCCTCACCCTTGTGCTTGGCTTCTGAAGATGCTACAATGTAAAGGAATGCCATGTGCAGCCCCTAAGCCATTTGCCTTTTAGCAGAGTGTACAATGCCCATTGGCAGCATAGTAAATTGATTGTGTGCTGAATATGGGCCTGTTCATCGGGCCCCTTTGTGTCTTACAATGGCCGGATATATAGTGTGTACTCAGTTCTTTGGGAGCCCCAGTCACATCCATCAGCAGGGACTAATCCAGTGAGCAAAGGTTATGGGGGTCCTATTTATCTATAGGTGGGGGTTATGCAGAAAGGCATCCCGCACTTGTACAGAGACTGCAGAGGAATGAACGGTGACGCCATACTGATAAACAAGGTCAAATTAATCCTCCACAAAGACAGCAATGGGCTCTCGGATTCTTGTAAAAGCCCCTGCTGCCACCCCAGAGTGCTGGATTGAATATGAATAACTGCTCAATGCATATTTGGTTCTTAAGAAAGTAGTTTATCTACTCACACCCTCCCCAAAATGAGCTCCAAGTTCATTATGGGGTATTAAACTTATAGGGAAACCTGTTTCATGTTGTGCCTTCAATTGTTTCCTAAAGGGAAACTAAAACAATTTCACATCAGATGTATATTCATTACATGGATTTTGGCAAAACATTACACAGTACATTGCAGAATATTCTGAATTTCATTATAAATGAGCTCCTGATTTCCCTTATAACCAGTGCTGCGTTCTATGTTGACGCTTTATAAATACAGGATATTCAATTGTTTGCAGCTGGGGATAGTTACCCTTAGTATCCTTAGTTATTTTCCCACCCCTGCTTCCACTAAACCCCCCCCCCCCCAATTGACTCTGCCTGATCTGTAACATGGATCTGCCAAATTCTCCATCTGTTGAGGGTTTGGGCCAGAGCTTTAGAATAGTATGAGACATTATTTATTACATTGGTTGTGCCCATGAAGCTGACATTCCCTCCACATCACAAAGATCCAGTCCCTGTGCATATGGCACCTGCACTCGGTTTAGCTTCTGAAACAATGGAAATCAGGAGCATATTAAAGGCATATTATTGTTCTCATAGGATATCCCTGTTGACTGAAATAAATGGCCTAACAGCTATTTCTGTCTGTCAGTGCTGGAGCCTTGAGTTTGATGCTGACCAGAGTCCTTTGTGTATTGCCCCTTTCATTCCTCTGCCATGGTTATTGGCTTCAAGAAAACAATGAGCCTTATTTCTGAGAAATTAGATTGCAAGCTGCACTGGTTCAGGAGCAATGTACACTGCACGCCTTACGTATTATGCATGTGCAATATATTGTTCAACAGCAGAGTGCAATATATTGGACAGCCTTTTTTTGCCCTGAATCCTGCCACCCCTGCTTGGGTCCTTCCCTTAACCTTTATGGTTGCATTTAATTATAAGTAACAGAAAGCTTTTAATTAATGTCATCTTGTGATCTTTGTCTGACCCTTACTGTTATGTTTCAGGCAACAGAATGGAGTTCAGATGAAGACACCCAGAGATCGTGTCAAAGCAAAGGCAAAACGGAGGTAAAATACAATTGATCCCCAAACCCTGAACTCACACAGTGTACTGTGGACATGACAATTGATTGCCTTGCTATTACCATTTTGCCCTACTGTTGATGTGCTATACTGTCACTATTTTTACCTTAATCTTGCTCTCCTGTTTCCATCTTGCCATACTGTCATCAATGTACCGCATTGCCCCTATTTTGCCTAACTGTTTCCATATGTTACTACAGTTGCTTGCTCTTGGCACACTCCATCTCCATCTTCCCCTTTTGTCTCTAGCATGCCCTACTGTCTTGTCTCTGTCTTGCTCTACTGTCTCCCATCTTGCTCTACTGTCTCCATCATGCCCTACTATTATCAGTGTGACCCTGTGTGTGACAGTGTGACTATCTCTTTTTTGCTCTACTGTCACCTACTTTTGTTATTTTGTCCTACTGTCTCTATTGTGTCCTACTATTGCCATTTTACCATGTACCATTTTACCAAGCTGTCTTTATTTTGCCCTACTTTCTCTATCTTGTCCTACTGTCATCGACATGCCCTACTGTCTCCATCTCTTTCTGCTATCCCACCACTCTTTCTACCTATAACTTTAGAGCTTTTTCTGAACTAGCTTGCTTCAAAAATTGCCCCTTCCCATTCCCCCCAATGCAGTCATAATCCCAATACATACCTAGAGGTTGCATATAAGGAATCTACCATATTATAGGGCATTTCTCTTGCTCTGTACAGTAGATTTAATTTGTATGTGGCTCTGGCTGAGTTGGGAAAATGTGACTTTTTACAAGGTTACATAGAGGTGCCCTTAGCAATAGGCTGAACCATCTCCCTTTATCTTCGTTCATCTGCTGAGTATTTCCTTGTATAATTACTCTGCTGCTGCAGAACCTGAGAATGATGAGATTTGCTACAGAATGAGATTTGCTACAAATTGTGCTTGTGGCACAGGAGGGGTTAACCTCCCTATAAAATGCTGATTAAATGTATATATATATATATATATATATATATATATATATATATATATATATATATATATATATATATATATATAAAAGGATTAGTAATAGAGACAAGGACATTAGTGCTGGGAGATAAGGAATCTGAGATGGGGACAATAACAGGACAATGACGCCAGAACAACGAGATTCTAAAGTGCAGCCACGTTTAGTGTCTTCCAAAACGTCATTGCAAAGTGTTCCATTTTCTTAATCTGGGGGGAAGGATTTCTTGCTGGGAATGCTGGGAGTTTTAGCACAGTAAAAGCAAGAGGTAAAGGTACAAGATGCAAGAGTATGTGGGCCTCTGAGAGCCAAGTGAGCCTATGATGGTTTTGCTATGAGAGATGGTGTCATCCAGCTGCGCTATGATGTCATTGCTGTAAATAGGCTTTTGGAAATTAAAGGGGAACTATCGCGAAAATAAAAATCTAATATAACTTCTGACACCCAACTCCTGCATGAAGAGAGAATGAAGAGTAACAGATGCTGAGAGAGGGATAGTGAAGATAAACTTGTTTAGTTCAGAAAAGATGCAGAGTATTAATTTGGTTTCATTTAGAAGGTTTCTTATTTAAGTATGCTGAAGCTTATATTAAATTTTTATTTTCGCGATAGTTCCCCTTTAAAGGGATGTTAGGGAAAAGGAGCTCAGATGAGAATTTTTTTACAATAATAAAAGGTTGTTTCCAGTGCCACTAAGCCTTAGCCAATATCCCTGCCCCCTCCTCCTCTCCCTGCCAGCGCTTGGCATTTCTGCAGGGCACATTTGCTTTAATTTGTGTCTGAATGTAAGAAACGCTGGCACCTTCTCGTGTAGTTAATAACAGAGAGTTCTGTTCAGCGAGAGATGTTACAGCTTCTGTGATTTAGAACTCAGGGTCCCAATGAGAGCAACTAGCTATTTTGTCTGCACTTGTTAGAGAGTCATTTGTAAAGAGCTGGTGCGCAGCACAGAGCCTCACATTTTCTATGGTGTTCTCTTGCAAATGAGCCCAGAAGATGCCATGCAATTGTGCAGTATAAGCTGGATTACGTTGTCTTTAATGCTATAGTCATCTTTATAAAAGGTCGACCCTTCCCACATGTCTTGCAAGACTGTTCTTCTGATCATTTGCTGTAGAGTTGGTACATAAATCCTTCCACTCCGACTCCTCAGTTTATGGTACCTCCGACTCCAACTACAACCCAGACACTTTTTTAATAGAACAGGAAGACTAAAAAACTGAAAATGTATCAAAGTAATTAAAATATAATGTACTGTTGCTCTTCACTAGTAAAACCATGAGGATAGCCATTCAAGCTGGAAAAAAGGAGAAAAGGTACAGGTTACATAGCACATAACATAATTGTATTGGGCAGGGCTTATCTGTTATGTGCTATGTAACCTGTGTATTTTCTCCTTTTTTCCAGCTTGAATGGCTGCCCCCATGGCTACACAGCTGCTTGTTTATATATACTATACTAGTCTTTCTGAAGCAAACACACAGTTTTTACCAGTGCATGCTAATAGTACATTGTATAGTGAATAAAGTACCCCTCTTTTGTAAAATATAAGGATATTATAAGTTAACGAGGAGTTTCATGACCATATAAAAACACACCTGTTTTTATATAGGTCATGGAACTTCAAGGTAACTTCTAATATCCTCATATTTTGCAACTGGGGGTACTTTATTTATTATAATACACAAGTTTTAGTGAGTCATGTGACAGAAATGACATCAGAACTCACCGTTTATAACCACATAAACCACATGCTTTGGTAATGCTAAAGTAAAATCAAAGTTAAACTACATAAACTAAACACAATTGGAAAACCTAGACTAATTTATCTTGTAATTGAACCTGGCATATAGCTGTAGAATAGCTGTTGAATATAATCCCAAATTAACTAAAGTATTGTTCTTATAAACATAATTGCTTCTGACATAGTCTCCTTTATATCAGCTCTTAAATCTGATTTGGTTATTTTCAGTGTTATTTAAAGTTAGTAGTTGTAGTCAGTACCTATTTGGTCACACTGATTTTGACTCCAGATACCCAAAATTGTTTCAGACTCAACAGCTCTGCATCCTTCTTTCTATGCCCTGGGCTCAGCCACATATCTACTACCCAAAGCAACATTGGGGTGTGATTCCCATGCTTCTAATTATAAATCCACCTCTATTGGGCCACAGACAGGTGTTGGGTTAGATATGAAAGTTACCGCCTGAAAGGATAAAACAACCTCAATGTGTCAGTCACCCAATTATATATGGTAGAAACAATTCAACAAAGACTCATCCTGACTCTCTTCACAAATTGTCCCAGATGGACTGCAGAGGATTCGGTGTGCCTGCTATCATGTACAGCTCCTCCACTACGTAACTCCAGGCCAGACGAGCGTAATGGCACCTAACGAGTTTTAGGAACACCCCTTAATCATAGGCTGATTAAGGGGTGTTCCCGAAACAGGTTAGGTGTCCATTACACTTCAGCCAATTGTTTTTAATGTTTCAATAAACAGTTGTTTTTATTTTATGAGACAATGCCCTCTCAAATGTTCTTCTGTCTGACCCAATTATATATGCACTAGGCCTGAATGGAATCAGTTTGGTTAAATATACATTCAAAATTTGATTGGGACAAGTTCTCTTACTGGATAGATTTATGAATTTAAGGTGGTTTGCTTTTTCCTTCACATAGCTTTCTTATCTTGGAACTCACCTATTCACCAGGGCTACATGATACAGGACTGTTGCTTACAATGGTAATCAGATAAGATCTGTGCCACTGTGACAGAATGCTCTGTTATACAGATAGCTAGAATCTCAGCCATAAAGCAGGACATGACTGCTACTTACAATGGAGATCAGAAAGCATCTATGCCCCTGTGAGAGAATCAATCAAAGCATATTCATTTCCAGGGCTGTGTCCCTAGGTTTGGCCCCAGTAGGAAGAAATTATTTTTGGCTGTTTTGTGTTGATGTCGTTACTGGTGAGTCAGAAATCTAATAATTTCCCATTTCATTGTGAATTGTACAAACGTGAGGCTGAGGGGAGGGCGGGTGGGAGTGGGATGTAATAACACAGCTCAGTCTGACAATAAAATTACTAAGAAGGGAGCAAAACAGCACAGGAAATTTTTATCAGAGTAGGGAAACGCATTCGCCGCGGGTCACAGCTGATTTGTAAATCACGACGATTCAGAGAACGCGCCTTCAGGATAATGTTTCTTTTAATGAGTTTTGTTCCTCCAATTGAATGAAGTCTGCATATTCTGATGGCGGATAATTTTGCCCCCCTCCCCGCCCCACACACCCCCTCAATACGATGTCAAAGAATCAAGCGAATCATTTCAGCTCAATTATGCTGCTAATGAGCATTTACACAAGAAAAAGCCTGTGACGTTCACGGCTGTGCGTTCAGGGCCCATTATTATATGACTATTTTGGGCTAAAGCACCCTGGGTGCGTGTCACAGTGATGTGCCAAGTAGTCTGCTTGGCATTTTACTAGGAGGGATGGGGTGTCCCTACCAATAGTTGCTCTCAGTTTCCAGGGCTCTCAATGCCTTGGGACCCCATTACTTCAAATGTGCAGGGTGTCAGGAAGTGATATCAAAACCAAACAAGCAAACAACAAGGGCTTGATTTGCCAACCTGTAATTATCTCAACAATCATTTGTAAAATATTCAATGTATGTGAATATCCTCAGTGTAATAGAGTATTTATATCCTACAGCAACTGGCAGCATAAATACAGTGCCAGATTCATGTATAATGCCCAAAGGCACATGGCATGGATAAATACAGTGCCAGTTCCATATATAATAACCCAAAACACACGGCAGGATAAATACAGTGCCAGTTGCATGTATAATACCCATGTGCTTTGCGTTGTAGGGAATTTATTGGCTTGGCTTAGACTTAGATTTCATTAAAGCCACCTGTGTCCATATTGATCAGCTTACAGTGTATTTATGACATGTGAACATGAGAAATATTCTAATTTCTCCCAGTAATGTGCAACAGTATTTCCTTCCCATGAGTGAATCACATGATGGGCACCTATTTCTGTTTCAGGAAGAGTGTCAAAACTATGTGCGTGTCCTGATAGTGAGCGGGAAGCGAGTGTTTACCTGCGGAACCAACGCCTTTTCTCCGGTGTGCACCAGCCGCCAGGTACTGTTATATCATAGTAAAATATTCTATTTATGTTCACTGGTTCTGACTTTTGAAACAATGTAGCAGAAGTCAGTTCTCCTCCAGGTCTGTTAATCAGCTGGACAGCCACATACACAAACACACACATATAGAAGATGATTGAGGAGTTTTAGCTTCATCATTATCCATCAATCATCGGAAGAACCTAGAATAAATTTCCGAGATGAGGAGTTACACGGCAGCAGAGAGAAAGGAGCCTTTAAACTTGTCAGATTTGAAGAAATTCCCCAAAAAACAGATGAACAGTCGGTATTTCACTCCTCTTCCTGTTCCCTGTGCTAACCCTCTGCTTTCTGGATGTAGGTGGGGAACCTGAGCAAGGTGATTGAGAAGATAAATGGAGTGGCACGCTGTCCGTACGACCCCCGGCACAACTCGACAGCGGTGATGACAACACGGGGGGAGCTTTATGCAGCCACGGTTATTGATTTCTCGGGTCGGGACCCTGTTATCTACCGTAGCTTGGGAAGTGTCCCCCCACTGCGCACTGCACAGTACAACTCCAAATGGCTGAATGGTGAGTGGGAGGTTGTCACTTGCCAGGGGTGGGCACAATAATTCTTATATACTGTATTCGTGTTTACTTGGTGGGAACTGCCGTGCTACATGCTGCTACCAGTATTATTATAATAATATTAATATGAAACTAGACTATCCTAAAGAGGCTACAATTGGCTGATTTACAGTATCATAAGCCCAAATTCAACCAGTTTTCTTTGCCTTTGGGTTCATTATTTAGGTACCAGCTAACAATGTCTCACTACCCTAATATCACTGTATCCCCTTCTTTCTCCCCAGAGCCCAACTTTGTGGCCGCCTATGATATTGGGATTTTCACCTATTTTTTTTTCCGCGAGAACGCAGTGGAGCATGACTGTGGAAAGACTGTTTACTCCCGGGTAGCGAGGGTCTGTAAGAATGACTATGGGGGGCGATTTCTGCTGGAGGACACCTGGACTACTTTCATGAAGGCACGGTTGAACTGCTCCCGCCCTGGGGAGATTCCTTTTTACTATAATGAACTGCAGAGCACCTTCCTTCTACCCGAGCAAGATCTAATCTACGGCGTGTTCACCACAAATGTGTGAGTCTGTTTTGTACTACTGACACCCCCAGCTCTAACTAGGGGCATCCTGAACCTTCACTGTAACCAGGGCCTTCCCGATAACTCACAGCGAATTTAAAGTGTATTTAACTTACCTTGTGTACTATCAGTCTACCCTTAACGTTTGCTGCTTAAGCAGCTCTGCAAATTACCCTCCCCAGGAGCAAAAAATGGCTTCTAGTTTTTTAGCACAGCATGTCAGTGGCAGTTGCCATGGTTATTTCAGGGGCCGGCGAAAAAACCAACCGAGAACTGACAAAAAGAAACATTTGTAGGAGAGAAAACAAAAAGCTGAGCGGTGTGCGTCCGATGCCCGTGTTGCTATTCTGGCATTATAGCAATCAATTTAATAGAACAGGTAATTAGAAGGTGTCCTGTAAATTCCAGGCGCTGTCAGGGCACCCAGGAATTTATTGCAGCAGCACCCAGGCTGTAAGGAACGATAGAAACCGACGCTTCATTTGAGGTAGGGACAGGAATGAAGGGGGGTTGTTAATTACCTTAATTAGAGATTTTTCATTACTCAGGCAGTTGTGTAGAAACTCACACACAGACCCCTTCTCAGCTGTGCAGTTGTATATGCAGCTCAGAATGTAAGCTCTTTGTGTTTATTACAGAGAGGATCTTTGCCAAGGAGCTTACAGTCTGATTTAAGTGGTAATGTTGGTAACGGGAGTCTGCTGGTTATATAGTTGGGGTGTTTGTGGCAGGAAGCATGGAACAAGTGGCTCAACACCACACACACACCACGTGTGTCTCCTTTTGTTCGAATTTCCTCCTGAAACGAATGTGTCTCTCTTGTGCTTTGTTCTATAGGAATAGCATAGCAGCCTCCGCAATCTGTGCCTTCAACCTCAGTGCCATCACTCAGGCTTTCAATGGGCCTTTCCGGTACCAGGAAAACCCCAGATCTGCTTGGCTGCCAACCATTAACCCAATACCCAACTTTCAGGTGAGTGTCAGGATCCCTTAGTAAGTCACTTTATACGTACATACTTGTCTTCTCTGTAGCTCAAGCACCTTCCTGGGACCTATACCTGACTGCTAAATTCTCCAAATCCCTTATATCATTTTTATTATTATATTATAATTATTATATCATTATATGGTTTCTCTCCTTCTTATTCCTGTGTACCGTCCATCCCTTACACAGTGTGGCATTCTGAACGATGACAGCCCCAACGAGAACCTAACGGAGAGGAGCCTTCAGGATGCCCAGCGTCTCTTCCTTATGAATGATGTGGTACAGCCGGTGTCTGTGGATCCACTGGTGACACAGGACAGTGTGAGATTTTCCAAGTTGGTGGTGGATATTGTCCAGGGCAAAGACACCCTCTATCATGTCATGTATATTGGCACAGGTAAGTAACTCACTCCCTGCTATGGGGTAGATAATTTGCAGTTAAATGACAGGAGCAACACTTTCCAAGTAGTTCTCTTCCAGGTTCACAAGATTATCTTCAACATTTCAAGGAAATCTGCCTGGTTTTAGGTTATGAGAGCATGTCTGCTGCTCTATAGTTTTCAGCTAGCATAGTGGCTGCTGCACATAGTAGGCCAGCTGTTGTTGGACTTTAACACCCTAGAGCACTAATGGTTGATGAGTTAGATCGAGAGTATTGACATGAAATCTTTATACCCCAGGGGGCACAGGATTGAGACCCTCAATGTAAGAGAAAAATAGTTAAACTAGGGGTGACCAACCTACCACCCAGCATCTACTACTGATGTACAACTCTTAGTCCTTAGCTGTTGTGTTTGCTGGGTGTTGTTGAATGAATCATGTATCTTCAGGGCATCTAGACAATAGGGAACTGTAGGAAACAGGAAATTAAGGCAGTTGTGTGTGCTTTTGTTGCAGAGCATGGAACCATTCTTAAGGCCCTCTCCACCGCCAACCGGAGCCTGCGCAGCTGCTACCTGGAGGAGATGCACATTCTGCCTGCTGGGCAACAGGAGCCAGTCCGAAGCCTTCAGATCTTGCACAGCAACAGATCCCTGTTTGTGGGGCTGAACAATGGAGTCTTGAAGGTGCCACTGGAAAGGTGCTCTATCTACAGGACAGAAGGGTGAGTGGAGGCCTGACACATTCACACGAAAAATGTTGCACTGGGTGAGGGCAGAGCTGTGAAGTTACGAAGTTGGAAGCAATTCTGGGTATCTGGAGTCAGGGTCGTCAAAAATGTAAGGACGTCTAATAACTTTAAAGGGATACTGTCATGGGAAAAAAATTTTTTTTCAAAATGAATCAGTTAATAGTGCTGCTCCAGCAGAATTCTGCACTGAAATCCATTTCTCAAAAGAGCAAACAGATTTTTTTATATTCAATTTTGAAATCTGACATGGGGCTAGACATTTTGTCAATTTCCCAGCTGCCCCATGTCATGTGACTTGTGCTCTGATAAACTTCAATCACTCTTTACTGCTGTACTGCAAGTTGGAGTGATTATCACCCCCTCCCTTTTCCCCCCAGCAGCCAAACAAAAGAACAATGGGAAGGTAACCAGATAACAGCTCCCTAACACAAGATAACAGCTGCCTGGTAGATCTAAGAACAACACTCAATCGTAAAAACCCATGTCCCACTGAGACTCCTTCAGTTACATTGAGAAGGAGAAACAGCAGCCTGCCAAAAAGCATTACTCTCCTGAAGTGCAGGCACAAGTCACATGACATGGGGCAGCTGGGAAATTGACAAAATGTCTAGCCCCGTGTCAGATTTAAAAATTGAATATAAAAAAATCTGTTTGCTCTTTTGAGAAATGGATTTCAGTGCAGAATTCTGCTGGAGCAGCACTATTAACTGATTCATTTTGAAAAAAAAATTTTTTCCCATGACAGTATCCCTTTAAATACAAGCACTTAAAACAATCAAATCAGATTTAAGAGCTTCTATGAAAGAGGATATGTCAGAAGCAATTATGTTTCTAAGAACAATACTTTAGTTAATCTTGGATTGTATTTAACAGCTATTCTACATTTATATGCCAGGTTCAATTAAAATACAAATTGTTTTAGGTTTTCCAATTGTTTTTGGTTTATGTAGTTTCACTTTGATTTTGGTTTAGAATTACCAAAGGATGTGGTTTATATTTTTGAGCTTTGGTAGTGTTAAAATGCCATGTATGTTGTGTACTTAACTTTTTGCAATCAACATGGATAATACATTAGTATATTGAAGGAACAGTAGCACCAACATTATTTTACTTAAAAAAAGCATTGAATTAAAAAAGCTCTTTAAAGTAATTAACATATAATATACTGTTAGCATGCACCTGTAAAAGCTGTGTTTGCACAGATTACATAACAAAAAACAGATAAAGCACAATTGTATTGGACAGATCTTATCTGTTATGTGCTGTGTAAACTGTGCCTTTTTTCCAGCTGAATGGCTGCCCCCATGGCTACACAGCAGCTTGTTCATTTAAACCAGTGCTGTCCAACTGGCGGCATGCGACCCCCCTTGTGTGGCCCCCCACATGAAAGTCTGCCTGCTTTCCTTGTGTAAGCTTTAAAAAGTATCAGTTCTGAGATTAATTGGCCCCTGTGTTGATTATACCTCAAATGCAGACTTTAAAAACCTGCATTGTTCACTCATTGCCCTGCTACATCTCTATTGTTCACACCCCTAAAACCCTGTACAGTTCACCTCAGACCCAGACTGAAACTGCCCACATTGTTCACCTGTACCTCATACAAACTGCTGGAGGGGCACCAGCATTGTGTCAGTGTATTTAGCACAGTATGAACTGTTCATCTTAGAGTGGTCCTGATAGGTTTCCCTGTCTCCTGCTGTATTCTGCCTGCCCTATGCTCCCTGTGTGTGCGCCATACTCTGCCTGCTCTATGCTCCCTGTGTGTGCCATACTCTGCCTGCACTATGCTACGTGTCTGTGCGCCATACTCTACCTGCCCTATGTTCTTTGTGTGTGCCATACTCTGCCTGCCCTATGTTCTTGTGTGTGCCTTACTCTGCCTGCCCTATGCTCCTTGTGTGTGCCACACTATGCCTGTCCTACTCTGCCTGAGCGTGCGATACTCTGCCTGACCTATGCTCCCTGTGTGTGCCATACTCTGCTTGGCCTATGCTCCCTGTGTGTACCATACTTTGGGTGCCTATGCTTCCTGTGTGTTCCATACTCTGCCTGCACTATGCTACCTTTATGGCATGAGCTTGGTAGGGCTTGTTCTGGGGATTTGTTAGCATTTGGAAATTGTTGTTAGGGGCCCTAAGGTGTTTAACCGTGTGCTGGGGTGGGGGGGGGGTGCTGTGTTATCCACGGGGAGAAGGAGGCATATAGAATTAAGGGTATGTTGTCATATGACTTAAATTTTTCACATATGAGCGATGAGTGAAATCCCTGCATTGAGCACCTACCATTAATGTTGACACGGTCTTTAACGTTCTTGTAGTAACATGGGTGTGGTTTAAAGTGGGTGTGGCTATAAAACAGGGAGTGGTCAACACTGACTTCCATTATTGGCCCTCGACCATGTAAGCCAGAAAAAAATTTGGCCCTGGCTACCACAGAAACTGAACAGCACTCATTTAAACTACAGTAGTCTTTCTGAAGCAAACATGCTAGTTTTACCAGTGCAGAGCAAACAGTACATACTTTTCACACTTTCAGTTTTTGGTGTTACTGTCCCTTTAAAAACAGAGGAGTCAGAGTAACATTAAACAAGGAGTCCGAGTTGAAGGATTTATTTACCGACTCCAGAGCCCTGGGTGAGGGTTATTCGGGTTTGGGATTCTGTGAATGATCTGAAACTGATCTGTCTCGCCAAAATGGGAACAGTCAGGGTCAGACTGGGCTGGCAGGACACCGGGTAAAAACCCAGTGGGCCCGCCGGCCCAGACCTGCTCCCTGCAACTCCCTCTCCTTACCTCCCTGACACTGATGCGTGCTAGAAAGAGGGGCGCACACACGCGCTAGAGAGAGAGGTGCGTCTGCAGAAGGGGAGGAGTGCAGAGACAGAGGACTTTGCGACTGGGGGGCCCAGAGGATGGTCTGGGGGGCCCCTGAGCCTGCAGGCCGGTGGGCCCTGGGCCCCCCAGTCTGACGCTGGGGAGAGTAGGACAAAATAGGGATAGTAGGACAATATGGAGACAGTAGGACAAGACAAAGACAGTAGGGCAAGATGAACACAGAAGAACAGGATTGAGACATTAGGGAAAGATGGAAACAGTAGGACAAGGAGGAGACAGTAGGGCAAGATGGAGACAGTAGGACAAGAGAGAAACAATAGGACAATATGAGGACAGTAAGACAACATGGACACAGTAGGGCAACATGGTACTGTTTTAAGTTACTAATTCAAAATTGTTTGTTGCCCTGAGCTATCAATAAAGTGACCTGGAGTGGGATAAGGGCGGGGTTTCATAAAAGGGGAGTAAACTGAAATTGGAGTAAGAAATATCATTGGAGTTAATCTGTATTGTAATAAAGTGATTTTTTACACTTTGTCATTCAAGTAGCAGATTTCTTATTACAAATCTTGAATACAAGTTGAATTTGGTGTAAGTTTTTCTGTTTTTAAAGTTTAATTTTGAATAAACTGGTGAAATTGCTTTCCTTTTTGAGGAAAACATATTTGACAATTTGAATTTGTCCTTGAACGATTTTGTGGTGTCAGTTTAACACCACTTTTGGGATTACCCCCATACTCTCTGTTCCCAGTACCAGAGCCTTCAGACACTCGTTGCCTGGTCCCCCGACTCATATTGTCCGTTTCCCTGAATAAATCCCATTATTTCAATATCTCTGTGCTTATCTCTATAATGTGTGCGTTCACACGGAGCCCCGACCGCTCAGGGGCCTCTATTTGCTCTGGATATGGAAGGGGGAGAGCTTGTGCCTTAATCCCCGTGCTTGATATAAAGCTCCTTTTCTTAAGGCTGAATCCTGCTGGTAATTGGCACAGAGATATATCCGCTATCCTATGCCTTGTCATTGGTGGCAGGACCTCGCAATGTGCTTTTAATTCAATGTCTCGTGTTTCAGGAAGAGAAGAAACGCGCCTCGTTTGTAAAGAAAATGCCCCTTTGTTTTGTGTCGCTGCAGAAAGTGTATTGGTCCCGGCTTGTAGGTCTCTACAGGGCCCTTGAGCAGTTCTGTAGCAGTGCATTGTGAGTCTGCTTTGTGCTTAGGGCCATACATAGTGAGATCATCACAACCCATGATGACTTCACAAGATAAAGATTATTTCAGTTTTACTTACGTGTTATCATCTCTTCGGAATATTCAGAATCACGGTTGAGTTGATTGGATGGGGAAGGAGCCAATCTTAATCTCTGGTTTTAATAAACCTTTCTTTAGGGAGGAGGAGAGGAGGCTCTGAGCCTTTTTCAGGGGTTGACTAATCCCTATTTTATTGCTGATACTGTTCCTGGTTCATTGTCTGGCACCTTCCCCAGCAATGTAATCTCCCAGTGCACCCACGGGCCCTATCTGAAACAATAAAATATGTCATTAAGCTATAATTAGGCAAAAGGAGAGTGGAATATTCACTTATCCCATGTCATATGATGCTAAAAGGCAAATTGTAGTGCTGAAAATTATCTATGCTTAATCTTGGGGCCCCTGTCACCTCATCCCTTTAATTGCAGTATAATACTGCATTAGTAATTATCGGTGCATACTTCACTCAATTTTAAGCAGCCATGTGTTCTTACAGAATACTACAAACATGCAGCATGCAGATTTCATATATGGCTGCTATTGGGGGTGGGCAATTGGGACCCAGGGTGCAGTTCTGGCTACTTTCCAAACCTGAGCTTACAATCTATTGGTGGGAGATGGACAAAGGGGTTTGGATTGGATCCTGGGCGTTATAGTTCATCTATGGCTAAGTAGTTGCAAGGAATCATGGGCAGGAAAATTTCCCTGCACTGCCTGACTGTATTCAGTACATATGACAGGTCACAGAGCATAATGATAGGCAGAAGGTAGGGTTGCCACCTTTTCTGGAAAAAAATACCTGCCTTCCTATATTTTTGCCTTTTTTCCTATTAATAACATTGGCCTCAAGCATCATTTTTATCGGCCAGGCCGGTAAAATACTGGCCAGATGGCAACCCTAGCAGAAGGCAGTGCAGAGCATTAGACTGGGCAGCACTGAAGAAACCTGGTGACCTGACAGCTTTGTCGTGGAAATGTGTAAAGGGAGAATGAGCTGCAAGTCAGGCCTGACACTGAGCTGTGACTCAGGGAGAATGTGGCAGCTTCATGTTTGATGAGAGACGGCAGTGAATGGTAGGCAAAAGATTTAGGCTAAACTGATAATGTATTTGCTTGTCGAGGGAGAACCAGTTAAAACCTGGAAAATGATTCATGTGATGGCAAAAGAGACAGATTTCTGTAGTCAGTGATTACTGATAGTGACTGAAAAAAACCTACCCCTGTGGTGCACACTTACAATGGAAAACATTACAGGGGCACAGAACTGAGACCTACATATTTAGATTGTAAACTCTTTTGGGCAGGGCCCTTTTTACCTCTTGTATCAATGTATACATCCATTTATTGTACAGGATCGCAGAAAATACCATGAGCTTCCAAGTTGAAAATAGAAAGAGTAGGGCAAGATGGAGACAGTAGGGCAAGATGAAGACAGTAGGACAAGATGGAAACAACAGGACAAGATGGAGACAGTAGGTCAAGATGGAGACAGCAGGGCAAGATGGAGACAGTAGGACAAGATGGAGACAGTAGGGCCAAAAGGAGTCAGCAGGACAAGATGGAGACAGTAGGTCAAGATGGAGACAGTGTATGAATGTGATAGGAACCACTGGGGCAGGGACTGATATGAATGATGTATGATCTCTGTTAAGTGCTGCAGAAATGCTGTCAGCTGTCATCGCTATATAAATACCAGAAAATAATTAACTTTAAGCCCAAAGTGGAAAAAATGTGTACAAGCCTCTGTTTTTTTATATATAACAAAACAACATTCTTTCCCAGAATGCCAGTGTAATGTGCATATGCTGCAAACTGGTGCAAATCTTTATGGTGAAGGTAAGAGAAGATTCTTACTGGGTAGTGAACTGTGCACATTTTGTCCCCCACCGCATGCAATTCACTAGGCACAATCATAAAGTGCATATAAGCACACCAGCAGGGGAAACTCTTATCCAGCTCCAGAAAAGGTGCGAGTATCGGGATTTGGCTGATTGAGTGGGGCTAGTCATACATGGGAGTGGCCAGGACAACTTGTGGGCGTGGCCTAAACAAAAATGAATGTTGAACCTGACTTTCATTTTACTGGTCCCCGGGGCCCCTCCCCAGGGGCCAGCTGAAAGTGCCTAGGATTGTCAGTCTGACAGATGGCTGCAGTTTAGCTGAAGTCTCAATGTTATTTCTCTTGTCATGAGAGTGATGGAGCTTCCCCCGGGCCCCCAGAGCCACTAAGTGCAAATCTCATCTGTCTGTGCCTCTGACACTGCTCTGTACAAGCTAATGGCCAATACAAGGAACACATCGTGCTGAATTGTGCTTAGTACAGTGAAATACCAATTCTCCCATATGGTATCTTTCTGTACAGGCTATGAGCAAACCTAGGGGGCTGTTCCTGCTGAATTGTGCTTAGTACAGGGGATACCTATGCTGCTATCATTTTATGGTATCCCACTGTACAGGCTATGAGCAAACCTAGGGTGCTGTTCCTGCTGAATTGTGCTTAGTACAGGGGATACCTATGCTGCTATAATTTTATGGTATCTCTCTGTACAGGCTATGAGAAAACTTAGGGACTCTTCCTGCTGAAGTGCGCGTCGTACAGAATGGTATCTCTCTGTCTTTTCATTTAATATTGGGTGTTCCCCTAAGACTGAATTCCTATAGGCCGTTCAGTTTAGCAGGAAATATATAGATATGGTTTTGCTAATTATGGAACCTGCATGTTTTTATGACCATGGTGGAGCTGCCATTCTGACTCTGCTTGTTTGGGCACTGAAGTCTTTTCTGTCCCCATGCAAAATTCTGTTCAGATCCGACCTATTGTTGTCATTTTTCCATGGGTAATGATCAATGTCAGCTGCCTGGGGTATGAGTAGAAGGACAGGAGGCTGATCAAACTAATATCCCCCACAGCGAGGGACTGGGGAGATGCTGCTCAGCTCCTGATGTTTTATCCTTTGTTGGTCCCCCCCCAACTTTCTTTGGAATTAGTTGGACTCTCAGCCAAAAGCTCTTCCTGCCTTATAGTCTGATTTCCACCCTGATGATTTTATCTCATTATTGGGAGTTTCATTCTTGCGCAGTTTAATTAAATCTTCCTTAGGGTGAAGGGAAGGAGAGAGTGCCAGGCATGCCCTTAGGCATAGGTTGGGGAGGGGGGAGGAATTGTCTCTAATTGTACAATAAACCAATTTATTATCCTTTGTTGATGAGTGACACAGTTCTTTGGAGGAGTTTGATATTCTGCCCCTGTGGGGGAAATGCATTTGAAGTCACAACAGTTACAGCTATTCAGAATCCTGCAGCCAACGTGCCCAACACAAACACAGGGAACATATCTGGCAGCAGTGAGGGCTGGGATTGACTGGCAGATGGACCCATACACCAATACACCGCCTGTAAGATATTTGGCACTTTAGTCATTATAAGCACTTTATATTTATTAATTTTTCAATACATTGTTATAATTAATTTATTGATCACAACTAGAAGTTTTTCTTATCAAATGAAATGTATCAATAAATTCCACACATGAATTGAATCGATTAGTTTTCCAGTTTTGTGTTTTTTCCTTTTTCCCACACAATTTATTTTGTTTTTACAAACCTCTGGAGGTTCCTTTCTTTTTGGATATTTTGAAACAAATTGTTATGTATGGAGATGTTGGCACATCCATAACTACTGAGCTTGTTAATAGCAATGGTGATTTGTTATGAGGTGCGGATACCAAAAACAATATGTACTAACTGTGGGTGATGCCATCCCTCCAATCGATTGTGGCCATAATTGGGAAAAAACGGAAAAAGTGGTGCTGGGTTTGCGGTGTGGAGGAGCTTGCTGCTGTTTCATGGGCCCTTGAGGTGGCAGCCACAGTGGACCCTGCACACCCCAGGTGCCCAGGTTCCAGACCCAGACTGGCACTGGCACATGTCAAAAGGGGAGTGCTGTAAGATGCCATAGACAATCACTAATTCTGGGGGACCTGTGGGGGTGCTGTTTAATCCCCTGTGTCTTCAAAATGCCAGGGCATGTTTTAAATCCCAGTTTGAAGCTGCCAAGTACTGATGGGAGCTGTTCTTATGTCAAAAAAGGCCACAGTGTGCTTCCTGAATCTCAATTGCAGGATTATTGGCTTGGAGTCTGGTATAAAATGCACTGGCTTTATCAGGAATGCCCCTGTAGCTGCTCCAGGAACCAGGTGGGGCCGTGAAGTTGCTTGAATTCCGATACACCAGCGGCAAAGGTTATTTTCCTTTAATCCAACAAGGTTTTTGGCTTTGTAGAACGTGTACTGGGATCTGAAATCCATTGGCACCATTACGGGCCCCAGCTTTGCATGCAAGTTCCTGGCTTCCTGGTCTTGAACATAATCCTCTTAGCGTCGAGCCTGTAGGTACCGAGTTGATTTATCAAAGCCGTTCAGGTCTCAGTGTGCACTCCTGGGTAGATATAACTGGGCACAGATAATATCAACATAGGGATTATCTGGAATGCACACTGGCTGCAGGACCAAAGGCAGGCACATGCCCACATTAGGCCCCATGTGTTATGTCTCTTTTTATCCAATAATTACAGTGGCCATAATTCTCCCAGGAAATGTTGTAGTCTTTTAATGTATGTTATAGATGTCACATGACTATTTTCCTGCATTTGGGAAGTGCACCACAATCCCCTTTACTGTATGTGAAACATATAGGTGATTACAGCCAGCCCATTCCTGCTTGCAACTATGAATGAAGTTGGAAGGAACGCTTATCTAAAGCAGAGTAAACAAAAAACTACTTTAAGCTGCTTCCTACATCCTACAGGAAAGAGTACCTTAGTTTTGATGGGTAAGTCCATGGACTCTGTTCTTCCTATGAGTGGACTGCTCTCTTTTCAGTGGTCAGGCTGGGGTATTTTCAAGTGCACTGAATACTACATGACTGGGGAGCCGTTTGATGGTGCAAGAGTTCCCTCTAGTGGTCAAAACTTTTTCATCTAACTGTTACTGTTTGCCATGGCCCATAGAGAGCTGCTCTCTTCCCAATGGTCAAGGACAAAGTTTTGACCACTGGGAAGAGAGCAACCCACGTGCAATAAATATAGGGAATTGGAACTCTGTGTCTGGGCTCCAACCCATTTGATAGGCCATGAGAAAGAGGACAGCCCGAGATCATAACATAAATACAGAGAATTAAGCTGTACGTGATCAGATTTCATGGTCGAATTCTGTGCCCGCTCTGCAGCAGGGAGTATTGGCACAATGCGCGCTGCTGGTGGGACGAAGTTAAACAAGTAACCTTGGGGATGGCACCGTTATCTTACATTATCTATGGCAGCGTCATGCCATTTCTCCCTGTTTCCTGAGGCAGCAGGGAAGTAAGAAATGATGACGAGCAGTTAAGTGAGTGCCTTCTGCTCCGATCTGTCACCCTGGGTAATGGCACCACTGACAGGGCCACGCGGGCTGATTGAGTTGTGTGTTTACGAGCGCAGAAGGGTGCCCGGCTCTTTGTTTTACTGCCCATGTCTCTCTGGCAGCAGCCGCTGCACTTGGGAAGGGCTGAGTCGGTAGGACAGTTCTTTCTGGTAGAGATTGATGGGAAATTATGGCCTTTGATTGTGTGCAGACTGGTTCTGTCCTTTCCTTTTGTATCAGCAGCTGAAATAGCAAATTCCCTCTCCCTCGGCAATATAGCATTCTGTCTTATACATAGTAACTTCTACCACTGACTGACTCCCTCTCTCACAGTTTGCCTGTGTATCGTCTCTCACTGTCTGTATAGCTGTCTCTCATTGTCTGTGTATCTCTCACTTACTCTCTAACTGCCTGTCGCTGTCTGTGTATACATAGTATACCCATGTCTATCGGTCTGTCTCTCTCTGTCTTGCTATCAGTCAGTCGCGTCACTAGATATTACTGGGCCCCACAGAAAATAATTTTTCAGGCCCCCAATATGTCTAGAGGTTGAGCAGTTTTATTAATATCTATTGGAATTGTATATGAATTAGAGCCTCATGGGGCCCCTATTCCTCCTGGGCCCCCCTGCAGCCGAGGGGTCTGCTTCCTCTGTAGTTATGCCCCTGCTCACTGTCTATCTGCCTCTCACATTCCGTATATATCTGTCTCTCACTGACTGTACATGTGTATATGGCATGAGACAAGTAAATACCGTCTGATTTCACTTTGCATGTAATTGTTTGTGAAGGGCTTTTTGGCTCCTTTCAGCCCTTCTCACCCCAACCAGTTTCGGTTTTCCATTGTACGTGTTTCTCATTTTCTGTGTATCTGTCTCTCACTGTCTATCTCTTTCACTGTCTGATGCATAGTCTGTCTCTTTCTGTCTCTCTAGATATCTCTCACTGTCTGTATATGTCTCTTGCTGTACATCTGTCTTTCGCTGTCTTTACATGTCTCTCCAATTTTCTGTGTATTTGTTTCTCACTGTCTATCTCTATCACTGTCTGATACATAGTAACCCCTGTCTTTCCGTCTGTCTCTCTCTCAGTCTGTCTAGCTTACTGTCTGTATATGCTGTCTGTGTATTTGTCTCTCACTGCCTGTGTAACCAAAGCTATCAGCCATTAGTGGGGTTCTGGGTTTCAGCAAGAGCGGTTGGGTATTCCTAATATGTATGTTAATTATAGTAACTTCCTCAAAATATTTGTGATAGTCTGGGGCCATAATTAAAAAAGTTGGAGATACTTAGCTCAGCCTGTATGTTGGGCAGCACAACGCCATGTTAATGGCATGTTACTGTGAGAACACATGGATTTTTCATCGGCCTGGAACCCGGATCGACAATGTATAAACCCTTGCACACGTTAACTAGCATCTGATTCCACACTAATAACAATCCAGTCACTGCTCCCATTGGTTGTTTGCGCATGTGCACTCTGCTTCCTACACTGTGTCTGGCAAATACCAGAGGGGCTGCTGTAAAATGACATGGAATTGGAAAGACAATATTTAGCATATTGGTGGGGCTGTTTGGGCCTCTGTGTACTTTGAATGCCAGGAACTATTTTGAATCTCTATCCAGATTTGGGCATTTTGTTGTTATGTGGTACCAAAATTCTCCCCCATCCAAAAACACCCAGTGTGCCTAACACTCTACTTGAACAGTTTGTATGAACAGACTCATGTGTCTCATGGTATAACTGAATAAGTGGCGAAACCCACCAACATATTAGTCACGCAGCTCCACAGGTACCAAAAAGTGATACAGTAAAATTGTAGCATTATGGAGACAGAATAATGTACGAGTGTATGAGATCTGAAGGAGCTGGCAGGGAGGGAGTTAAGTGCAGTTGAATCGAAAGGGTTAAGGCAGCTAAGATTGGGGGGGGGTTCAGAGGTTTATTTGGACAACTTCCCCCCCTGGAAGGCACAGATCATATCCCGTTGCAGCTTCCCTAGTGTTTGGAGCTGAAAGGGCCCTTTGTCCTCTGTTCTCTCACTATCCCCTGTGAGCCGGGGCCCT